>NC_049181.1:16051200-16351206 GCF_009769625.2 Cygnus olor | reverse complement strand
TTACATGGCTAAAACGAGAACAAAGGTGATAAAATAGACTGTCTGCAGCAGCCGTAGAAGAGGTTTTATTCCTCCAGCCTGTCTGTTGTTATCCCCAGAAGCTTCTGCCTTTTGTTGTCACTTGATGGAAGACCTGGATAAAACACTTGGGTCAGCTCTGTGACACCCAGCTGTCAGGGGGACAGGATTAAATGCCCATCTGCTACAGCTGACCACAAATATACATAAGGCGATAAGGAAGGAAGAACCTCTGGGCAGCTCGAGCAGCTCTTCCTGCCCGCTGTATTGAGGAGCGTACACCACAGCACGCCCAGAGGGCGAACCGTAACGTGATACACTTTGCATTCCCTTGAAAAGTGCTTCAGAGAACTGAACACACCGATGGGGAGGCGCTATCAAAGGGACAGGGGGGCTTTGACCCACATCTGGTGTGGGATCCCAACCTCCAGCCTCACCTCTGTGCAGCCAGCGTGTGCTTGCCACGCATGGTTTCCCCAGGACCAAATGAATTTCATCCCTTCTGTGCAATGATATTCCCAATCTCTTTCAAAGAAAATATTTGCCTCTCATTTTTTAAGTGATAAATCACCTGAGGGTTAAATGCTCACCCTGTGGTCACCCTGGCCAGGCGACGAACACCTTACCTGCAACAAATGGAAGTGAGGTAGGTGCATTCCTGCCTTGCTAAAGCCCTGCTAAAACTAAGTTAGAGCATTAAAAGCCCTGAGTTGAAATTCCTCCTGGATGTCTTGCTTTCAGTGGGTTGGGTAACAGTGGGGAACCGCATAATTTGTTTCCATTTTCACGACTGCATTCTGCCTTTTTGGGCCTCCACCAGGCCTGGTTTTAATGGCTTGCAAATTATACACAGAAACAGTCATAAACTGTACTGAAGTACCAAAGGACTTTTTCCCCCCACCCCTCCGAAACAAAAGCTTGACATGTTGCCGCCTTATTAAGCCTATCATGAATGTGCCTGCTTGGGTGACTGTAATTACAGGAATTTAGTAGGGCCTTTTGTTTTGCTCTATGCTAAAAAAAAACAGGGAGCTGGAGGAAATGGAAAAAAAAAAAAGACCAGTGGACACAAAGAAGTTTTCCAGGAACCACATGAGAGCGGATGAAGAATTGCTGTTTGCAGGAACAGGAGTTCTGGACAGGGTTAACAGCGCTGGGCAGTCAGTAAGGAAAAACATCCAGCCAGCAACAGGGCTATGGGAAGATGCCAGGGAACCCCATGTCCTGTAGCCTTTTAGCGGTGCAACTTGCTTCTCGCAGAAGGCATGGACAGATCCCACAAACAGACCCAGACCCTAAATACCTGCGCCACGACAGCCTCTGGGTGCCGTGCATCTGGGGCCAGGGCAGGCTCCGTAACCCAGCCCGAAGGCGGACACGCTCTGTCCTACCCCACACACGCAGGGTGTCATGAGGGAAGGTCTGTGTTCGCTCACGCAGCATGAAGAAACTGATGAAACAAGCGCTGGCAGCACTGCCAGCAAATGACTGACACACAGCGGAGAATTTCTGAAGGTCCTCAGCAAAACGACTCCAAGAGTGACTGAGGAAGGCAACAGCCCGGAGCAGAATGGGGATACCACCTTGCAAAAACATACCAACAATCACAGGGGCAGCTTTCAGTGCCTTGGCATCAGTTTATTTAGTAACCTCAGCTATGGGATGCAGTCCTGCCATCGGGCCTAAAAAGAGCAAGGAGGTTATGGCAGACCGACCTTGCCATTTGGGGAAAGGCAGCTTTGTCACGTGAACGGACATTTGGCTTTGCTCTTTTTTCCTTCTGCATACAGCACAATTGTGTAACGGGAGCACGCACATCTTCCCAGATGAGCCCCGAAACTCAAAAGCCGGTTCCTGCCCCAGTTTCAGCATAATTACCACATGCAGACAGGGAAGTCTGCCCCTACGGATACAAAAGCTAATAGCTATTACAGAATAAAACAGCTTCTTGAGATGTAATTTTTCCTCACTGATTTGGACAGCTGAGAGTAAATAGCGGGTTGTCACTGCCGTATTTTCCTTGCAGCGGGAGCAGGCCTGGAAATCCCACAAGGACCCTGTAAATCTGGTCCTGGGATGACAGGATGTTCTGGATCAGCAAACACCAAGGCATCTCGGTGCCCTGCGCTCACACTGCTCCTCCAGACAGCCCTCTGCATCTATTAGCAGCATCTGCTGCTAATAAACAGGGAGAAGCCAAGCTACCAGCTTGCTGCTATTTCGGGGTTAGAAGCCTGTTTTGAAGGCAAAGAAAGCGTCCAGCTTTCACAAGGGCCCTTGATGTGGGAAACTACCTACCGCACATCCTCACCAGGCATATACTCACACATGGATTCTTTAAATTACCTGAAATATTATTAGCATAATTTCCAAATCAGAAGCAAAAGCATGCTGCCAGAGGAGAGAAAGCAGGTTATAAATTACCACTAGCCACAAACGTAACATAAACCCAGCTCCGTGCTGCTGAGCTGGCGAGAGATGGATGAGCAACCAGCAGTTCACACGGGCAGCACTGAGCAGCACAGGAAGCTCCCTTGGGCTGTACCTTGGAGTTTCTTGGACGAGCCACCGGCTCCTTGAGATCTGGGCAAGGAGCATTTGCACAGCCCATGCCACTGGCTGCCCCTTTGGGAACAATGGGTTCAGACAAGAGGCACTGCTAAGGATCACAGATTCTGGCATCTTACACTTCTACAGCCAGATTTGCAATAAAAAAAATGAGTTCACGTTCCAGTGCAAGATACCACATTATTACACCTAGCCCAGGCTCTTTTCTCTGACTAACACTTTTAATAGATATAAATGGCCCTCAAGCTAAACCCCAGATCCTCAGTAACTCTTTGCTTCAAAACCGAGATCTCAGTTTGGTTGCTCAAGCCTTTCATCAGCACTGGATGTTCCCAGCAGATGTCTGCCAGCACTCAAATCTGTGTGCAGACCTCAAGGTTTGAAGGGTTTTGAAGCCCAGCTGAAGACACAGACCACCCAAAAGTCACAGACGGATCAAATGCCCGTCTTCACCTCCTTGGTGTTGAGCAGCAGCAGTCAGCACACACCAACACGGGTGAAAACGGAGGCAGAGGAGCAGGGGCTGAGAGACACGAGCCAAACTCAACACAACAGCTCCAGCCCAAGGGACAGTTCTAAAAGAGAGCCCGCAACACATATGCTCCTTTTATTTCTGTTCATAAAAAAGATGCAATTTGTCCTTTCGATGTTACGGTTTGGGGGTAGGTAGTGAGGACTGACTCAGCCTGGGATAAAACAGGGACGGGATAAAACACCTGCAGCAGGGACGGGATAAAACACCACTAAATGTCCTTTCTTCTAGACCCTGGGGAGAAATATTGCAACTGGAGACCCAAAGGACTGCGAGAGCAGCCAGGGACCAACCTAGAGGGGTTCCTCCAATGACAGTTTGCTGCTTTGCCTCAAAAACACAAGCCCAAATCCTCCTGCCTGCTGCAACGCCCCCCAGTGCTCTCTCCTCCCTGTGCCTTTGCTGCACCGCACAACCTGGAGCCCTGAATATTCAGGCAATTCCAGAACTACCCAGGCTCTTCTTAGGGACCAAAATGTTCGTCACCATATCTGCACATCAAAGACCTTGCAGCCACAGCATCTGCAGGGACGGGAGAGGGAACAAGCAAAAGAGAGGTGACAGTGGGGACTGGTTTTTGCTCAGGAGGAGCTCCCCAATGGTTTTTTTTTTATTATTATTTTTTATCAGAGTGTATTTTAAGCTCTGGAAGGCTGCAGTTCCTCTGAGCTTTCATAATTCCTGCTCAGCACAAACCAGGCTTCACCAGCCCTCCTCCCTCCCTTTGCAACCCTGCCTAGGATCCAAACAAAGTGTCAGCTAGAGACAGATGTCAGACTGAGAGCTGCTGGCACAGAGGCGTTGTTTTTGCATTTTTGCTTTTCTACATAAGTTTGCATTATCCGCGGCAACTTGAGTATTCAGATAGCTCAGATACCAGAAACCGATGTGTCCAGTACGTGCTAAAAGAAGGTTGTCAGAAAAGAGAAGCCAGTTCCCTTCAAATGCCCTGAGATGCTTGAATTGTTTTTGCTTTTCCTGGGCAGCCACGTCCCTTTTTGTTCTCTTCCTCTTCTGATACAGTTGCAAAGAATATTAGTTCAGATGCTGATCTCATATCCAGACCCTCTCAGTCTGAACAGACCCCTGCGGTCACCTAAGCACTTCATCCACCGCCCCCAGAAAAGGTGCTGGAGTTGTCTCTGTCCTGAGCCTGCTGAAAACCTCCCCAAAGCTCAACACTGCCAGAGCAGTGCAGCTGCTCAGTTAATTTTGTCCAGACCTTTAAGGCTCCAGAATGGCTATGCCTGAGCAGACAGGTCTCTTACAGGACCTAACCCCGTGGTACCCAGCCGAACGACCTTGTAGAGCACTAACAAATTGCCAGGCAGAACAGCAAGGGGTAACAGATCACTCAAAGATGAATTTACCTGCTGGTTATTAGACTCACGTTTCCTGGTTATTCTTTACAGGCCTGTTCAGTGCAGCACATGGAGCACAGCTGGGAAACCACCGCTTTAACTAACACACTCAAGGCACCTGTTGTTGGGGCTCAGCAAGTTTCTACAGCTTGAGGACTGCCCAGCAATCCCAAAGATCACTACTGACACAACGCCGGGATGACAGAAGGACAAAGGCTCTGACCTCTCTTCGAGATGATGCTCTAGTTCTGACATCAGCTCTCCAGTGGTGCTCCGAACACCTGAGCGAAGAACCCACTTACTTCAGATGCCAGTGAAGAAGCCCTTCTTTCTTCTCCGCAAGCACTGAGGTGCTGCAGCTCCGTGATAAGCAAGCAATCCCACTTTCTTTCTACTTCTGCAGAAAACTTTCAGCCACTCATCTCAGGGGATCTTACAGCACAGGGAAGTCCGCAGCAGCAGTACCGAAGGTACGGTGCAGTGGGGTGACGGGATTACCTCTGCCCTGCCCAAGCAGCCAGTAGCAAGTCCCCGGTCTCCTAACTCCGTGCCAAAGCCTTCAGCCCATGTCACAAGAGCACGCTCTCTAATCAGATGACTTACACGACTAACCAACACAGTGTGAATGGTAAATGTCAGCTAGTGCAGTCCAAACCATGGTTCAGCCTTCCCTTTGGGAGACTGATATTTATTTTTTAATGAACATAGGACTGAGGGTATTCATGTGGATACAGGAACAGACCAGGGAAAGAGTGTGCACATACCTTAATCATTACCTCTGTCTGGTTTCTAATATTTTGTCAGTTCTTCCTATCCGTTACAGAGCTACAACAAAAAATAACCCATTAGCCGAACCCAGAAATAAACCCCAACAGCTTCAAGCTATAAATAACCAAGTCAGATACGCTGGATTCTCCTGTTTTCGCCGTGCAAGGGCAAGACAACAGGAAAGGCACGGAGAAAGGGTTTAGTTAGAGCCATCTTCAATTTTTTCTTACAGCACATTACTGTAAGAAGCACTAATGTTTATCTACCAATGCTGTGCAGACTGTCAGAGCACGAGGCACGTGTGAGCTGCAGAAGCATGAAACACACTGCCTGAGTCTGTTCGGATTTCCCTGAGCAGCCTATTGCCACGGGACACAGAAAGGTGCGAACTCGAGGCTCGCAGCAGGAAAACCACAGCACACGTGGAGCAGTGTGACAGGCAGCTTGAGCCCGGCAGCTCCGTTCCTGCATGAGGAAGGCCTCGCTTCCCCCAGGCACCTTTTTCAGGACTTGAAGAGGTTTGTGGAAGTGCACAGTGCTGTGACGGGGACAGCAGCAGAGAGAGGAGGAATGAGAGGACATCTTAAAAGAAAATCCATGCACTGCAACGCCAACATGATCACCTGTCACCGAAAACCCCAGAATTAAGTGCCCAACTAAGTTTGCTAGGGAGGTTTGGACAAACATAAAAGGAGGATTATTTCCTCTCCACCTGAGCTCTGCCTGTCATTTCTAACCCCCCGAGCCAGTAACTGCAGCCACTACAGAGCAGCACAGCTCCATCCCCTGGGGAAGAGCTCGTGGAAGTCCCCCAGTGACATTGAGGCATCCCCCTCACAGGGGAACGCTTCCCAACAATCTGGGTGGCTGGAATTTGGACAACCCCAGCACCACTAAGGCACCTAGATGATCAAAGCTTCAGGGTGCTGGGGATGCCCCAGAGGTCAGTGATGCTCAGCACCTCTCTTTGGCCAAGAGGGCTACTGGCTTTCTGTCCTGGCATCTTAGCAGTAGTTCTCAGTGCTAAAGCAGCCGGTAGAATACCTTAAAAAAGCTCTGTACGTTTCTTGCAATTCACTCCTACCCCTTAGCCTTAATAAGACCTTGCAAACCTCATTTTTTAAACTGATGGTTCTCATCACATTCAGGCACAACTATTTTTGTTTAGGGATGTAGCAAAGGAATAGTATAAATTATGCTTAAGAAAACCCCTTGGCATTTTAACAGGCATTGGAAAGAACCAATTTCAGAGCAGTGCCTTATAATGGATGTCTCCATGGATACCTCTTTGTCAGCAACTCATTAGATAAGAGCTGAGATGTGTATGAGTACCTTCCCCTTCTGCATTTCAGAAGGTACCTGAAAAACACTAATTATGCAAATCTCCATCCTCTAAGTGGTGGATACTGGTGAGTTCAGGTGACAAAACAGATAAGCTGAGCCATGCTAGGAAAGGAAGGCAAGAGATTTCACTTAGACACTTCTTACAGCTGCTGACACTTTGGCAATTACCAGAGACCGGGGAACCCCTTTAGGCCACAAAGGGTTTTTTTCACCCCCTCCTTTTCTTTTTAACGGAAAAAAGCAAGCAGATGGAAAGGAAGAGAACAACGGAGAGGCAAAACTCAGAGAGCAGCACCTGCAGCACCTGCGGTGTTTGAAAGAAGGCAGAGGAGTCTGCGTGGCAGAACATCACCAGGACTAGCAAGGAGCTGGTAGCCGGAGAGACGCAGCCCAGAGGAGCTGAGACCAGCACTCCTTCTAGATACTCCACAGACTAGTGACTAATTAGTCTGCATAAGGACCAATACACCCATTAAAACAAAAATCCAGCTCTGGTAGAGATGCAGGAACGACAAAGCTAGCTTGACTTTCAGAACAGCATCAATAGCGCTAAAAAGACAAAGATGGGATTGAGGGACCCGTGTTACCTGTAAGCTAGACATAGCTAACAAAAACCTCAGAAACGAGGTGAATTCCGTGAGACTGGTCCCACTGGGACCTTCAATTTGTTCTTCCACTGCTGAGCACAGCAGAGGTTATACGTGCTGCAATCTCCTGCTCCAGGAGCAGCTGGGAGCCCACTCAGGTCCTGGCATGGCTTAGAGCCGCCGCAGGGAAAGAATTTTCTCTCTCCCTGAGCAGTCGCTGTAAGTCAGTGTAATTCACAGGAGAAATCCTTTGGACTGCTCTCAGTTATGCTGATGTGCAACAGCCCCATGGGGCTACCTACCAGCTGGGGATCACCGGCACGCTGCTTCTTGGCTGCGCTGCATTCCTTGCCTCGCAGGTAGGGGCAGAGAAACAGGGAGCTCCCCGGCAGAGGAAAATCTCCCACGAGCAGCCAGCAGGGCGTTGGAGCCCCTGCTCGTGGCACCGCGACAAGGCTCAGTGCCAAACCCCCGGGAACGATCTCAAAGTAGGACAAAAAACCCACGGAATCCTTTCAATCTGAGACGAGAGGTGCCTGTTGGAAGTAATTCTTACTGGACACCTTCCTGGGTGGTGTTTCTATTTCAGGCTACTCCGAAAGCTCAGGAGCGAAGCGGAGCTGGGCCAGTTTTCTCACATCCAGAGCAAAGATAGCTCACCTAGAGCTGCTGCTGCAATGCTTCTCACAGCAACTGGGGCCCAGACTTAGCACCAGGAGGCTTGGATGTGGCGGAAATTGGGATGCACGCAGCAGGTTCATACAGGTAAAACATCAGCCCCTGGGAGAACTAATCAGACCCAGCACAAAACTGGGTTCAGACTAAGAGAGGTGGATACATCGAGAACCAACCAGGACATACAAAATGCTGTCTGCAATACAGCCTGAGGGTTACACAGAGATATAGTTTACAGGGAAGGGTTGCTGAGTTAAAAATGGTGACCCTCCCAGCATCACCTTGCTGGCAACTTGCATGCAGGCCAGCGGCTGTCTCGCACCCTTCTCTGAAGTTCTTACAAAGTCCTGTTTGCATGGCTCACCTTCAAAATTAAAGGCCACTTCTGAGTGTCCCCGCGACCCATGTCGACGATGAGGATATAAGTACTTCATGGGGCACTTCACCATCCCACAGGAAAGCTGTGGCAGACACCACGAGACACTGTGTGCTTGTGCACCAACTTATCACACCTTGTCCCTCGATGGCTGTTTCATCAAAACTCCTCCGCTGCTCATTCACAAAAGCCTTCGTTGGTCCCTGGGAAACTCGGTGTCGGTGGGAGAGATGCACTAAGGCAGGACAGTCTCCCCGTTTTCTCGAAGCAGCCAACACCTAGATGAAGTCATCCTCAGCTCCTGCCACACCATCCTTTCACCCTAAGACGCCGATGCTAGGCGCAGGAATCACTTCTTTCTCTTTCTGCCACGGGATTTTTGAACAAACAGTAACTGCGCCATGACTGAGCAAGCCAAATATTCCTGTTTCATCTGCCATACAAACAGCAGTGGATTTGACTATGCCAGAACTGTCTCCCTTGCGGCCCGCCTTTATTGTTAGACCTTTACCTGGGGCTGTGTGAGCAAAAATATTTTGAGATTTTTCCAATGACAATTACTTGTTCTTATATAGTGCCTGTCATCCCCAAGAATCCCACAGCATTGTATAGGAGAGGAAGCACTTAACCCTAAACCATCTACCTCAGCAGTGCCATGGGGCAGCTCTTTTACAGATACGGTGATGTGTGCATGCATGAAAGGAAGAAATCACCTGTGACAAGGCAAAAAAAAAAAGTAAAAAATAATAAAAAAAAACCCTTTACACAGCGAGTTTCTCAGCACTGAGACCTGCAGCGCAGTCCTACCAAATCCATTAGTCCTTTGGGGCCCTGCCACATGGACAGGGCACATCTTGCACATTTTTTTCTCCCATCTGCTTTCTCCAGGAATCCCTCTCATGGAACAAAGCTTTGTCACACATAAGGAAGAAGACATCCCTTCCTGACAAAATATCTTCCCTACATAAGGAAAATACACTACAAACGTCCCTGCTCCTACCTGCATGCCACACTCCCAAGGGTGGCAAGCGAGGGCTTCCAGCTACCAACCAAGCACTGTTAAACTATGATTTCCTGAAGACTTACCTGGAGAAATTACTGTGCTCACAATAGATGTAGTAGCAACTTTAATCTTAAACATCTTCTGCAAAGACGTGACGAAGGCGAGTGGCTAAGATTAACGTCAACTAGATTCTTGAGATTGAATACAACATCAGAAAGTTCAGCAACTAAAGAAAAAGGATTGTAACCTAGGCCAATTGTAGCCCAGTTTTACCACTGTGCCCTCCAGCACCTGCAGGAAGTTATATGGCTTTCCTCGGTTACATTTACCCCTTTAGCCACACAGGAACTCAAGCTTGGAGTTGCTGCAGAGATGGAAGGAGAGCGCTCAGATAGCAGATGTGCGGCTACCCTCCATGCATACCTCTGGGATGTGATATCCTTTTTGTCAGAGGACAACTTCTTTTTAATTCCCCATGAATTTCCTCAATAGCTACAGCTTTCAGAATACATTTTAAGACAAAGATTTAATTGAATATTAATGCTATCGAAAAATAATGGGAGTTGAGAGCATGTCCTTGATCGCGTCTAGACAGAACCAGATATAATGGATTTCCAGTATCTAGGTAGTAGATATAAATAGGTTAACATTACTCACAGAGACCTGGAACATCTCTATACACTACCCAGAGAGGAGTGATCCTATGGCACAAGGCTTTCTAGAAGGTCTGTTATCTAACCAAGAGCACACCGTTCAGCTCCTGACTTGCTACCTACAAGATATCTGGAGAAAAATGGCCACGGGGTGCTGAGGAACTGCTCGATCCACTTGCCCAACTCTTCTGCTCTGGTGAAGGGAACAACAGATGGCATCAGAACCAACAACAGAACCAAAGCTTATTAAAATTTAAAGATCAGGAAACCGCATCCAAAGGCTACAGGCACACAGACCTGGCTGTCGAGGAGCAGAAACACACGGGAATCCAGGCACCTATGTTACAGACAAGCTCTCCTGCCATGGCTTAAGTCCACCAATTTGTTTCCCCAAGGACAGCACAGAAATGCTCACTGGGACCCAGAGCTGGTTTGGCAAAAGCAGCACAGTACTGGCATAAGCAGCACCCACACTTTGCCAGGAGTTCATCAACACAAAGATCTTTGCCAAGAAAGGGGAAGTAAAAAAAGTTAAAAAGAACAGGAGTGGGTTCATCTGTAAGTTACGGCTGTTTTAGGTGTAAGCCTGGGGGAATTAACTTTGACACTCCCTTTCAGCTTTTTTTTCCTATTTCTCTTTTGCACAAACTTGCATCTCTGCTGTCAGACTTTGATGGTTTTATGTAACTGTTTAAAAATTGAACAAGCTTCTTAACTTAGGTTTAGCAGAACACACTTTTTTTTGCCTTTCTCTTTCTCGAATGCACATTAAGAATAAAGATTGCCAGAAAAAAAAAAAAAAAGAAAAAAAAGACCTTTCCCATCCACTGACATCAGCCACTGTAGTACACAAAGCCGCATCCTTGAGGACTCTATTTTTTGTACATTCTGTTTCAGCACAAGCCAACGCATCTGCAGCCCCCGTGGGCTTTACAGCTGGTAGCTGGAAAGAAAGATTCATCCCAGGGAAAATACACAGGTTAACCACAGCAACAGCAGCCACAGGGCAGCTCTTTAACAGAGGGCAGGAACAATGAAAGAAACCCCCAGACCTCACCAGTAAGGTAGGGCAGCCAGAGCTCCCAAGGGGCAGGCAGGGGCTAGCCCCATATTACCGCCTGAGAAAGAAGTCGGTGACCTGCTGCTGTCAGGAGAATATGGTTTTACTTTTATTTAAATACAAGCTTCTGCTGTGCGCGACTCGATGAAAATGCTTGAGTAGAGACTCCCTCAAGGCTCAAAAAACAGAGGCAAATAGCCCCCACCCTTTTCTGTGTGTTTGTATTTCTTGATTACATTCGTTTCCAAGCCAGAATCATATTTGTTGATGCTTCGGGTTGGCAGTGCTGTTGGTAAAGACATTGGGGAAACCCAGTAAAAATACTCAACAGCAACATTTGTAGTTAGAGCCCTGCACTCCTTCCGCTTTGTCTATTAGAAAGTGTCTGCCTGTGTTTGTACTGGGAGCTCTTTAGGGCACACACTACTTCTTACTGTTTGCACGAGCTCACAACAAGAGGCTTGGTCCCGACCAGGGGCCACGAGCTATCAACACCAAAGAGGCAGCATCAAAACAAAGCAAACCTTTTGATAACCAAAGTCTTACACCTGAGAACCGAGACATGAGCCTCACGTTGCTGCCTGGACGCCGCTGTGCTGCCCCTGAAGGGATGGGGATGCTGCAGTATGGCAAAGCTAGGAGACTTCCAGCATCACACAGAGAGTCAGGAAGATGATATTCAAGCATAGCACCATTTACCATGATAACCTGCTATTTATCTCCCAGCAATATGGTTTGTCCAGGCACAGAACAGGAAGAACAGACCCAAAGTTTACGCTGCAGGTGGGACTCAGGGTCTAAAAGCTGGACATGGGAGCCGCCAGACCATGGTCCAGAAAACAGAGCAGTGACCCAAGGGCATGCTGCGTGCTTTTAGAGCCCTGACAAAAAGACTGCAGCTTCATCGGGTTTTGAATGGGGCCTGCTTATGTCTCTGCACTGTATGCCCTGAGTTTGGCATGATGTGACAAGGCATGCAGATCTAACCTGCAAAAGCACCAGCGAAAGGAGCTCCCAATGCAGATTTGCAGAACAGTGTCGTGTGTTGCAGCCGCATCAGGCAAAAAACAAGTAACAAAAGAATATCTGGGAGAAGATCCTGGCCCTGCCTCGGAGGCTGCAGGGGCACTGCTGCCAGCACTGTGGCTCTGCGGCACAAGCGGAGGAGCTGCGGGTGCGAAGGGAGAGCGCGCTCCCATGCCGCCAGCAGCTGCAACACGGAGCGCAATGCCTGCTTTCCTGAGCTAAAAATCCTGTTATGCCTGCCCCAAATGCAGGCTGAACTGCTCGCAGCCACCCCATTTCCTTACCCATTTTGCACAAAGCCACAGCGGATCACCGCCTGCCCTTGCGACTCCCACAGAGGCGGCTGCACCATGCTCCGAGCCCAGACCTGCCCGGCCTATCTGCGGCACGTTATATAAGCCACGAGGGAGGCAGCTCCTTCGGGTTAACCCCAAATCTGCAGCAGACCCACAGCTGCCTACGACAGCACCGCTCGGCTCGACTGCTCGGTGTCAAGCAAGAGTTATCTGCCGCCAAACTTCTGACCTACTTCTGTGTTGTGTTTCTCCCCCTCCCTGCTCCTGCCCTCAGTCCCCAATTAAATCTGCGTGAGATTTCCTCAATTATCCTCTTCCTGCTAATAGATGTGGAAAGAGGATGCCATAACAATGTATTCCCCTGGCAATGGTTCAAAATAAATCTCAGAATTAATGCTGAAGAGTGCAGGATATATGAACACTTTAATTAACCACAAACATATAGAAAAGAGCAGTTATGTTCAAGACAGCTGATATTTTGCTGTCACCGCAATACAAAATATAAAGCACTGAGTATCCTGGTGCTCTTATTTAACTGACAGGCCAATAAATCAGCCCTAACTTCCCCCTTCTGTGTAGCTGAGCCGATTTTTACCTGGGGTCAGCTATTTTAGGACACCACAATATTCAACTGGCGCAGCCTAAACAGCGGCGTGCATGGGCACCCTGGCTGAAAAACACTCTGGTTTGGAAGAGGCAAATAGTCCTAACACCTGAAAGGTTCATGTCACCAAAGCCTTAGTTTCTCAGACACATGCACGTGACAGAACCGGAGGGTGGGAGTGGAGGGACCAAACAGTAAAATCTCCATTTGAGAATGTTCGCAGGAAAAAAAATAATCATACGTACCTTTGGAAAGAAGTGGGGCAGAGAGAGCTCCTACTTGAACACAGTGAGGAAGGCATTCTGATAAGCGCTTGCAATTCGGGATGACTACAGAAATAATTTGAACAAGATTTTTAATTGAGACAAAAAAAGCCTGTGAGGAATAGGTAATAAACAGGGCCTGGGAATCGCTTTGCCCATTACAGGAGTCGGCAAGCCTTTGCTCAGCTTTATAGGCCCCTCTCGGCTCATCTCAGAAAAGGATTGCACGATAAGAAATTGCAAGTCTTCATTAAAAAAAGAGGCTTTGATCCAATGGAAACTACATCTACACACCTACAAGCAGGATTTTCCATACTGGAGTTACTATTTTATCTCCTTTATTTACTCAAAACTGTATCTTGGGCCAGAAGCACTCTATGTTCTCCTAACAGCTAGATACCGCAATTAAACACATCACTGCAAAGGGAGATCTCAGTGTAGCAATACTACAGGAGAAAGGAAAAAAAATAAAGTTTATTTTAAGCCTGGTGGAAAGCAACATGCAGTAAATTAAAGGATGCTGGGCCATAACCCTGCTGCAAACACTCAGTAAAACTGAGAGGCAGCTTGCTCACAAGCACGCATCAAATAGCTGGGAGAGCATTCTCCAAATTATTTAGGGCGTTGCAGTGTTGGGTGAGGCTGAAATCAAAACAGAGGAAGACTTAAGCCAAGTCGATGTGAGATTTTCACAAAATCCTCCAGCAGCGAGGAGCCACCAGGCTGGCTAACAACCGCACAGGAGCAGAGGAGCGAACAGGCACGCGCTGAGCTGGACATGGACTGGGTAGAAGGAGAAAAGGAAAGAAAGAAAAGGCAAAAGGCACAATTTTGAACTATTCTCCAGTTTTTCTCCATGTTCTACGTGGATGTTAAAAATGATTAACGCCCCTGGGAACAGACTGTCATCTCTAAAAACCCTGGTTCTCTTTTTGTGCAAGAAAGGCAGCAACTCCGATCCCACTGAAATTGTAAGCAGTAATACCCTGCTCCTCTCTGGAAAACACACTTTCTCTAAACATCTCCTGAGAGACTCTAAACAAAAGGCTGCAGCTTCCCCTCTCGCCTCCCTCCCATCACTGTTTGCTGTACGTACACCAAAGGCCTTCATTTCCACCTTAATGCACATGTACCAAAGCTATTTTTGGCCGAGAGTGACGTGGCTCTGTTTGCACAACTGAGTTCCCACCTCATGATCTCCTGCTCTAATAGTTTGCAAAATTATAGCTGGAAAAGGTCCGATTCCCAAAAAGAGCTTGTAAAGTTTAGTTTGCCTTTATCCTAAGCCCACCCCACCCCCCCCCCAAAAAAAAAAAAGAAAAAAAAGTGGCAGGAAAGATTACTTCTGCAGAAGGGTTTGTAAAATGCATCAGAAAGACATAGACCAAATTCTTTAATGGTGACCATCTGGGATGAGGGGATTTCATTCTGCTCTGTTTTGGCTGAAAGAGTATCAAAATAACAACAAAAACTCACAAAAGCAGATAACCATTTTACACAATAGAGTTTTAAAACAATACAGCCTGATCTCCCGTGGATCTGACTTGTAACAAACTCACTTCAACCCAAAATATTATCCATAGGAAAGGCAAACTTATTATCACTGAGGGTTAAACCAGCAGCAGAGCTGAAAATAGCAGCATTTCAGATGAAGCAAATACATCAGCTGGATGGTTCTCAACTGTCAAAACTGAGCTGTAATCACAGACCTCTCCTGAGGAATATTTGATATTTGGCTAGTGTTAAAAATGAAAGTAAGTTATCTTACAAGAGAAAAACATGGCCCTAATAAAGAATGCAGGGAAATGAACCAGGTGTACCAATAGATCCAGCCACTGGTTCTTGTCCAGTCCCCAACTACCCGCAGAAGCAGCACTTCCAGTGCTTCAGCGGAAGACAAAATCCATCTCTGTAACAACTTCGTCTCTGCAAAACGCCGTACAGGTGGGACTGAACATCTTCCTAATCTGACCGGGCTAATCGAACAAGCAACACACGCACCAACAGCTCGATCCCCTCCAAAACCCCGCCGCAGCAAGGGGAGGACACGGAGAGCAGAGGGGGAAGAGCTCTCCCTCCCCACCTCGAGGAGGGGATTTCTCACCGCAAATCACCGAGCTGCCAGAGACGGGAGGAGCCGGGGAGCGTCCTTCTTACCCTGCACTGAAACCCCGCGTCCTGGGAGCCTCGCTCACGGCAGTGGCCGGCCAATTGTGCTGTGTTGGATTTCTGCGGGGGAATCACTCAGCAGGCACCACGCGGTGCAATTACGGGGAAAACACCTGACAGCACACTGTTCAGCGAACTTGATAGAGACAAAAAACACCCTACACATTTGCAAAAGACTGCATTAGCTTCTTAACCATTTCATGGAGGTGCTGTGGAGCCGAAAGCCTCACAGTGCAGAGCCCAGGTCTGTCCTGCTGCAGCAGAAGCCTCCTGAAGTTGCTCGAGCCAGCAGTGGTCCACGTGTCTGCACATCTGGAGCCAACACCAACAAGACAAAGGCAATCCCACCAGTCGGCTTCTTGTCAGCATTGCCCCGTGACTCCAAGAACACAGACAGCATCGCCAAGAGACCTGAGTGCATCACTGCTGTAGCAAAGTCCTGGAAAAGCTTTCATTTACCTTTTTCTCGCTGTTTCCCTTCTTTCTAGGACCAGTGGAGGCCACTACTTGACTGCAGCCCACTTAGGTGCCAAAGGACAGCTAAAAATTTTGAAGCATGTCAAGAGACCGAGAACTGATGAGTTCCCCTCATACAAAGAACAGGGGTGAAGGCATTTCTGCTTTCAGATGTGTAAATTTTGGCATGAGATGGAGAGGAAAGGGGATTCAGTCCGTACTGACTCATCTCTCCTGGAGCAACCTGCTTCTCAGGCACCCCACTCCAGCTGTGCTGGATATCAGGTCTTTTCTGGCTTGCAGCAATTCCTGGTGGTGTCGTGATGGCAAAGTGCACAATACTGGTAACAGCCACAGTGCAACCAGCTACGCTTCCATCCTTTCTCCAGCTGCGTAGGAGTGCAACCACTGACCCCATCAAACCACGTGGAGCCAGCATGAAATGTCTATTCTTGTTCAGATAAGACTGATCTCTCAACATTTTTGGACAACAGGATAATATATTTCCCTACATATTAGAAATTGAAAGAGATTTATTAGGGGAATTATTCTCTATATTCTGTACAGTCCATTAAGAGGTGAAGTTTCCCCTGATTCATCGAGGAGCTCGTTGCAAGACACATGATTTCAGTGCTATAATATCCAAGTTCCTTGTGCAGCTTCTCATCCTGTTAATTTTATACTCTGAGTTGGGTTAACGTCCCAGGTTCAAATCAGGTAAAAAACCACTAGGACAAAGCCAGGGACAGAACTAGACCTTTTACTCCTACCACTGGTACTGGGTGGCGGCGACAAATTACCAAAATCTGCTTCGGCTTCGTGACTTAAAAATGCAGAGCAAAATCCAGCCAAAGCAACTGCACCTTCCTCGCAAAGCCCCCGACTTTCACGTGTCAGTCAAAGCACCACAAGGCTGTGTCCAGGTGTACTGTGTCTGCGTTTTTATGGAAGCATTTTACTGGATGTACTCCCCTACCCAGTGACCAGGGGCTTCAGCAGCACTTTTGCGTGGGTGATGATGCATCGCAGAATCACATCTCAGTAGCTACAGAAGAGACTCTGAAGCTATGACTCTGCTTTTGCCTTTCCCCCACCAAATTTAGTTCCTTTTCAGCTACATACTGGTGACACTGCAGTGGCCTTGAGTCACAAATGCAGCCAGAGCTTAGGAAGCACTACAGAAGCATTTGTTCCAATATTTACTCAGAGATTTTTCATGCTACACCTACCACGGACTTTGTTTTATTGAGAACATAGCGCACTGGGGAAGGGCAAACCACACAGAGCTGCCAAGCGAAATGTCATTAAGGTTTTAGCAATGCAACACTAATTGAGTTTACATTAAAGCTTCTTTTGTATAAACCATATCCCAGAGTGAAACACGGTGACAGAGCTGAGTAACGAGTTGAAGCTGAGCAATCAAGGTGGAACTACCAAGCAATAGAGAAAAGGATCAATTCCAGGCTGATATTTGAGGATAGAGAGCTTAATTTGAACTATAGAAGAGGCGATTACGTACAGTCACCATTCTACACACATTCAATACCATGTAGGATGCAGCACCTACCACCCGCAGTGGCACAGAAAACTCCCCGAGGTTCAATTGCGCTATAAAGGCTACCACAAACTGGAAGATGAGATTCTTCTTAATAGGCTTATGTGTAACCTCTGAACAGCTGAGAAACCTCTTCTAAGTCTGGAACTTCAAGTCTCTCTCTTGTGCTACCTAGAACAGAATCCCACAACCCAAAGCTCAGTGTTTCTGCTTTTCAAGCTTCTCCTTCCTGTAAGGATTTGTCACTCAAGCCCTGTCTGTCCCCAGGTGTGGTGGAGAAACACCTGGGCTATGGTGCTGTTGGTGTAACACCGAAGGAACCAAGGCTCGTGTTCCCCCAGCGCTGCTCTGCACAGAAACACAGCACTGAATAAACAACGTTTTTTCTAAGCAAGACAAAATAACCAGAGCGTGGTAAGTTTATAAGAACTGCTCACTTCTGGTATTAGGAACCTTAAAGTGTGTTTTGCACTAATATTCCATCACAGCCACCAGGGAGCAAGTCCAAAGCACGGACCATTCACACAAAGTAGGTGCAAATGGGTTTAGGGATGACCTAGAGTTCACCGGAGACTATACACATCCCTTCAATGCTCCCTGTGCTCTGAGCAGTTCAAACACTAAATCGGATTAGATGCATCAGACCTCAGATGCTTAAAAGGCTGCCCACTGCTGCAAATCCCACTAATTCAGAGCTCCTTGCTGGGCGCGCTTCACGCAGACACACGGGAAGCATTTGCCAGCATTAGCGAGTCACGAGGCTCCGAGACAGGGGCATCAGGACCTGCCAGCTTGGTCTGAACTGCTGTTTCCACCTTGAATGATCAAGTCTTTTTTATTTTTTTCTTTTTCTTTAACAATTAGGCACAGACAGGTTTTCAGAACTGGTAAAAGCATTTACAAATGCCTAAGAGTGGCTTCAAGGAGGAAAGTAATGTAAAAACCGATACAAAGATTTCAGAGCACCGGTAAGTATAGCAGTACAATAGGTTTATCACGATATAAAACAAACCCCAGAAAACATACAGATCAGACACACCCTGGCAGCAGAAGTACTGAACGTTTAAAATGAAGGAAGGGAAATTAAAAGAGGATGCATTTTGCTGGCAGCCCTCCTTATGTGCATATGAACCTCTCATCATCAACGCGCTGATATTTCAACTAATTAGCACCCGGAAAGCCACGGGACTATGCTTTTCCTTCAGCCTATTCATGTGGACAGAAGGGCTAAAAAATGACTACGATTACATACAGCTCACGTAGCAGAATGCAGCAGTCTGTGATCCCTTCCACAACCCCTTCCTCCCCAAAGTAGCAAGCCAAGAGAAACATGGTGCAGGACACATTTCAAAGAGATTGAAAAAAACAATAATAATAACCCCACTAAACAAATTGCTCACTCAGCATTATGCCAGGAGATAAAAATAGAAAGCAGAAGAGCTGGTGCAGAATACCAAGCAGCATTCCCTGCTCATTGCAGCACAGGGTGAGCACGAGAACCCAAACCAACTTTGCCTTTGCTTCGTCCTCTTGCAGGCTGCACATCGCTTGAACTTCCCATTCCTTACAAATGTGCTCGTGGGGAATTAGCTTTGGGCAGCTAAGGACTGGTGCATGTGGCTCACACATCCACCATCACTGCAAAGGCAGCCTCTAAAAACAGCTGATGATTTGGGGAGAGCACCAAGGACAGGCAGAGAAGGGGAATTATTCAACATCTCCACACAGCCTATCGTTAGCACAGGGGGTGTCGAAGAAGCTGGCTCTGATGCAGTTTCTGTTCGAAGTAATCACACTCTGGCTTCCTCCAGCATATAAATTTGGGCTTCAGTCCCTTGTACAAGAGCACACAAGACACAAAGGGGAAAAGAAGCAGAGAACATGAATGTTTGCCATCAGCTTTGCTAAGTGAAAGGTTAAAAATTAAAGCTGCAAGACCCAACACATCCATGCCTACAGTCATTAAGGGGATGGTTCCGATTTTAGGATGGGTTAAACTTCCTTCTCTAGCACTGGACTACGGAAAGAGCTGAGATGACCAGCTTAGACTAGACAGCTAACTAGAAGCAACAAGTCCCTCCTTAAACAACAACGACAGCCAGTGATTTGGGTCAGAATGAAGCCAGGCCAGGATGGGACTGTCATCCTCTGCTTCTGCCATCCAGAGCCATAAAATGTCTCCCAGAATTACTCTGTGGTTGGAAAAATGTAACTCGCTTCGCTCCTTGTCCATTGTCCTGTCATGTCCCAGCTGGCAGGACCTACCTGAGGGTAAATCACAGAGGTATGATAGATGCCAAGGGCACTGTCAGAGCTAGGAGAGCCTTTGGGGAGTACTTTTTGGCATTTCAGTTTCCTGCTGCAGCAAAGCCTGCGGATTTCTTGGGCACCTCGAGGTCCCATGCAAGTTGGTCTTGATTGTGTCAAAGTGCTCCCAGCAAAGCAAAGGCTCCAAGCAACCAGAGTGCCAACCCAAAACGCTTTGCATATAAAGCGAAAAAGCGTACTTAAAAAATACTGAAAGCTTTTAAAAGACTCAGTTTGACCTCATTTAATTTTTTCCCTGCTGCTTGAAATTAGAAGAGAAATGAAAATATATTTATACATGTATTTATTTTTTTAAACCAAAACCTGGGCATTACACAGAGCAAGAAATAAGCAGCCTCCTGGGGTTCACAAGGCAGCTGCTCAACAACAACTTTGCATTTTGCATGACATGTAGTGATACCAATGCTCTTTTTGCACAACCACCCACATCTCTCCAAGGACCAAGATGGCACTGATGCCCCTAAGACAAGCCTAATGCTTTGGCAGTCCCCTCTTGCTGTCTCCACCTCATGCTTTCCCATCCAAAATGGAAATCGAGCAGTTTCTCCAGAAGCCTGGCCTCTGGTTTGGAAGTATAAATCTTTTTGTACTAGCTCTGCCACCTGACTGGTCTTCAGCTGTCAATGAACGCACCCAATAAGAGATACCCAAGCTCACAAATCTTATCTCAAATTTATAAATCTTGGCAAAGAAGAAACTTCTTTCCGGCAAAGAGCTGATTTACAGACCCATGCATCTTCACTCAACGTGGGGCAGAGGCGAAGGATGAATTTTCCAGCACTGCTATTGTAACCACATTTATATATCCTACTCTAGCAGTGCTTAACAAAGTACCTCTGATTTATAAGCCCCAGCACAGGTTGCACACCTGCCTGTTCACTGTAATTCAGGCTGAGCAACAAGCTGCCTAACGGCAGCACCAAAGAAGTCCCCGAACTCATTTCAATCAGCACCCAAAACCAATTCTCTGTCCCAGCGATGCATGGGTCTTCAGCACACCTGTGTCTGAGCCAAACATCACACACAGGTCTGTGTGCTCATGAGAAGCTCCCTTCCCTTTCCAGCTCCACATCCTCCCTAGGCATCACCACCAGAGAGTTTCATAGCTACCCCTTCCCAAACTTCAGCAGTATTTTTGGTGTGTTGGAGTTTTAATTCTCAGCTGCATTTGAAAGGATGCTCTAATGTCAGGCTCTATTCTATGTCAGAAACATGTCTGGTTTTGAGATGACTCAGGACACAGACTATCTTGGTTTTCATGCATTGGGTAGCAATATTGTGACAAAACAGAATAGCACACTCATTTCTGAGCAGGTCCTGAAGGATGACTACAAAGGCTGCAAACCATACGACTCCTCTTAACAGATTAAGAAAGTGTTAGATTCTTTTAAGGTAGACCAAACATACCCATGCACTAGTTAGCACTGGATCCTGAACACGGAAATGTTTGTAACACACCTGATGATATTCCAAGATAGGGCTGGCAGGGCAATTTATTGCTGTAACAGCAACTCCATGGGAATATTATTGTTGCCTTTCTTTATTCTGTCCCAGAGGACAAACAGCCCTACTAGATTTGGATCATTTTATCTTCCAGGAGCTTAGATGTTCAACAACCCTATAACCAGAATAACATTTTCAAGTTGAAAGAAGCAGTTGTGTTTCAGAAACAGGGTAGGACCCAAACAGAAGTGAGAGAAAAGGAAGGGATGAACTCCTTGTCTGTTGCCCTCTATCTTGTGTCTCAGCCCACTAAAATCAGGAGAGAAAACAGAGGTGATGTAAGGTGGCGTTCCAGAAAGCCACAAAGGACTGAAATACCAGAGGTCAATCCCTGCACGTGTCCCCTGGAAGCCAAGAAACACCCAACACAAGCAGGCCAGAGAAGTCGGTCTCACTGCGAACTTACTGCTTCTACAATGGAAAAACAGATACACAGAGGCCAGGTCCTGCTTGGAAATCACATTTCGTGAAGGCAGCTCATCAGATAACAAAGGGAAAATATATACAATAAAGGACTGGCAAGGGGGGACAAGTAGTGGAGAGGAAAAGAGCCACAGAGACACAACCACAGGAGGCTGGTTTCCTGCTCTTGATTCCAGTGGGGACATTCTTGGCTCCCAGATCATCCTTTGTTTGTCTGGCCTAGAGGAACAACAAAGGCGAAACCTCTTCTGCCCTAGTCACTAGGGAACTTTCCGTGCATCACACTAGATGCCAGCTAGCAATTCTGTTGTTTTGCACTATCCAGAGTTTTATATGTTGGGAACCAGTGAAGTCAGACACAAGTGATACCAATCCCAATGATACCAAGTGATACCAATTCCCACGGAATAACCAAGGCCTCCAGACCTCAACCATTCAGCACGGCACCAACAAAAAACAACCCCACACAGAAACAAGGAAGCACATCAAACAAATGTTACAACTTTTAGCCATTTTTTCCTGATTTTTTTCGACTTCCAGAGAAAGACATTGACATCCCCAGGCCTACAACAGCTTTTACTTCCTCAGCCAGCAGCAACATTCACAAAAAAAAAAAAATACTGGATCGTGCCTGTATTTGCAAAACACTTTGAAAAGAATCAGTCAAGTCAGTCTGTCACAGAGACGGTGCTGAGAGCAGTAACAAATCCAAAGGACACGTGGCAAAAAAGGAATGGGGGAAAATATATCATCAAGACCATATAGCAAATCTGTAAGTAGTTTTGAAACATCACAGTTCCCTCTACCTGCAAGGAATGCTCAGCCAAAGAAATGGGAGGCCCAGTGCCTCCATTAGACTATAAAGCCTCTGATATATATTGGAGGGAAGCTAGTCTGGTGGGAAAGGTTAATGCACTTATTCTTTTATTACTATAATTAATATGCTATAAATACTATATATATAATATTAATATTGCTATAATATAACTCTAATCGCAAAAAAAAAAAAAAAAAAAAAAGCTCAGCAGTGGCTAAAGGACGCACAGATTCAGGAAGCTGTAAGTAAAGCAGATTGTTAGTTTCCAAGGTTAAACATGCAGTAGGTATATAACATCCCTGAAGCACGCAGAGGCATAGTTCAACGAACACCTTACCGAATATTGCAGCTTCACAGTTCCATGCCTGAATAAGGTCCATCGACGTCTACTGTTACTGTTCTTGTACACCTCCACAGTCTTTGAAGGCAGATCATTCTCAGCAATTCTCCGTTTCAAATCTACAGGGGAAAAAAAAAATGACAAAAGATAAATGGTGTGCTTTAGCTCAGGCTGGGGGCGGAGGCTGTTCTTTTAAATGAAAGAAACAAAATTGTTTGCAGGAGACTCATTCAACCTCTTCTTTAGAAAAAGAGAGCAGAGAGTATATTTAGGTGCTTTATTCAGTGCTCTTGGGATACAAGAAAAATAGTGCAGCTTGGATACTACAAAAATGCAGGCACAAACTAAGAGCCGAGAGCCAAATTAAGAGGTGGTATAAGCAGGTGGGGTCAGACAGGCTGGGTGTGAAGCCAGAATGCTCTCCCGGCAGCACAAGAGCCTCATCTTCATGCACTGATATTAGAAATTAAATCGTTCTTTGGGTCATAACTGCTAACAGTACCTCTGCAGAAATCCCAGCTTTACAACCGTTGTGGTCCATATGATGCAATATCTTGAAAAAGATACAGCTTCTCGAATTCATGCAGAAAACAACAATAGAACAGTCCATAAAAGCTGTTTTTCAAAGCAATGTCTGCTTCTCATCCTAAACATTTCAGGCCAATCCTTCACAGATGCAATCCTGATCTAGCCTTAAGCGATTTATACTATTTACACCAAATCTCATCTTGGCCTTACAGATGGTACATACCCAAGCACAAAACAGCTTGTAAAGAAGAGGCAAATGGTGGAGGAGGGCTTGCAATTCACCTTTCAAAAGTCAGCTCTACTTTTCTAATCATCCCAGATTTTCAGTTCCCCATCCTATCCTTCTCTTTTGGGGGGTAAAGCTGTCATTCTGTGCAAGACTGGGTTTTCCCTCCCACATTTGGCAAGGTTAGACCTCAAACCCTTCCCCAAACCTGGAGTGACAGACGCTGGGAGGAAGGAGCCGGAGCCGAGCACCACACGTGCCCCCACGGCAGCTGCCAGCACCAGCTCCTGCCAGCAGGCGCACGTGGTCGGGGCAGTGCATGGGATAGATGTACGTGCTGCGTGTGCATATGTGCTTCCACGGGTGTTCCCATCCCCTGGATGCACCTCTCACCTCAGCACAAGTTCCAGACTGTGTCAGTCCCGAGGGCTTTGAAACCAGACAGCAAAGGGAGAAAGGTCCCAGGCTTTGGGGAAGTGGCGATGCACAGCCCAGGACCTCTGCTCCTGCGATTTGGGTCACCTTTACCTCACACGGCCAAAGCATATGCTCCCTGAATGCATATTGCAAGCTCCCTGCTCCCAAATCACATAGGTGGGGACTCTGATCGGCCCAGGACAGCAGTACAGAGCAGAGCGGAGCTGGGACCCTGCCTCAGCCCTGACACGGCTGGGTGGGCAGCAATCCTGATTTTCTTCCAGCGTTGCTGGGAGAGAGATCGCGCTGAGACCTATTTCCTAAATGCGATGCTGACGTAGGCACCCTGCTGTTATTTTTAGCAACATGCGTTTCACTTTTTAGACTCGCAGGAAATCAAGCTGCAGTGCAAGTGCCGGTTATAGCAAGAGGCTGCTGGCAGGCTCCAGAAGAAACGCGCCGATGTAGTAGCACTCGGGAGCAATGTGCAAACACAGTAATGATCACATTTTGAGAGATGCTTGTGCTGCTCCCTGCGCGCTGAAAATGCGTGCACCCCTGCAGAAAAGCCATCAATTAAAGAGGCGCCGCTTTGCCTTTTCCCTTCCAGTTCTCCTTCACCCTGATGTGCTGCCACCATCCATTAACTGCTCAGATCCCCTGGGTGCTCCCAAGCAATGCCAGCACAGTCTGGCAGCGCTGCCGTACTTGCCCATTGCTAAAGCACAGGATTCTTAGTGTTAGCAGTATCCCCTCAAGAAATAATTTTCTTACTGTAATTATCAGTCTTTTTAACTAGAGGTTCACAAAATCATGTCACCCATTCAGCTATCGGCCTATTTACCTGCCAACACAAGACCCTTCCGCAAATACACTGTCATGCTTTCTGTAGTGTCATTTTGAGCAGGACAAATTATAATTACATTAATCAAGTGCTGCAGAGGAGAGCTCATCTCAGTCTTTGGCTCACGAGATTCTCTACCTGATCAGGAAGAGTACCCAGAAGGAAAAAAAGAACTCATTTCTTGCTGTTTCCAAACAAACATCAGACCTGAGTTGCAACCTCAGTACCCATCACCACTCGCCACCTCCAAATGGCAAGCACTCACAACAGAACCTGGTAACAGGACAGAAAGCTAAGAGGAAACTACCAGATTAAAACTTGCACAGAAGTTGCTGAACAGCTTTCACACTTTATGCACCTAACTGTTCATCTTCTCATAACCACGTTATAGGCAGTGTGTTCAGAGACATTAAAAATACAAGGAAAAAAAAGAAACTCTACAGCACATGGCTATCAGAGCCTTCTCATCAGGCTCTAGGGTTGTAACAGGACTGGATACAAGCCACATTTGGGAGTTTTTTCAACCCACTGTAGCCTTGGCTGACTCTGCAGGATGCATGGGATAAACAGACAAAGTCAGGAGGAAAAACACTGCAAAGCTACTCACAGCGTGGTTTGTCAAATAGCCTCTCTGCCTCCTCCATCTCCCTGATGATGTTCAGGATCAGGGAACTGGAGGAAGATCTCTCCATAGTGACGTTGTTGGAAGGCATTTGCACGGACAGTTGAGAAGTAGAAGACACCATCTGGCAAAAAAAGGGTCAGAGAAGAATTTTACCAATGTGTTAAACTCAGAATTAAGCACACATTTAATAATTTTTTTTTTTTTCAAGACAGTGTAACACACCTTAGACTTTCCTCACTGCAGTCTGTACCCTTGTCATGTTTTTTTACTGAAAGATTAAGTTCTGCTGGCTGCTGTGCTGGGCTGCCCTAATTCTCCCTGCATGGGGCTCCCTACCTTGAACACAGCTCATGGTGCTCAAGTCCCAACAATTTCCAGTGGCACTGAGTCCCCAAGGCACTTCTGCGAGTAACGCATGATGAAGACATCTGCATTCTGCACAGCTTTTTGTCTACACTCACATCACCACGTCCCAGCAGGAGCCCACACAGGGAGCAAATTAGCTGGTGCTGAGGACCCGATATCCACATGAGCGTTTTGGGTTGGCTTTACAGCATGCAGCAAGGGCTGGCAGCTTCCTAAGGGATGGCAAGTCAGGAGCAGGGAAGCTGGCTGCCAGGATGGGGCCTCGCCAGCCAAGCCCCATCCCCTGGTGCCCAAGCAATGGACCAGGAGAGGTCTGGAGAGGGCAGCCAGGGCCAGACAGCCTCCAGACCATCAGGTGCATTTGTGGTGTCAAAGCAGGTAGGCAGCTTTCAGATCAGACCCAGTGAGACAGCTCCAAGGTTGAGCTAGGAAGTCAGGCCACAGGTGGGCATCGAGCCCAGTGCAGCCTGTAGATGCCTAGGACACAATTGTGGCTGAGCTAGAGCTCATGTGCTACAGGGCTCCGTGAAAGACTGAGCACTCAGGGCTGGACTTAAATGGGCTCCTGAGCCCATGGCTGTGCGGGGTGGAGGCCCCAGGTGAGGCTGCTCAGGGCCATTCAGGCCCATTAGTGCATCCACAGGAGGGTGGGGACTCGGCAGCTGGAGATCTGCTTCAGTTGGCACTCCTGAACTGAACTACGAGAGACACCCTTTGGTGGCCTAGAGCAAGCAAAAGAAACTTCCCATCTGGATTTTTTTGCCAGATGACAGCTAACTATGCCCCATCACCTACCACTGACCTCCACGTATGGCCATGCTCAGCAATAAGAAGTGGAAAATGGGACAAGAAAGAGAGCTTTCCAGAAACACCTCCAGCACTTAAAGCACATATGACTAGAGCAATGAATTTGCAATGGTGAGCTTTAGGAGAACAATCTGCTCATCTGCGTGCCTGTCCAGCAGAACAATAGTGGGATCTGCCTGTCCTACTACAGAAATAAAAGTTACAAGTTTTTCAAATAAAGCTGGGATACCCATCAAGAACAATTCCTGCAAAACTCAGGAGTCCTGCTGACAATAAGATCTATTGTGAATTACATCTGTAAGAGCGAATTAAATTAGTAACAGGATGTCATTTTCTTAATTCCCCCAAATCTTAATAAAACTCTCCCTCCCAGGCATTGCCAAAGGTCATCTAAGGTCTTCTCCCAGCTCCATAAGCAGAAGCCTACAGATGGCCTATGAAGAGGACAGGAGGTGAATAAACAGAGCAGCGCTGCTGTTATCGCTGTGCTGTTGGAGTCATCGGGAGGGCAGAGGGAGCCTTCTGGAGGGAGAAAGGACTCTTCATATACGTGGATTTTAATTACTTTGGTGGAATACGTAACTGCGAAAGAGCAGCTCAGACCTGCAGGCTGTCCTCCTTCAAAAGCTGAGCCTGGCATCGCTCAGCTGCTAACAAAGGTCGAATACAAACGCACTGACCTTTGTGCAACCCAGTATCTGTAAAATCGAGCCTCCTTACAAGCACAGCTAATTTTCAGATACTTCCTACCCCACCCCACATCTTCTCGTGGTGGCTTCCCTCGTGGCTGGGGAGATGTAACTGACAGCCTGAAGCTGGCCTGGCCTTGCTCCCTACCAAATCCACCAAGCACCATCGGCTTCGGGCTGCGCTTCAGCCACACCAAGGAAGCCAGTCCTTTGTGTTCCTCTTAGGAACTTTTCTAGTCTTGGGTATAATCTTAGAGTCAAGACATCAGCAGAAAAATCAGTTTAGAAAGGTAAGGAGAAGAAAACGGGAGGGCTTCTCACTAGGGGGCTTTTAGCCTCAATTTGAGAGAGATTTGTCAAACTTCCGTGGCCTGCTAACAAGTGGGTGCCTTGCGGTTTCCTGTTTCTGTCCTCAGGACTCCAGCAGCCCCACCTTTCACTGATGTGCTATTGTCTTTATTTGCAGGTAAAGAACAAAGCAGACAGCCTAGAATTCCCCCAAAGGTGCAGCTGGGAGTCTGTGGCTGAATTAAGGCCTGATTTCCCGTTCTCTGCACCATGTCCAGTGCTCCAGTACGCTTCTCTTGACTGGGTAACAGGTGGGAGGAGGAGAAAGCCAAAGCAAACTTCCCACACAGGGAACTTCTGGACCCAGTCCCTTTAGCACAGAGGCCAGCAATGCCCACGAGTCCCTGTTCATATCACCACTGTGATGGTACCAAGGGTGGCAGGAGATAGTCTGCAAGGCTGGGAGCTAGAGGAAGGTAAGACCCAACAAGTATTTTAAGAAAACGTGGAAATCTCAGTTATCCATGTGTTCAGCGTCTGGTTTTATACACATGTAAAACCCACCGGCTTTGCAGACTCGACCTGCCTTTCCCTGACAATGCTAAAAATGTTTCCAAAAATAAAAAATAAAACACCATAACACCCTACCCCACTATAGAGAGCACTAAATACAGGCTGTAATTCAAGATTTTGCTAGCACCTCGTGGCTATTACAAATACGAAAATCTGAACAGCTTAGAGTTTTTGTCTCTTCTAAAAATATGACTGTCAGACAACCATATTAAAGGCCATAAATACACAGAATCTTCATTCTGCAACTAAATCATGCCTTGCTACAGACTTGAGTATAGTGCTCCTTTGGCAGCAGGAGGATTTAGAAAGTAAAGCACTATTTCTTAATTTGTGCTTCTTTCATAAGCACAGCTAGCAGCAGTAGGCTGAGACAACGCAGCTTACTGGCGATAACCAGGAGACAAGGAGAGCTCTGAAGATACCACTCAGAAATACACATTTTCCTGGTTAGTGTCACTCAACAGAGCAGGGAGGGAAAAGACAAGTCACCTTATCAGGCACACTTCTGCAGCAGCTCCCAAAATGTTCTGTGGCAGAGAGACACACGATCTCCAGATAAAAGTCATGATGGGAACTTGCTGCACAGAGCTTGCAGTTTCCCATCAAACACAGAAAAAGAAAGTTGCTCCATCTTCCTCTTGCAAAAAGACATTTGTGGCAGCTGCTCTAAAGCAAACCTCCAAAGCTGTGGGAGGATCCGAGACCTCCGGATTTGCCCCCAGTGCCTCAGCTATCAGTAAGGCAAAACTGCCAATGCATCTTCTAGCGTGTGCACACGCAGGTAAACCAGTAACCCTCTGCCTCCAGTTAGACCCACCGCACAGGTCGAGTTTCATATTTCCCCATGTATGGCAATGCAATGTGCAGCTGCTTCTTGCACAGAAGTCACAAACCCCCCCTAAAAGCCCTGCTCACAGGCCACCAGTATGGGCTGCTTGGCATCAGCACGCTCCACAGCGGGGAGCACCTTCGCGGCATCCCGATGGGTTAGCTCATTTGCACTCTTCCAGCAACCATAATTCCCCCAGAAAATGGCATCTCAGAACCAAGCAGGGACATTTCTACACGGGGACACAACAGCCAGCAGTAAGATGCAGACTGTAAACCTCCTGCGGATAAAAATCAAAATCCTAGGGATAAAAATAAGGCGTTTTCTTCCTTAAAAAATAGAGCCGTATTTCACAAATAGACAGCAGAGGGCAGAGTAAGACTGCAGTGAAAAGCTTCCTGCACCTTCACTGCAAGAGGGAAATGCAAGGGAGCTGCTCTGCAGTGCTCAGTGCCTGTGCGCGCCGCCGAGGTGGCCAAGGGGAATCTCTCCAATGGCAATAAGCCAAAACCATGTTTCAGAGAAACCTGAGTTCCTACAAATCCTAAATTGATGTCTTACGAAAAAGTCAGGTGCATATTTTGCAACTGTTCCTTGTGCCATTCACAAAGCAGGTATCAAATCCCCTACAAACCCTCTCCAAGGACAGGGTTCTTGAAGGGATTCAAGGCCTCTCGCCGAGGCAATCAGCTCCGGGGCAGACGCATTCTGCAGCAGAGCAGGGGATCGAGGCGGGTAGGGCTTTTCTTCCTGCATCGAGGCCACTCAAGGCAGCCGAGGTTGCTGCCAGGGCCCGGCTGTACAAAGGCAGCCCCTAGGGAGCGCGGCGACCAGGATGTGGCATGTCAGGGCGAGCAGGGAGGGCTCCCTCACCGCGCTTTTCCAGCGGTCTTCCCCAACGCTGGTTGTAACCTGCTCGTGAAGAGCCCGGCCACGGTATCCACCGGGTAGAAAAACATGGCCTCCGCATATTCTTGCAGCCTCTCCAGCCACAGTCACCGATGTGGCTACCCAGCTGGAGGTCTCAGGGAAACACGCAGCTGTCCAGGTCTTGGGCTGCAGGGTATGCCCGGGTCTTCTGTCGGTGTCCGACAGCAGCAGCGGTGGGTGTGCCTGTGGGAGGTGTGCCCTGGTTGAAGACTTGCTCAGCCTGGTGGTGGAGCTTCAGGAGGAGGTGAGTAGGCTGAGGAGTATCAGGGAGTCAGAGAGAGAAATTGACTGGTGGAAGCACACTCTGCCCTCCCTGAGACAGACTCACAAGCCTGCCACAACACAAGTGTCTCCTGCTACACAGAAGACAAAAGTTCTCCCATCCCACCAGGCAATAGGAGGGGACCTAGGCCAAGGGGAGGAATGGAAGCAGGTTTCTGCTAGGGGTGGTAGGCGAGCCCTCTCCCTGCCCACCTTGCCTTCCCATCTACCCTTATACAACAGGTATGAGGCTCTAGAACATGACAGTCAAAACAACGATGTAGACGAAAGCCCATCCCGGTTGGAAGGGGTGCCTAAGGCAAGGCAATCTACCCCCCGCATCACTACATCTTCTGTCAAGAAAGAAAGAAGGGTTATTGTCATGGGGGACTCCCTTCTGAAAGGGTCAGAGGGCCCGATATGCCGTCCAGACCCAACCCACAGGGAAGTCATTGCCTCCTAAAAGCACAGGATCAGGCAATTCCAAAATTTCAGAAGTCAAGCAGGCGGGGCAGAAGGCCAGCCTGGCTGACCAGGGATCTTCTGCTGGAGCTTAGGCAGAAGAAGAAAGTGTACGGCTGCTGGAAGCAGCGTCAGGCAACATGGAAGGAATACAGGGACGCTGTTCATGTTTGTAGGGAGAAAATTCGTGTGGCCAATGCCCAGTTAGAGTTGAAGCTGGCCAGGTCTGTGGGAGACAATAAAAAGGTTTTTTTTAAATATGTGAACAGAAAAAGGAGGAGCAAAGAAAACAAAGGTCTGCTACTTGATGGGGAAGGTCACCTCACTGACAAGGACATAGGCAAAGCAGAGACATTTAATGCTTTCTTTGCCTCTGTCTTCAATGCTGATGATGGGCTTCGGGACCCCAGGTGCCCTGAGCTGTAGGACCGTGACAGTGGGAATGACAAACTCCCAGCCAATCCTGAACGTGTGTGGGATTTGCTGCTCCACCTGGATCCATACAAGTCCATGGGTCCAGATGGGATTCACCCCAGGGTGCTCAGAGAGCTGGCTGACGTCATCGCAGGACCTCTCTCAATTATTTTTCAGCGGTCTTGGGAATCTGGAAGGTCCCAGTAGACTGGAAGCCGGCAAATGTTGTACCAATTTTCAAGACGGGCAAGAAAGAAGACCCTGGCAATTACAGGTTTGTCAGTCTCACGTCAGTGTCCGGTAAAATTATGGAGAAGATTATCCTTGAAGTTATGGAAGTGCACCTGTGGGACAATGCAGTCATTGGTCCCAGCCAACATGGGTGCACGAGGGGTAGGTCCTGTTTGACTAACTTGATTTTCTTTTATAATAAGGTCACCCATCTAGTCAATCAAGGGAAACCAGCTGATGTGATCTTTTTGGATTTCAGTAAAGCTTTTGACACGGTTTCCCATAGGATCCTACTGGACAAAATGTCCAGCATACAATTAAACAAAAACATCATACGATGGGTGAGCAATTGGCTGACGGGCAGGGCTCAAAGGGCTGTGGTAAATGGGGCCATATCTGGCTGGCGGACAGTCACTAGTGGGATCCCCCAAGGCTCCATTTTAGGGCCAGTTCACTTCAATGTTTTTATAAATGATTTGGATGTAGGACTAGAAAGTGTTTTGAGCAAATTTGCTGATGACACTAAACTTGGAGGAGCTGTTGACTCTGTTGAGGGTGGAAACGCCTTGCAGAGAGATCTGGACAGACTGGAGAGCTGGGCAATCACCAACCGCATGAAGTTTAACAAGAGCAAGTGCCGGGTCCTGCACCTGGGACGGGGCAACCCTGGCTATACGTACAGACTGGGCGACGAGACGCTGGAGAGCAGCCCCGCAGAGAGGGATCTGGGGGCTGTGGTTGACAGCAAGCTGAACATGAGCCAGCAGTGTGCCCTGGCAGCCAGGAGGGCCAACCGTACCCTGGGGTGCATCAAGCACGGCATCGCTAGTCGGTCGAGGGAAGTGGTTGTCCCGCTCTGCTCTGCGCTGGTGCGGCCTCACCTCGAGCACTGTGTGCAGTTCTGGGCACCACAGCACAAAAAGGACATTGAACTGTTGGAGAGTGTCCAGAGGAGGGCGACGAAGATGGTGAAGGGCCTAGAGGGGAAGACGTATGAGGAACGGCTGAGGGCACTGGGCCTGTTCAGCCTGGAGAAGAGGAGGCTGAGGGGAGACCTCATTGTGGACAACAGCTTCCTCACGATGGGCAGAGGAGGGGCAGGCGCTGATCTATTCTCTTTAGTGACCAGTGATAGGACCCGTGGGAACGGTGTGAAGCTGAGGCAGGGGAGGTTTAGGCCAGATATCAGGAAGAGGGTTGTCGCACACTGGAACAGGCTCCCAGGGAAGCAGTCACTGCTCCAAGCCTGTCGGAGTTTAAGAAGCGTTTGGACTGTGCACTTAGTCACATGGTCTGAATTTTTGTGTAGACCTATGTGGTGCCAGGAGTTGGATTCAATGATCCTTACGGGTCCCTTCCAACTCGGGATATTCTATGAGTCTATGATTCTATAAGTTCTTCATGAGTTGCCCTGATTTCCCTACCTGGCACTTTAAAAAAAAGTCGTCATTTCAGCATCAGACAGCAGGGACCCCAAAGAAAACGACTGGGCTTCATGCTCAATCCTACCATTTGTCCACAACCCCATACCATTCCTACAACCAGCACAGACTGATGTGAGCCTCAGCAGAGCCTTCAGCAGCAGAGCAGGGCATAAAACTGCCTCACCCCCGAGAAACAAGGCTGCGCCATGCTGGCACGTGAGCTGGCACAGCTGCCATGACTGCCACCACTAACAGATTTCTGCTCCATACAAAGAGGTATGTGTGCAGATGCTACAGAAAGGGGATGAGAGTTAATGGGGGAATCTGCTGACTTCAGGAGGCCTTTTCATGTATGACTCCCCTATCCGTGGGACTTAAGAGGCTTCCTAGCATCGCCAAGCTGGACAATACAGATTTGTAATACCCAGAACCTAGTCCAAAATGTGATGTCCACTTCAACGATATGACAATTTGGCTTTAAAAGACTCGTTTTTAACAAATGGGAATACACTGCCGTAACTAGAGCCACCACCATTACCGACCTTTCACTTTGGGCTAGGTATTTAACACTGCTGTCATTCTGTGTAGAAGCAGATGCAAGGCAGCTCTGACCAGACCCTAAGTCAGCATGTAGTCACTTTAGGAAAGCATTTTACTCAAATTATACACCCAGCTCCTAAGCAAGCCTTTCTGCCACAGGCTCTGCACCAATTTATTGAGGCCATATAGCTTCTGACAGGCTTGGAGAAGGGAGAGCTCATTTAGATCTTCCAGGGAAACGATGAGCTCTACAAGATATGGTCCAAATTTCTTTTCTGTTCTTACACTGCATGCCAGCACTTTGCGTGGTATTCTAGATGTTGCAGTGTAACAAGCATCACCTAATAAAAATCAACTGTCACCACCAATACTACTTTTTTAGGTAAGAAAACACAAGGACCATAGTGCAATTGAGGAATGCCATTTGTTCACTCCAGACTTAAAAGATCTAAATTTGCCAAAAGCAAGCACTCTTGTTGCAGGTTTCTACTTCAAATGAACGAAATGCAGAGAAAAAGAAAATCTAAAGTTAGTACCTAGAAATATATAAACATCTGTTACAGCCCGCTTCTAAAGGCACTGATATGAAATGGCCAAAGAGTCATAAGTGGAGCAGCTCTGGCGATTAACACTAACAGCCCAGGCAAATACCAGGCAGATGCCTCCTTTAAGTCTGATATAAATGCTGTATGTACTGTCATCATTCGTATGATGGTCTAATTAACTGAAAATTCCAAGATATAAAACCGGTTTGAGGAGCAAACCGTCTTCGTAAGTAGTACAGTAACAATATGGTCTTATGGAAAACGTTATTAAAAGTTTACCAATACCTCTCCTTCCTTGCACAGTCCGGAGGTCATATACAATGAAGGGCAGTAGTCACTGCAGTGAAAGTATTCTCCTTTGTCATGAAGCATTACGGCGTTTTGTTCTACAACTGAACTTCCTCTGTGCTTTTTCACGCTGTGATCAGTAGGCCTGACAACCGCTTGTTCACCTGTAGAATATTTTGAACAAGCCTCTACAGAAAAATCACCATTAACAACTGGAGAAAGGCACAGCTCCTCAGTATCCGGATTATTCACAGGAAGATCTTCAGAACGTGGCCCGTCCATGCCCACATCCTGCACCTTCTCCAGTGTACTGACCAAGGCTTGAATCGTCACGTCATCTCTAGACATGTCCTGCAAAGGCAAGTCAGGATTTCTCGGGTCCTGCATATCCACTTCTGTCCTCAAAAGCTCCTCTGCAGCAGCTGCAGATGAAGCCACCTCTTCAGAAACTACCGAAGCACAAGACACATCATCAGCTTCAAGTTCAGGCAAAGTCACCTGTGGCAGGTGGATCAGAGCTGTAGTATTCACTACAGAAAAGTCACCACTAACAGCTGGAGAAAGGTACAGCTCCTCAGTATCCAGATTATTCACAGGAAAATCTTCAGAATGTGGCCCGTCCATGCCCACATCCTGTGCCTTCTCCAGAGTACTGACCAAGTCTTGAATCTTCATGTCATCTCTAGACACGTCCTGCAAAGGCAAATCAGAATTTCTTGGGTCCTGCATATCCACTTCTGTCTTCAAAAGCTCCTCTGCTGCGGCTGCAGATGAAGCCACCTCTTCAGAAACTACCGAAGCACAAGACACATCATCAGCATCAAGTTCAGGCAGAGTCACCTGTGGCAGGTGGATCAGAGCCTTAGTGTTCACTACAGAAAAGTCACCACTAACAGCTGGAGAAAGGCCCAGCTCCTCAGAATCCAGATTTTTCACAGCAAGATCTTCAGAACGTGGCTTATCGTCCATGTGTAATTTAGAGTGCCTCTCCAAGAGTTCGTGCTCCACAGCACTGAGAAAGTCCTCAGGTTCTTTCATCAAATCTGTCTGTGGAGTTTCAATTACATCCTTAGAGGTTTCTTTAGCATTGAGCACAGTGACAGAGTCACCTGAGAGCTCTGGCAGCTGGGAGACAGGTGGTTCTGGCCCAAAGGAAGAAACCAGTGTTTTGTTAAGGCAATCATGCTCGCTGCCCAGGACAGAGGAGCCAAAGTCTTGCGACATTTCTGTGGCTTTGCAATGCTGCACAAACTCCTTACATGCTGAGCTCTCACAGCCCAGATTATTGAACGTGCCTAAATATGGGAACTTCAGATGTGCTCCCACCGTGGTGGAAGCTCTTGCACTCTCATTCTCCATATCCAAGTCCTCTCTCTGGGAGGTGGCATCCTGTCTCCTGCTTTGGAAACTCCTCCAAGACCTTTCTTCATCAGGTGAAAACAATTTTGAGGAGCCTCGCAGCTTCCGAGTTGCCTTGGCCACACTGGTGAATAACCTCTTAACTCCCAGAAAGCAAGCGACTTTGGATACACTGATTGATTTCCTCTGCTGGCTAAAATTCTCTCCATATTTCATATCAAAGTACAAAGAAGAAGTGGAATAATCAGTTGTATTTCCTAGGTTCTGGAAATTGGTTTCAACCCTTTCATCTGGAAGCTTTAAATCACCTTTGCCAGTTAATGAATTTTCTTTCGTATATCTGAAGAGTTGAAAGCTTCTTCTTCTGCTGCTCTCCTGTGGGAGCACAGTACACCTCTCTTCATTTTCCCCTTCTGTATCTGAATGACTCTTAATAAAGTTTTCAAAATTCAAAGACTTGCTCTTTCTAGCTCGTATTTTATGGTAGTTAGTATAATCATCTTCACTGGGGACGATAATATCCCTGAGACATTTAGTTTCATTGGCATCAATGTCTTTCAACTCAATGGCTGTTGAACCTGAGTAGCGAGAGAGCCTCTGATTTCTACCCATTTTCTTAACCCCCTTGATGAATGTTCTTTGTAAGTTGGCTGAATTGTCCTGCTTCTTGGTGGCACAAGCAGCCTTTTCTCCGAATCCTCTCAAATCTACATTATTAGGCATACTGGAGGTTGCTGGCTTTCTCACCCCATCCCCGAAGGGTGGGTTTTTTTCTTTCGAGGCCTTACATGTATCCTCTAGTATGACCATGGACTGGGGTCTTGTTTTATTAATAGAGGGTCCTTTCTTTTGTCTAACAGAATTCCAGATCTTCTTGACTTTGGTCTTCTCATCCATGGGTTCCTCTTCCTGTTCATTGGGGACTTCGTAACCATAGATGCGGTGCTCATTACAACCGTGTTTCACTATTTTGATACTCTCTCCACCCACATCAGCTTTGGAAATCCTGTTTGCATATCTACTTGAAGCTGGAGCAGTATCCAGGTAGCTGTCTATATATTCCATTGCTCTGGCTCATAAGCTGCTGTCAGGGTCACACATGAATTGTCTTTAGACTGTTTTCTTCACAAGACTTAAGGAAAAAAAGAACAAAGGAATAAAATTAGGATCAGAAAGTTTTTTTTTTTCAGAAGACATATTTGTTGATGCAACACAAGTCAAATCTTATCCCAGCGACAGTGGTAGCTTTGCCACTGATTTCAAAGAGACTGAATTTTGCTCCCAAACCATATAAAGTATAGAGCAACTCAAATCTGATTTAAGTGACTGAAGATTTAGTGATCACAATAAACTTCCTGCATTAATAAAGTTACCACAAAGTATACGCAGAACACCATAAAGCACATGTTGGTCTTGCAAATTGCCACTACTCTCAACACATCGGAGTACATGACACAGAGAGAAAGAGGAAATTACAGTAAAGTGTCCCTGTGCATGTCACTGTCATGTCCCCCCGCCCCATCTGCCAGGAACTGACAATGCTCTCCCACTGAGTTCACTCTCTTAAGGCAGGCACTTTCAAAGAAAAGCCAGGATGAGCCTCTTCCTGGAAATCATGTAATTCTGAAATAAATTCAAAACCAAAAAAACTCACGGAATATTCAAGCCAGGTTTTCCTACTACAGCTACGGCACCAGCATGGGAATCCCTCAATGGAACTGGACTGCTAAATGAAATCTGCTTGGCCACCACTCAATGCTACACAAAAACACGTTCCCATCAAGTAAGTTTCAGCCTAAGTGAACAGGACTAAAACCACAGTACCCCATATACAACAGCAATGGTAACCATTCCAAACTCTCTGAGGGAATTTGGACTCCTACACATGCAGATAATAAGCCTTCCTTTCCAGCGGTATACACCTACCCTGTCTCACTGCTACAGCTTCATGATGTGGCCCTGGGTTTGCTGTCTACCTGTGCAGCACACAGACCTATGCGCCAGGTACCAATCAGGGTTAAATTCCCCCAGCTCCCAGTCCCACTCTCAGGACAACAAAGGGAAGCAAAAGTAGAGACAAGAAAGGGTACAGCCCCAGAGACACAGATTTGACAACACAAAAACTCTGCATTTTCCTCCAGTTTTAATTAGTGAATTAGTTAATTAGTTAATTTTAACTAGTTACTGACGCCATTAAAATTAACTGGTTACTGGCATCAGCTAATGTTCCTACCTCTAGTTATTTTAGCTAAGTGACATCTAATACCTCTGCACAGAACACTGAATAAGTAGCTTTCACAAGAGCCTTGCAGGAGAGGGGAGGGACTGTTGTCTCACAAGGCACCCCAATTAAAACTGGGAATGAGATTCTGAAACTACTTGAAGGGGTCCAGAAGCCCAAGGAAGTAGCAGTGATACATTATAAAGCGCATCAGAGTGGCAATTCAGGCACTGCAGGAGGAAATGGAAAAGCAGATGAGGCAGCCATACAAGCAGCTGTAGGTGGAACTATAAACCTATTACCTACCAGGAAGGTATCGATAAGTACATCAGAAAATACAACAAGGAAATTAAACCGGCCGAATTATTAAACTGTGTTAAAGATTCAATTGGATGGTGGGTAACTGCTCACGGACAATGGACAACTGAGACACTGAAGCAGTAAGATTCTACTGGAAGAAGTAATCCCAGGGTTACATACCCTGTGGAGGCCACAGTCTAGTGGCAAGGTAGAAGGAATGAATCAAACATTGAAAGGACAAATAAGGAAATTGTGCCAGGAGACACAGTTACAGTGGACGCAGGTTTTACCAATACTGTTACTCAGACTTTGCATAACTCCCAGGGCACAAGAAAAAGCAAGCCCATTTGAAATACTGTACGGGAAGCCTTATGCTGTAAATTTGACTGGGAAACCTGATCAGATGCATGTAACTGTGAATCAAGCACTTACAGATTTTCTTTTCTTCTTAGCAAAAACTTTGAGTCTTATCCACAGATACATCCTAGTAATGGCACCAATTCCATTAGCTGCACCGGTTCACTTCTCTTCTCCTGGAGATTAACTTTACCTGAACCTGGAGGGAAGACCCCTAACTGAGAAGTGGAAAGGACTGTACCTGGTGCTGTTAAGGGCAAATATTGCTGTGAAGCTTAGAGGGATCGACTTGTGGATTTGTTACAGCCATGTGAAAGCTGCTCCTCCACAGCTGTGCAAAACTGGAATAACAGAGCCTTTGAAATTGAAAACCAACAGTTAATGGACTACAAATGTATAGTCTGAGATTGTATAAATTGGAGTGTATTTCTATTATTGTGATCTGCGTTATATATAGAGAGATATTTATTTTCTGTGTAAAGGTGTAAGTTTCTTTAAGTTAGAAAATGAGGGGGTTAAAAGCATTAAACGCATTAAAGCATTTTGTTGGTTGAGTGTAGTCAGAAAGCCAGGGGGCGAAGGAAAACAAGAAGTGGTCTGAAGCCAGAACACCCATTTTGAATTGATAGCTTCCCTAATGGGTTTTCTGAACTCTTGCAGTGGTTGTCTTCTTGGTTTCTAGATCTGAAATTATGGATGAAGAAAATTTTAGTCCTAACAATAAGGGTAGTAACATTCTTTGTTTGTATGTACATACTAATACAATGCACCTGTAGGTAGGTGCTGCACCAGGCTGATGGATAGGTGAGACTAATGTAATCTAAATTACATAAGTCTCAAAGGGGGGAGTTACGATGCCAGTAACTAGTTAATTTTGTTTCATTAACTTTGTTTCATGAGAAAAGATGTAAAATAGGTATTTCAAGGAAAGGGCAATGATGACCCAGGTCTTAAAGATATCTAAAGGATGAATAACTAAGAAACTACTTAATCAAGAAGACCATTTTGTAAGGAAGAAATCCAACACACATGCTTTTGAGTTTGTTACTATTCAACCTGTTGGAAACAATTGGCTGGAAAACAACAATAAGATTGTTATAATATGAACTATCCATGAACTATCCTCATTACAATACTAAAAATCACACCCCTAGTCTGAGGAACCCTGGCCCAACAAGAGACCCTTCCCCTCTGAGGATGCACAGAATGATTTTGTCATGTCAGCCGTATGCTAATTATGTAAGCAATTGGAAATTAGAGGATTGTACTAACATGTAAATGTTGTGATAAGAGACTGTATTAAGTGTGGCTTGGAAAGTGCCAGCTTTGTGGGAAATCACCTGGTACCCAGACTTGCGCAGTGCTGAAATAAAACAGTATCTCAACCAGGAACTCCAGGTTTGAGGAGTTTCAAGTTGTGCGGCCAAACACGCATGGCAGCAAAAGACCAAAATGACAAAAGGTCCCTATTTTTTCTCTTTCCCATGTTATACTTTACTGGTTTTGCCTGGGTGGATCTTGCATGAGGGCAGAAGATTCAAAAGCCAAAGACTTCTCTACGAAGTCTTTGGAGGGATGCTAGCAAAGAGGAGAGAGAGGCCACTTCCCACATGAGAGGCATTAACAGGAGACAGACTCTGTGTGGCCCCTCCCCAGAGAAGCAACAAAACCTAGAAAGGCAGGGCACAAGGGTGACTTTAAAATTAAAAATAGGTGTGTGCTTTTTTGTTTTTTTTTTTGAAAAAGCACACAGGCTTGGCAGCATTACGGCCCTTAATGACAAATAAAATCTGAGTATGGAGAATGGATGCAAAAGTACCCGATTAACTCTTACACATCTTTCTGGGACGCAGGAAAAGGAGGTTTTGAAGACAGCATTTTGGACATATTTTTGAGGGTGCACGTTAGCTGGAAAACCGAAACGGTTAGTCATCCCCCTGACCTTTTTTACTTTTCTGCAGGTGCAGGGGCAGATGTCAGGCTGTATAGCAAGTTACTGCCTAGCAGCTAAGCTGCAACTCTCTGCACGTGAGACTTTAGCCACAGACACCGCGAGGTGATGCCATTACCTTATGCCACCCCCTGAATTACCTCGAGCCAAGAGGGTGGCACGGCTGGGTGGTTGTGGCTGGTGCGTGTGGTCTGCGAAACACACAGCTTCTCGTCTGGCCACGAGAATGGTTTCAAAAACCACAGTAATCAACCAGACACTGAGAACTGCTCCAGCCTACAGGAGTTACAGGGTTTTTCAAAAACCCAGCCCTGTGCACCAGGCCCTGTTGTTCTTCTCACCACAAATCCAGCACACCTTCATTCCCAACCTCACCTTCCTTCTCCAGGTAACTGAGGCTGACAGATGCATTAGATTTGCATAAAATCCCGTGCAAATGGTACCAGGTGTGTTACTCCAACATCTGTAGCCATGACACCTTTCCAAATTCTTTGAATTTTATTTTTTTTTGCATTATCCAAATCTCTAAGAAAGAACTCGGTGCTTTGTGTCTCATTCCTGATCGCATAACATTTCCTTGGCAACAAGGGCTTTTCTTGCATGATACAGGTGGGAGTAACAGCAATTTTCTTCCATTTAAGTGTAATTTAGCAGAGGAATACAAGAGCAGAAATAACACCACATGCCCAGCAAAGCTGACACTTCTCAGGGATTTACAGGACTCTGAACTGGGCCCGGGCAGTCGGGGCTGTCACAAGGCTTCAGGCAGGAACCAACAATTTTCTCAGGCAATCTTCTTACGTGCTCGTCCTTAGTAAATGCGAACACCACTTCAGATCATAACAGTTATTTGTCAACTAGCAGAAGGCGGGGGGGGGTTGTTTTTGGTTTTACTGTTCAGTGCTGTAAAGCTCTTCCCTAGCTAGAAAAAACACCAAAAACAGCGGAGAGTTGGGACCTCCAACTAAAGGGCTGTACATCAGTGCCCGCCCTGCGCTGCCTCGGCAATCTCATTCTGCAGCACAAGCAGCCTGCCCCGAGGCGACAGCGCCCCAGCAGCAGAAATGCTGGCTTTAGTTTTCTCCCAGTGAGCCACAGGAACGCACAAGCTCCGTGACAGGAGGAAGGGGCAGGGGTGGGTAGCGCTCCCTCCCTCCCCAGCAGTTAGAGTTCTGCTGGATGAAGTGGCTGGCTAATCGCAGAGCAAGTCTCCAACCAAGATGTGCGGGGTCTCTCCCACCCTGGCTTTCTGGAGCGAGCTTCTTGAGTGGTCTTCAAGTTGTTACAGACCATGAACGTCACCAACTACATCTTAAAATTCCAGTTTTATGCAGCCGCTTTTCCTTTTCAGAAAACCAGCTACAATTAAGCCTGTGCCCCAAACGGGCTTGTTTTTTCCTTTCATTAACAACCCGATGCTTCCAGCACTGTCGAAGCTGGGCTCTGTCCAGGCACCGCCAACAAAACCATCCGTCTCTTTTCTCATCTGCTCCTCCTGCAGAGCAATGACTCAGGACACCTCTCCGAGGCTCTCAATCCCTCTCTCACCTTTCGGCAGAGCTAAATTTGCTTCAAAACCCATCGGCCACCCATCGCGCGGTGCTGCCGGGCTGGGGACGGCGCAGCAGAGGCGCCAGCGGCGGTCCAGCAAGGCGGCAGCAGGAGCTGGAATGCACCGAGGGCCCCTGAGGACACGAGTTTCCACTCGGCTCTTCCTCTGCGGGATATAAAATCACAAACAAGAAGGAGCCTTTGGCCATTGTTTGCCGGGGAAGGGGGGTGACAGGGAGAGGGCACGCGGCACAGCCTGCCAGAAGGCACGGCTGAGCTAAGGAAGTCCTGCCTGGGCTTCGGTGTATCCGCTCCTCTCCAGGAGGGGCAGGGGGAGGCAGGAAGGAGAGAAAATAGAGAACAAATGATCACACAGCCCTTGAGAAAAACCTGTCTGCTCTCGGAGAGCGTATTAAGCCCCAGCATGCAGCGCCTCTCTCTATACAAAAGAAAAAGAGGAAAGAAAATCCCACCGGTTCTTCCGCTACCGTGTCCTAACACTGAAAAAAAAATGGGAGGAAACAGATGTTAAGCTCTCCAGCATCAGGAAATTATCTCTTTCATGAGGGTACATTTACTTCAGTGTATTTAGGTAAAAGAAGCAGCAAGAGAATCATGACTTCTGCCCCTTTCTGTCTACGTCTCCACGGACGTTTCAGCCTCCCGGTGCTGCTCCGAAGGACCAGCCACAAGGCAGCTCTCACAATTTCACAGCGTGCACCCAGCGGCAGGAGCCAGCGGTGCTCGAGCCCCTGCCCACCCTGCAGGTACAGCAGCACGCAGCTGCCCACGCCGCAGATTTCTCAGCCCCTGCAGAAGTTCAGCATCTGCTGGTTACAGGACAAGACGGACGCTTTGCTGCTGCGATTTGGACAGGCATAGTGGTACTGTAGCTTTTTTTTTTTTAAAAAAAAATAGAGGTGGAAGGAGCGAGAAGAAGAAACTTGGGTTAAACATCTGCTAAAGGGATCTCCAGCCCGTTAGCAAGCGCAGTTATGGCTTTCCAGCGCCCGTAGGAAGCGACCATAGCATTTAACCAGCATTTCACACGCTCTGCAAAACGCATTACACAAGAAGTTAAAAAAAAACAACAAAAAAACCTTTAGGAGCAGGAGGTGGGCAGGAGATCAGTTTGGATCCCTCTCCAGCCGGGAGGGAACAGATCTTGGTGAAACACCAAGCAATGCTCAGTGGCAGGGGGGGATCTGCAGCCACGGTCTCACCGCCACCGAGGACAACCTGCCAGACAACACTAAGCAAACGCCGCATCCCCCACGGCAGCGTGCATCTGCCCTGCGTGGTTTTCACAGGTCTAAGCCAAAGATTTTACAGTACTGGAACCGTGTTTGTGTTTGTTACTTCAGTGTGCACCAGGCAGGCGGATGGATGCGCAGACAGCTCCATCCCTGCAGTCGTACGGACGGAACTCAAAACTTTGGTTTGAGTAAATCAGTTCGCTCAGGTATAACTTAAACGTTACTTCCCTCCCATTTCTGGAAGCTTTAGACTGTGTGACGGCTGAACACAATGAAATCGGAGCAGGAGACTGATTCGCCTGCAGCTGAGGGACAGGCAGGGTTGCTCAGTTGCATCTGTCAGATCCATTGGACTTGTGCTGCCAGGGGAGGGACAGCTCACAGCTAACATGAGCAGCCCCACACTCGGGGCTCGGTGGGCCCGATAAAACAGTGTGGTGGTGCAGAGAGGTGCCAAGCAGCTCGGGGGTACACCCGGCCCTGCATCACGCTGAGCCCCAAGACCTGCTGTCAAGCCAGCAGCAGCTCTTGGTCTGCAGTGCTTGCACAGAGAGGAGAGCTGCCGTCTAACTCCTCATGCAAAGCCAAGCAGCAGAAACTTGAGAAGAAAACTTGGGTGTATGAAAATCCATGCTCATTTGGATCAAAAGGTGGAGAAGGTATAGGTATATATATATATATATATTGTTGCAGCATTATCCCTTGCACACCTGTTCACATTTTCATAAGCCCTTTTTTTGCAATTCTGAATTGTTCTGCCATACAGCAAATAAAAGTAAGGTGAATACCAAATAGATCTGAAAGGATACTTTTGCTGTTTACACCTAGGATGCACAGGTACCAGAACAAAATAAGGAAGTCAGAAAACACGCTTATCCTCCAGAACAAGGCTATGTTTTGATGCATGACAGCTGCTTCCCCGGATCTTCTCAGGTGTTTGGCACCGACCGTGGCCATCGTAACAAAGAAATAATTGTCATCACATTACTTAGGCTGTTCAGTAGTCACTTAAAAGTAGTTAATTACATATAAGAACATTTAGTTACAATCTCAGTAGCAGCTATAGATATTCTGATACCACAGTGATGAAATGCTACAGTGCACGCAGACTATGGGGTCTACACCCATGCACACCCCATTATCAGTTCGGAGGACCAGTCCCAAGTTGGAAGTGACCCACAAGGCTCATCACTCCTGGCTCCACCCAGGACTCCCTGGAAATTAAACCATACACCTGAGAGTGTCCAAATGCCTCCTGAACTCCAGCAGGCTTGCTGCTGTGACTGCTTCCCTGGAAAAACGTGGCTGGAACAAGTTCAGTGTCGAGCCACTGGCTGCATGCTTCGTGAGGACACTGGGAGGCGACGGCCTCAGGATGCTCGTACATGGCTTTGCATTCCCAGTTAGCCAATTCAGTGGAAGTTCCCCTGCAGCTTTACAGCAGTGACATTTCCCTGCACTGAATCCCTTAAAAATACTTACCTTCCCCAAAAATCCTTCAGGAAGAAAAGCATGGCTGTCAGCAGCCTCAACGTAAGAACAGAAATCAGCAACCAGCATTCAGTATTTTGTATCTGACACAAAGATAGTGTCCAAATAATTGTCTATTGTATCCCAAAGACGGTACAGGAAAGCTTTTCCCCTCGCAGGGAGCCTAGAGGTCACACATGCTTCTGCCATAACATTTGCTATAAATAATCTTCGGCTGAGCAAAGGTTTGGGCCAGTTACAAAGCAGAGTAAGGCAGGCACTGTGCTCCTATCGGCTTCAGCCATTAGCTCTCCCCAGAGAATGCATACTCTACCCTATTGTTCCTGCTCAAATGTTTGAAAGAATTATTTGTTCCTTGCTTCTGTTGTTTGGGGACTTTATTTATATTTTTTTCTTTGACACGGAATCACTACGAGAAAAATCCGTGCCATCCTACGTGACAGCTCGCTGATGCCAGTATTGCAGTCAGGTGTGGAGGGTCGCACTCGTACACATATTGCCGCAGCTCCAGACCTCGCACTCTGTGTCTCTGTGTTAATGTGCGTTCAGCATATTGCAGAGAGATCTGGACAGACTGGAGAGCTGGGCAATCACCAACTGCATGAACTTTAACAAGAGCAAGTGCCGGGTCCTGCACCTGGGATGGGGCAACCCTGGCTATACGTACAGACTGGGCGACGAGACGCTGGAGAGCAGCCCCGCCGAAAGGGATCTGGGGGCTGTGGTTGACAGCAAGCTGAACATGAGCCAGCAGTGTGCCCTGGCAGCCAGGAGGGCCAACCGTACCCTGGGGTGCATCAAGCACGGCATCGCTAGTCGGTCGAGGGAAGTGATTGTCCCGCTCTGCTCTGCGCTGGTGCGGCCTCACCTCGAGCACTGTGTGCAGTTCTGGGCACCACAGTACAAAAAGGACATTGAACTGTTGGAGAGTGTCCAGAGGAGGGCGACGAAGATGGTGAAGGGCCTAGAGGGGAAGACGTATGAGGAACGGCTGAGGGCACTGGGCCTGTTCAGCCTGGAGAAGAGGAGGCTGAGGGGAGACCTCATTGTGGACAACAGCTTCCTCACGAGGGGCAGAGGAGGGGCAGGCGCTGATCTATTCTCTTTAGTGACCAGTGACAGGACCCGTGGGAACGGTGTGAAGCTGAGGCAGGGGAAGTTTAGGCTGGACATCAGGAAGAGGTTCTTCACCGAGAGGGCGGTCGCACACTGGAACAGGCTCCCCAGGGAAGGAGTCACTGCACCAAGCCTGTCTGCATTTAAGAAGCGATTGGGCTGTGCGCTTAGTCACATGGTCTAAGCTTCTGGGCAGACCTGCGCGGTGCCAGGAGTTGGATTCAGTGATCCTCATGGGAACCTTCCAGCTCGGGATATTCTATGAGTCTATGATTCTGTGACTCTACGATATTTAGCTCAGGATCAGAGACAAGGAGCTCAGTGCTGACGACAGCCCCAGATGCACACGCAAAGCTCCGGAGGACACCTAGCAGCTGGTTCTGCTCAAACATTTTAAAGAATTATTTCGGCAGATTTCTCACCAGCTCCTTTACATTGACCTGAGAAGTCAAAGGGTATGAACGCGTACTTCATCGCCTCCCTCGAAGTCCTACGCCTGTCTCCAGGCAGATGGAGGGGTGGCATTTCCCCTGTACTTGTCCCCCAACGGCCTTGCTCCGTACAGCAGCTTGAACAGGAACCTTCACTTCTTTCAGGTTTCTCTACCAAACAGACAAAGCCATCCCCGTGCCAAAGGGGGGGAAAGCAAACTGCAGCGACCACGGCCTCCCTTGAGGCACACGGGGCCTATGGCCGTGGTGGGCAGCAGGTATCGTCTCCAGACACGTGAAACGCTGCCCGGTGCTTCTCGGCAAGAGACACAACCGCCGGAGGCCTGCCCTGCCGTCCCGACACCGACACCGACGCTAACCCAAACGAGCGGCTTTTAAGCCGGCACCGCTGCACGGTGTCGCCCACGTGGCTTTTCCCAGCAAAGGGGGCTGTCAGCTCGTATTCCTCACGCACCGGGAACCCCACTCGAGCCAGCAGCAGTGGCTGAGCAGAGGGAAGCAGCGTCCGATTCAATTAGCATCATTACCGATGAGCTTTTTCATCTCCCAGCCATGCCCCGCCCTCCGGGATGCGGCCGTGCACGCACAGACGGCCGTGCTGAGCAGAGCTGCTCAGGGCACCCAGCTGGGACGGCGGAAGGAGAAGCTGACCTGACCTCATCGACAACACACTAATCTCTTTTTAGGGTTAAAAAAAAAAAGCAAAAAAAAGCTGAGCAGGAGCAGCTGAAGTTTCTTTTTATCACCACCTGTGAAACAAAGCCTGACCCTTTCTGCGAGGACCTGGGGATTTTGGTCCAAGCACTAGGCATCCTTTTATTTCATACTTTTCTATATTCTTTTAGGTCTCCCCTACAACTCGCTTTCAACCACAGCAAGTGGATTTATTGCTATGGCCAGCAACGTACTAAAAAATCCATCTTCCCCCACACCCCAAAGCAGGCATGGTTTGGGACCACAAGCAGGCAGCCTGCATTTTTTGCAGGAACTTGCACGGTGTGCACGTATCAACATTGCTGTTGTGCAAAAAAGCACCACGCCAATTTGCCAGCTAGCACCGCACAGAGCTAAGCTGGCTGAACACGGCACAGCGTTCAGCCAACACGGAGCAGCAGTGACACCCCAGCCACAGCTCTGGACCTTCACAACAGCAAGCCCCAAGCAAGCGGTGCATTGAAACGCAACAGCAGCAACGCACCACCTTTGAAAAGAAAAGGAAGTTTGCAAAACCTGCAGAGTTTTCTGGGTGTTATCCCAGCGCTGTGCCTTCTCCTTGGCTCCTTAAGGAGCATGTGCTGGATCTTTGCTATGGGCTGACGCCTTCCTTCCTGTAGTGAAATGACTGGCTGTCCCACATGCACACCGAATCACTCCCTTCAACTAAAACCTCTCCAAGGAGCCAATCCTTCCTGCCCACCCCACTTAAGAAACATCAGAAGAGCGCTCGCTGCACTGTGCTCATGCCCAACACACGGCACCTGGGCTGCAAAATGCCTGGAGACACGGGGATACAGGCGGCAGGGATTTTCAAGGGTTACTGGTCCCAGTAGCACATTCCCACACCAGTTGTGATTCATTGTCCCCATCAGCGGAGTGGAAAAAGTGACCTCTTCTTCCCCTGGAGGAGGCAAAAGAAGTACATAAGGAGAAGTATTTAAGAATATGGGCTTGCCCAGCAGGAAACCTGTGCAAAACTCACATCCCACAGCAGCCAGAGAGATCTTCCACTGCCTCGAGGAGCTCCTGGGCTCTTCCCTGCCTTTCGCTAGAGGTGTGCTCCCCCTCCCCGCAGCAGTGTGCCCAGCTGATGGCACAGAGGCCATCGCAGGTACAAGCCAAACAGCCGCTATTTCACAACCGCTCGCGGCAAGGAAACAAGGAACCCAACACAGCCGGCGTGACAAACACCATCTCCCTGGAAGACAGGGCTATTGGGAAGGGCTGTGCAGAGCTACCCCAGCACAGGGGCAGGCAGACACTTTGGTCCTGAGGGCACAGATGCAGGAGCGCGACGGGCAGCGACCCCTGTGCCCCATGGGCCGAGCAGGTGACAAAACCAGGCACCAGGGAGCAGGAAGGAGGCAGCCAAGGACGTGCCCGCAGCCCAGTTAAATGCGATCTTTTTGATTCTCGTGTCAAGGGCACGCACCCGTGTTCGCCTTGTTTTTAACCCCCAAAAAAGGCTGTGCTAAACCTTCCTGCTCACCCCACCAGCAGGGAGCGGGAGCAACTCCCAGTTTCCCCAACCTCAAAAGCTGCTCAATGCAACAGCAGAAAAGGGGCAAAAAAAAAGGAGAAATGAATTAAGCGTCTAATTTGGGAGCTGGGTTAGATGCTGAACGTGAGGTTCTGGCCCATCTCCACAGCCCCCAGGCCCAACCGAGCTGTCATTTATCCAGCTCAGAGCAAGGCCTCCCCAGAACCTCACGGCTAGAAACGTTTAGACCACACAAGGATGAGCCCCGGTTTATTACCAACAGCAGGAAAACAGACCTTGTCCCAGATTGCTTCGCCTCTGGAAATTCTCCTGCGCATCCCAGGCAGCGTGCCCCGTCTGCCTCTCGCCCAGCCCCGGCTCCTACACGAGTGCCAGGGAAGACAGCTGCCCGCAGTACAAAAAAACAGATTTCCCTAAATTTTCCCATTTAGGTGCCTGTACTAACTTTGACCTAGCGACCGCAGTGCTCATTCTGGCACTGCGCTTATCCTCACAGCAGAGGGGATCTAAAGAAATGGGGAAATGCCACTGAGAGGGGTTTCTCCAGCACCACCAGACAGACGCGGTCCCCAGATCAGCAGACCCTTCCTGCTCCCAGCAGAAGTCACACCTCCACCAGTGCGTCTGGAGGGAGACACGATGCTTTTGCTTTTCCAGCCGGTGCCAAACAGAAAAGAGCCGTCAGGTCCGCATGCCCTGGCCATGGCGCTGCGCGGATCCACGCAGCCGTCCTGCTGCAGCCTCCGCTAAAGCTGCTGCCCAAAAAGCTGTGGGTTCCCAGCTCTGTCTTCTTGTACGTGTGCGCGCTGTAGCTGTAAATAAAAGTGAAACTTTCCAGGAATCAAAGCAAGGTGCCCAGAGAGATTATAGACTAATTTCCACGCTGAAAGTTCAAGCCTGAAACCCTGCGAACAGACTCCCTATATCTATCACAGTTAATGTGGCATTGCCCTAATTCTTCATGGGTGCAAAACCTACTGATTACAATCCGAAGTGTTGAGGAGCACAAGCATGCCAGCCGGGATCACGGAGGGCTTCTACATAACCCAGTGCTTCCTCCTGGGCTCTGGACAAGGGTAAATGCTTCAGGGGAAGAGGCAAGAAGTTCGTTAATGAGTAATTACGGAATAATCTGTACCCTGGCGCTTCTAGCTCTGTCAGACACAGGTTGGCTTGTGTCCTGAAATGCATTTATTTACTTCCACCTTACACAAACATTTCTATCTAATGCAACTTAGTATCGTCAGAAAAGTTTATTAAAACCCTTGGCTTTAACTTATGATGGCAAAAAGTGACAGGGACCAATTACAGACCAGAGAGGAGACCGGGAAGGCAGTGGCTGCCCTTGGGGGTTACTGCAGCCATCACCGCAGTAACCCAGAGCACGAAAACCTCGACCGGTGCGAACTCAGAAGCAAAGACCAGCAACTGCTCCAGCAGAGCGCTTCTGCAGAACCCCGTCCGCAAGCACCGGGCTGCTTTCTGCAGTTCACAGCATCAGACCTGGGCGAAAAGGTGGCGCTGGGTAAGCCTGTTGGAGGAACCCAGCTCCCTTCCTGGCTGCACGCCTGGAGGTCTGCTCATTTCCATCAGGCTGCGGCGTCCCCTGCTTCTCCTCGCCTCCCCAGCGCGCTGCCCAGCCACCGCATCCGCACGAAGCATTGCCCATGGCGGGGGCCGGGGGGCAACGGGCAGAGCGCTGCCCTACAGCCCTTATTCAGAAAGGCATCACCTCGCCCTCAGCGACTAGCTTTTTTCCTTATTTTTCTTCCTCTTAACAGCCCACCCCTCGGAAGGGGCGTAAAGCCTATTCATTTCAGCCTCGCTGCTACCCGGTGGCCAGAGCCCTACCTGCTCCTGCGCTGTGCTCCCAATCGGGAAAACCGAAACAACTTCTGGGTTGCCTGCACTCGTGGCTGGCCTGGAGCCGGCCCCAGTGGCACTGCAGCCCCTGGTCTGTACCGGCACCCAGCAGGTGTCCTGGGGGCTCCACGCTGGGTTCAGGTTGTTCACACAGCTGCTGCGGGCGTAGGGCACCAGCTGCATCCATTTGGCATCCAAAAATGGCAAGGCAACAAGAAACGTCAGCTGAAGCCACCGGGTCTAAGCTGGGGAAGTGACAACACCTGCAGCGCTCGCCCCGCTCCAGCGCAAGTCCAAGCAAAGGACAAAAGAGCGGAGCAAGGAAAAGCGAGCGAGACGGGAGGGAAAGCGGGCGTCAGCCGCTGCAGCGCAGGGAGGTTTGGGGCTAAAACCAACCCGAGGACAGTGGAAAAGTCCAGCGGGAGACAGCAGAGCCCCACGGCCTCTCCTGGCCACCCCCCTCCTCAGCCAGGAGACACTCCGAGCACAGTGGAGAGCCATTAATGAGTTTAAAACTGCCCCGTTTCACTTGTGCTAATCAAAAATGCCTATCGTGTGCAAAAACAATGCCCCACTGCTAGCTCTTGGAGCTTTCAGAAGCCCCGGCAGTGTCTACGCTCGATCCAGGGGCACAGCAGGCATGCGGCTCTGCTCTGCCACCCGCCGCAGCTTGGTGCTCCCCCGCTTTCAGGACGGCAGCAAAAAGGGGAAGAAAAACCAGTGGGAGGGAGACGAGGGCCTTGGAAGGCAAGGCGAGGAGCGAGAGAGCATCGCTGCAGCAAGGGGAAGCGCCACCGGGCTTCAGAGCCTTCAAATCCTCTTCCTGCTGCTGGCACGTGAGTCGTACCCAAAAAATCACACGTTGACGGCGAGAGAGGTTTGCAGGGTGAGGAGCAGGCGGGGTTTTGCGACTTGGATCACGCAGCATGGGAAATACGGGCTGTCGCTGCCAACCACCCAAGCCACAAGGATTAGTTCAGGAAGAAAACAAAGCGGAAGCAAACACGGGAGTGCAGCGCTCGCTCCACCGCTCGGATAGGAAACTGAGGCACGGAGAGGTTAAAGGTGTCCTTCCTGCCTTACGTGATTCAGTATCACTCCATGAGCCAGGTGAAGCTGCGAGAAGCAGCTGTGAGGCACTGTGGCCGACCGACCCTGCTTTCACTCCAAGTTTTCCTTAACGCTGAGGACTCCCATCAAAAACCCAAGCAGAAAGGCAGGGGCTGGGCTGAGCGTGAACCCTGTGCGAAGCTGGTCCCGAGCGTTGCCAGGGCGGTGGCAATCCTGAGCAGCCTGCATCATCCTTTTAAAACAGCGAGATGTTTTAGGACGTGAGCAAAACCAAATCCTGCTATTGCCCCAGACAAAACAGGAACTGGGTATCAGGTAGGTCTGTTGGGTTAGAGGATTTGAGGAGAGATGGGGAGGATTATCAGCAAAATGGGGACGGACAAAAACTGCATCCTGGACGCAGGTACGGCCAGAGCTCGAGAGCTTCTTGTCTTTTCACCCTGCAGCACGACGTGAGCACAGGGCTCAAAGCCCTGTGGCAGGGCCCTGCTGCCACCCCCAGCCCAGCCACAGGAGAGGACATTTGGGGTGCACATGATGGAGAAGCACCCGCACACACCAGCGGGTGTCTGACCATCAGCACCTCTCCGGCCCCGCTTGCAACGCCTTTCAGCAAATGTCAGCATCGTTTATTTTTCCACAGTATTTTTCAAAGAGGAGCAGAAACCCTTTCTGCTACACTTTCAGCCCTAAAATTACTTCCACGCTTAAAGCTACTCGTAGTAAAATATGCAGACTACACGTGTCAAAAGGCCAGGTTTTGAGAAGAACTGGGCAACCAGCAGCGGCAGGCTGGGCGCTGGCAGCCCTGCACCTGAAGGGGAGCAGGGGAGAACCCCAGTCAACCTCTCACAGACGGTCAGCTACACCAGAGCAACATTTGAGGACAAAAAAAAGCAAAGCCTCAATCCCAAGACCGCCACCTGTTTGATGGCCAAGCCGACTTTGCTCTGCTCACCCCACGTGCTACCGAAGTTCTTTACGACACTTCCAAAATGCCCCCTTCTGGCAAATTACAGCTCAGGTTTGCAGGTCATAACCCAGCAGATAAAGCCCTAATAAATCTGTCGTTTAACGGAAAATCAGTGCTGTCAGCACCGAGCGGAGACACAAGGCTCTGCTCCACAGACGGCTGTTCCATGTCTGACATAATGTGGAGTAATTGCCTAAAGTGGCTAGGAAAATTAAACTAATATTCCCATTTTAAATAAAACGTACAGGGAAGATACCATCATGAGGGAAGATACCATCATCTCTATAGAGTCTTTGTGCCTTTCAACGTGTTAATAGCCAGGCTGTGTACTTGCGTATTTCATGCATGCTAGCTTGCTTTTGCAAACAATAAATTATCACCGGCAATCCAAAGAACCTGTGTACCTGTTGCTGTAATAAATTGTACTTAATTGCATTGTTCCTGGCCGTGATAGTTCTCATTGAACGCGACTGGAGTGAGGGCGCGTTACGTTGTTGGTGAATCCGTGACCGTGGGAGTTCAGTACCCTGAACCCAACTGGACCCATACAGGTTAATCAGCTACACCCCTTAACGCGACACATAAGAAGGCCAAACACAACACATCCAAAATGAAGCAGCCCCACGCACGAAGAGCTGGCGATGCCGGTGCCCTGGGATGGGGCACAAACTGGGCACCCCCTGTGCCGGCCTGGCCCCCCAGGGTACATCTGGCACCTTTTTCCCCCCTCCCCAAAACCAATCAGTCCCGGTGCCGTGCAGGGAGCGGGCAGCCTTCCCTAACTATCGGATTTAAACCACCCCGGGGTTCCCTGCCCTCTGCTCGCCGCCCCCCGGGGCGGTTCGGGGTCCGAGATGCGGGGGGCTGCGTCCCGGTCCCGCTCTTACCTCAGAGCATGGCCCCGCTGCTGGACGGTCCCGGTGACCCTGCTGTCCGGGAGTCGAAATGTTTTAAAACACCCCTCAAAAAATAAAAATAAAAATATAAAAGTTGAAAAGTGACAGTGCGAGTTATTCCAAGTAAAAAAAAAATTAAAAAGTGGTAAAAGGGTGGGATGGAAGGGAGGGGGATGGAAGGGAGGGTGCCCGTGCCATGCACTGACCCGGGCTGCCGCCCCCCCCGTCCCCCCAAACCCCTCCGTGCCCCGGCCCCCTGCGGGCCCCCCCGGCACCCCGGGGAGCGCTCAGGGAGAGGCTCGGGCAGCCCCGGAGGGGCCGGGGGGTGCCCCGGGGTCCGGGGGCCGCCCTCGGGCAGGGGGACGCGGGGGGCACCCGCCGAGGCCCGGGGCGGGCCGCGGGGCTCCGCCGCCCCCGCGCATCCCCCGCAGCCCCGTCCCGTCGGGGCCCGCCCGGCACCGGCCGCAGGGGCACAACAATAAATAAATAAGATAACAATAAAAAGTGAAAAATTATTCTTGAAGCGGTCCCGGGCTGGATGCGAGCGGGGGGTCCGGAGAGGGGCCCCGTGTGCCCCGCCCCAGACCCGCGGCGCCTCCCGACGGCCTCGGCCCCGCTGCGGCCCGCGGAGGAAGCGCGGGGGCGGCTCCGCTCCGGGCCGGCCGCCGCCACCGCCCCGCCGGCGCTGGGCCCGGGCCCCGTCCCCCCGGGGGGACCCCTGGGGTTCAGCCGGCAGCGAGCAGGCGCCAGGCCCCCCTCCGGGCAACGGCGTGCGGAGGGCGGCTGGCTGCGTGCTCCAAAAAGCTCGTTTTGTGACCCATAAGCACGTGGGGGAACGGTGCCCGGCTGTACCCCGGCCACGCAGCGGCAGCTCGGGCACCCCAAAAACCGCCCCCCGAGGAATGGGGTCCCCGAGCAGCACGGGCTGAGCACGCACAGAGGGCACGGCCTGCACCTCACAAACCCAGCGCCTCTCCCAGTCGGCACCTGGGCCATGCAGAGACCCTACAGCTAAATATTTCTTCTTTTTTAAATAAAAACAACAAGAACAAAGCCTTTGCATGCAACAGTCAGAGTACTTAGGAGAAACGAAATCATTATTAGAAAAGGTTTAGAGGATTTAATTGGTGCTTTTCCACTGCGAGTGATGGTTGGGTGAAGTTACAGTATTGGTGTCCTCCATGAGGGGCAGGTGTGCGCTACAGAGGGGCGTATTAATTGGACCCCACAATTAAGTGGGATTGGAACCATCGTGTCAGCCGCGCCACGCACCAGTGTGATCCCGGAGCTTCCCAGCCGCCTCTCCGATCCTCTCAGTGATGCACCGGACACCAAACATGTTCTCTGGGCTGGGGTGCAGGCAGCACGAAGCCCCTTCTGGCCTCATGCATCCTCAGCCTCCTGAAGGGGAGACGGCCTCCAAAAGGGCCAGGACTCCAAAAAGCGACCCACAGTGAATGCAGGCCCACTTCCACTAAACCTAATGTTTTATATTGGTTCTGTGGATTGCAGTGGAAGCTGGATCAGGGCCACCCCGGCCTTCTCCCTTTTGGGCTTCACTGCCCAGCCCCGCGGTGCCATTCTTCTTCTGTGTATCAGCCATGGCCGCTATACCCGCGCCGAGCTTCGGAGGCAGCAAGAGCAGGAACACAACTGTAGTCCTTCTGGAAGGAGCTTAAAACCTGCAGGAAACACTCCAGAAAGCAGTGGGAAGCTCTTAAATACCGATTCTGCCAGGGACATTCCCAGGTACTTACCCCTAGTGCTCTGCAGAGAGCTAAATGACAGAAATTACAGCCAGGCCATGAAAACCCAGTCACAAACAGGGAATTATGGATCCCAGGCGAGAAATAAACGATGGGATCGGATGGAGGCTCCTTCAGATGTTTCCCGGGGCCCACCAGCAGAGGAAAAGACCTGAAGGGCTGCAAGGAGCGGTGAAGGCGGACACGAGGCCTGGTGGAGCCAAGCTGCCATGCTGGGGCATTTCCCTGGGTCTGGAGGTGACATGGTGGCCTCCGAAACACCATCCCTTCCCTCGCTCCTCACCTCTGGCCCCGCGGGCACCATGCTGCAGACCCTGCTGTAGGGTGTAACTGCTCCTAACGAGAAGGGGAGAAAAAGAAAAGCGATAAGGAGTTAACTTCCAAGAGTCCCCTTGGAAACCCAAAGTTGTTTGGAGCGTGAAGACCCAGAGTCAGCCGGTTCCTCGTCTCCTTCCCTTTCCCACTATACTTCATTCACACCATTTCAGATGACAGAGGACGCCCAGGCCCTAAATTCACCCGGATCTGGAGCCTGCCCAGTGCCCTAAATACACACAGTCAGCTCTCCCACTCTGACATGCTTCCTTCTGGCATCTGGACACCAGCCAAGACCCGGCGTGGAGCTGGGCACCATTTCCTCCAGTGCCCGGCACCACAGTCCATGGCTTCTATGTTCAGGTGACCGTGGGCCAGGCTCCAGCAGGCCCCACGCAGACGGTGCTGAGCACACAGCCCGGTGCCAAGGAGATAAAAACGCCATCTCCAGAAACCTAGAAATCCCTATTCTGCAGTGCTTTGCCCCAAACCGGGCTGTTCCGCAGCTGCGCCCGGCCCCTGAGCACCGCCACAGCCTGGGCCGGGGAGGGGAGGCAGCGACAGGCAGGGCCTGGCTGCAGCAAGTGGGAACACAAGGACACGTTTCCATGTATTAACTCCACTTCCTTCGCTTCCTCCAGCCTCACGGCAGTGGGTTATTAATAGCACGTCGCAGACGAGCACCGCTGCTGGCCCAGGATCTGGCCTCCCCGCGCCCACAGCGTCACATCCACTCAGCAGCCATGGAAAACCCGCATGCAAATACTGCGAGCATCCCATGGGGAAATGTCATCAGGTGTGGAGGTGGGAAACAGGTCTCATGTCCTGCCCCTGGATGAGCTGCAGGGCTGTCCTCCTCCCCACGAGGAGCTGCGACGTTTCTTCATCAGCGTCATCCTCCTCCTGCTCCTGACGCCTTAGGGGGATGGAGAGGACCTGGAGCAGCGCACAGCAAGGCGGTGCCGAGCCCCTGACCCCATCAGAGCAGCTCTGCTCCAACCCCTCCCAGTGTGCACGCTCCAGACAGCACTGCTTCCAAACGTGGGACCCAGCAGGAACAGATCCTGCTGCTGGGCCTGAGCCATGGAACCCAGCCTGCTGATTTCTGCTGGCTGGTGCAGAAGACATTTTTCCAATAAAAGGCTTCAAAGCAACAAGGAGTCTGCCACATGCCTTGTGGAGCTCCCCCAGGTGCCTGATGCCTTCTGGAAGCCCTGTACCTTGCATCTCATGGGAGGCCACCGACCAGCAGCTTCCAGCCCTGCCTTTATGGTCAGAAGAAGTTTGCTTATGGTGGTGCTGAGATCTGTCAGCCTCGTGGCAGGCTCCAGCTCCGGGTTTGTGGGGAGCAGCCGGGGCCATACCCCAGACCTGAGTTCCTGCACCCCTCCATGGGAGCGGGGGAGCTTAGGGTCACGCCAGCAGCTCTGATGCATTTGGGAAAGCAGAGACCCTGCCAGATGGGCCTGGGAAGGAACTTCTGGAGAACTGCCTCCTCCTCCTGGGATAGGAAGAGGAAATCAGCATTCCGTGGGGAAGACGTGAAGCAAGAGAACTCCTGGGATGCCACATGGGACCACGCAGGGCCGATGGACAGGAGCACCTCCACCCAATGCTGTGGGCCAGATGCTGACACAGCCACGCAGGGGTTGTGGCATCATGGACAGAAAGGCTTCTCCCACCCAACCCCATCCCTCCAGCTCCTCTCTCAAACCCCAGCCAGTGGGGACATCCAGCACCCCATGACCCACAGCCCCAGCACCAGGGTTTGCAAATCAGGCAGCGAACAAACAAAACAAAACTATAACAAAACTTATAAACAACATCTGTGAGGTCAGGGCTGCATCAGCCAGACTCAGGCTCTGCTGCTTTCCTTCTAGCTCAAGCCGTTTCACCACACCAAGTGAGCAAAGAAATCCCTCTATTTATCTCCCAGCATTTTTTTCCTCAAGTCCTGTTTTCCAAAGTCAGCCTTAATCACTCTTTAATCATATTTGATGCTCCTTTGGCTTCAAGCATCCCTTAAGCCTACCCTGGAGACTCTTCCCATATCCAGCCGGGGCTGCCACCCCTCCCGGGGCTCCATCCAGCGATCGTGTCCTCGCGTTGGCTTTCGCTCCGGGCACGCCTGGATCCTTAGCACCCATAGGTGGCCTTGCACCAGCCTCAGATATTCCCTAAGGTGCTGGATGGCCCCACCTCAGTCCTCTTCCACTCCTGGCTGGCATTTATGGGGATGACTCCGCTGTGCTGAAGAGAAGGAAGCAAATGGGCGCCTTCGGCCGCAGCAGCAGGAGCAGCAACATCGCGCAAAACCCCAGCATTAAAGCATGTGGGTGATCGTCTCCCCAGGATCTCCACCCATGATCCTTCCTGCTTCGGAAGATTTATTTGATTTTTTTTTATTTTTTTTTTGGTAACATGGAAGCAAGAGCAGGAGGAAATACATAAAAAGCCGGTGCCTGGGAGGCTGCAACCTCTGTCCTCCTTCCGCTCCGTGTGTCAGCGGCGGCTCCAGCCCCAGCTCCTCGAGGAGGCGGCTGGACCCTGCACCACTGACCGCTCGGCCCTGAGATCTCCCCGCAGAGACCCTCTGGGAGAGATGGGACAATCCTGGGGGAAAGCTGCGTTGCTCCCCCCCAGCTTACACAATCCTTAAGGCTTCTTGCGATGACCTTACCCAGACGTGCCTCTGAAGGCGCAGCTGGAGCAGCAGCTTGCAGGGCATGACATGACCAGCGGGTGCCCAATACCATGGGTCAGAGCAGAGGGGACAGCATCCCGCATCCCTGACCCCGGGCCTGTGCAGAAAATAAGAGGTTCTCTGCTTTAAACCATTGTAAAATTTGAAACACAAACCAAACGCTAAGCAGGATGGATATCTAGATTAATATCGTGTACATCGTGCTGATGCACAGAGGGCTTTTTGAAACGGGGCACGTTTCTAGGCTTTCCTCCCTCTCGAGCAAGGAGAGGACCAAAAGCCGTCCCTGGAGCAGAGCCCGCGGGTCCCACCAGTGGCACTGGGCTGAGCGGGTCCCTGGTGCCCTCTGGTGCCGGGTGCTGGCTTTGCCCAAACCTGCTCGCTGCCCACCAGGACGAAGGCGCAGGCTGTGGGGCTGGGAAATAAAAAGCTGCGGCTCTAGCACAGGCACCCAGCAGCGCACGACGCATCCCCAGCCCCCCAGAAAGGCAGCGGGAAGGGAGCGCTTGGGGCAGCTCCCCAACACCAGGCACCGACAAACCCTCGGTTTTTGGAGCAAAGCCATTGGCGTCACAAAGCTGGCGCAGCCAAGGCCCAGCAGGGAGCCACGGAAAGAGGTTTTTTTCCCCAAAACGTCTCATACGCAAAGATCTGGGCACCCGGCACATGCGGACCACACCGGTTCGTTTCCTTCCACCCTGTCAGCACCTGGCTGTGCCCGTACAGGGGCAGCCTACGCAGGGGCACCGCAGGCTGTAGGGTCACAGGCTGTGGGGTCACCGTCTGCAGCTGATACAAACCCGGGCACCGTGGGAAGCATCGCTCCAGCCCACACGGTGCAATAACGGAGCTCTCCCTTAGAGGTCAGCCCAACATCAAAACTGGTCCCCAAAATCCGCACGGATGGATGCGGTTCCTGCAAAGAAGAATCTGATGAAAACGGGCATTTGGGGAGGGCAAGGGATGCTCTCCGACACCTGCAGCCCTCACCTTGCTGCCTGCAGGAGGGTGCTGCTAAAAAGCGAGCTCTCACGCATGCTCCCCAGCTCCGTGGGGTGGGGAAACCCTGCTGGGACAAAGCCCCGATGTCTCCAGGGGGTGGTTTTGGGGAGCAGGACGACCGGCAGCCTGGTCTTGCTGCCTCTGCGATATTTTGCATGCCCAAAGCAGATGGAACAGCTCGGCAGCTCCAAGCAGGTGCCGGCTCCTTCCCATGAGACGCTGCAGCCCAGCGGGATTTTTTTTTCCATCATAAAACAGACCTCAGCATCATACTAAAAATAGAGAGATTAAAAAATAAATCTCCAGCACGCAGCTCCCGGGGTCAGCAGCCGCTGGGGATTGCAGCAGGGCTGAGCTGTGGGGATCCTGGTGCTGAGCATCTCTGCTCCGTGTGCGTGGTTTTGGGGCACACGATGAGGATGGGTCCCCCGGCACAGCAGCCTGCTGGTGTACCCCTAAGAACAGAGACCTTAACTCAAGGACTCAGGGAGGTAAAGAGGAAATTAAATGAACAGCAACCCCAGTCTTCAGCGGGACGGTCACCTGCGTCTCCCTTCGTGGCACAGCGTTGTTCTGTCAGGGCTGCGGAAATTGCTTTGGGAAAGAAAAACAAAAGCAATGCTTGAAAATGTGAAATGCATTTGCGTGAAGACAGACAGATTTGCGTGCATTTGTTCAGCACGCAGACTCACCAGCGAGTGGATTTGCATTTATCAGCAGGTAATTAACGCTGCAGCTCTGAAAGCACCCGGGGTGGGACGGGGACATCCCAAGCACCGGTGCCCTCCAGCAGCCACGAGTTGCTTCTCCTGCCACCTGTGCAGCAGGAAAATGGTGGCAAAAGGTTAAAGCAGCACAGCCTCCAGCCCGTCTCCAGCAGCATGGCTCCGCCACACCGCTGCCCCCACAGCCACGCTAACGCCGTCCCGCCTGGCAGCAGGGGTGCTTGGAGCCCCAGATCCGCAGGGCACAGCGTGGACCCCACCTTTGGATGGCCCCTGAAAGGTGGAGGCAGAGCTTGAGGAGCAGGATGAGGCCCGAGGCTGTGACCCAGGTGCTGCCAGGCACACACCCCGTCCCTGCCCTCTCCCCGTGTTGCTTTGCTCCTTTTGGGACGAGGTTTCTGTCCCCTGGCAGCAGGAGGGCCCCCTGCGTGCTGGCAGCTCCTTTTTCACAGCCGATCCCATTTCAGACTTTCTGCCCGTGATTAAAATGAAGAATAATAATCGGAGCTCATCCATCAGTGACAGCTGGCGCCTGCCCTCTGCTAAAGAGCTTCGCTCTGCCTGGGTATTTTTTTCGCTCCCTAAATTCAATTAGGTGTAATTAGGACTCGGCCCCATTACGGCCACGACTCCCCCGGGCCAAGCGTGGGGCTGGTGGCCTCTCGCCTCCTGCTGGCCCTGCTCCCGCGGGAGCCAAAATGCAGCAGCATAAATAATAATTAAACATTAAAATGAATGGTTCTGAACAACTAGCCCTCGCCCCTACAGTTCCCAGCTGCCTCCCGTTAGAGGCATCCAGGACCAGCTTTCAAACAGCTCCAACCACAGCTGGTGCAGGTCCACCCTGACCGCACCTCGGGCTTCTCAGGTGGGCAGAGCTCCGGGGGGCGCCGTGCCTGCTGCAAGCCTCACGGCTGCCCAACCCCAGGAGAGCTGCCCCTGGCCTCTACAAACCTGGTGACACATCCCCGTAGCTCTGGGGGCTTTGTTTCTCCGCACCTGGAGCTCGTGGCTGGCTCCGGGAGTTTTAGCAAAGCTTATTGCGGCTTTCCTTCTGGAAGAGGCAGCAGTGAAGAACGAGGGGGTGACGCAGGAGCAATGCAGGGAGGTGGGTGGCTTCTCACTTGTATCTTTTCTCCCCACAAATTAAACCCGTTCCTTCGGCCCACCTGCGAGGCCAGCACATCAGTGCGGGGCAGCGGGGAGGCGAAGCCACCGCTGGTTCTCCTGAATCAACTGAAGCCAGGGAGAAAGAGGGAAAAACCCGACTCAGAGTTGTGTCTTGAACGATGCTTGTGTTGCAGCGTTCACTTGGTAGCACCAAGTTCAGCCGAGGAATGAGTGCTACAGCCCAGCAGCGTGTTGTGCTCTAACACACGTCTTCTGCAGCCTTCTCCTGTTGAAAAAGTCACTTCACTTGCAACCAAGAGACAGGAGAAGGGAGGAGGGAGAAGAAAAAGGTATAATCGAGGATCAAGCAAGCCAGAAAAACACACAGGCGAGATCAGGTATTCTCTAAAAATCCGAAGTTTATTCATTAGAATTCAGTGAAAGGAACATTCAATTTAAAACACAGTCAATACATTAAAAAGTTGAAAGAACTAGTAGCAATGAGACCAGACCAGGACAAAGCCCCCACCAGACGGTCCCCTCGCGGGGGCCAGAGGGGAACCCCCTGCCTCCGCCAGGCTGCCCGAAGCACTGGGGCCAGCGCTGCCAGCAGCACGGCTCCCTTGCAGGTGGCCACGGAGGGGGACAGCAAGGGACGGACATGGGCAAAGCGCTGTTTCGTTAGCACTGACGGGCTTTTCTAGACTTCTGCGTGTTCCCTGCACCACAAGCAAGGCACCTGCAGAGGCAGCGGCAGGACGGGCACTGCTCCCAGCAGTGGGGAGCGCGCAGCGGGGTGCCGGAGGGGCAGGAGGTGGGCTGGCCGGGCTGAAGGCCTTTTTCCTTTTCCATTTTCTGGGATCATCCATCCGCAGAGAGAAGAGCCAGTACCAGGTCTGAGCTGCACTCGAGACAGGGCCCGCACACCGAGGGGCAGAGGGAATGTGAAAGCAGCGAGGGTCAGCGCGCCCCCGGAGTGTTTGCCAAGCCACCTGCCTTCCCGCCCCTGCTCCGGGAATGGGCCAAAACCATTAAAAAAAAAAGAAAAAAAAAAAAACACTAGCAGCACTCCTTTTTGTTAGGAGCTATTTAATTAAAAGACAAAAACCTGCACAGGGCTAAATGTCTCAGATGGAACTGGCATCTCTGCCGGCGTTGGCTGTCGGGGGAAGAAGGGACAAATCTGCTTTCAGTCTCAGTAATTTTTTAGCTTTTCAGCATTTAATTTTCTTTTTGCCTGTCACTGTTTGGCATTGTTCTCTTCTGCTCAATTAATCAACATGACCTTCTGCAGAGAAGTTATGTCAGCCCTTACACCCCACACAGGGTTGCAAACTCTGCAGGGGCACAGACATAGAGTCAAGCAAACAAAGCAGCATATTCATTCAACTAAAAAAAAAAAAAGGGAAGAAAAGAACCACGTTAACTAGCGTTAGGTCTTAGCTTACCAGAAGCTCTCATTTCAATTAAGATCCCAAAATTCGAGGCAGTGTTGCTCCGGGAAGAAGCCAGGCGGGGAGGGGACCCTCAGACCTCAGGGTTATTTTCAGAACGATTCCCAGACAGACACGGAGCAGGCCAGGCTCACAGCCCTGAGGAGCCCCAGAGAGGATCTTTGCCACTGGTTTCAAGATCATCACAGCAAACCAGCCGACAGCATCTCCTGCCCCGCGAGGTTGTACAGGGATTTAAGAAAAGCCCCAGTATTGGACAGAGTAACTACGCACACAGAACAGAAAGCCCCAGCTGAAATCCACGCTTTTTTAGTTTAAAAGACAGCCAACAACACTTTCAGGGAGAAATCACCACGGTCCACAAATTCAGATTAAAAACAAAGCTAGAAAACAGGTGACAAGTGTGACAAACCAGTATTAAAACAAAGACATCTTGGCGGCGTCCACAAAGAGAGAGTAAGTATTGGCAATGGACTGGCTGCTGATTTTCAGAGCCAGGCCCTCATATAAAGTTGAGCAGCGTGGTACACAAGGGTATGAGAAGCGAGGTGGTTTTCTTGCATTGCACAGGCAGTGGCAGCAGCAGTGACAGCAATAAATTGCTTTTTCTCCATCGGAACTGTAAACCACACCATTTTAAAACACAACGTACGTAAGTAAAAGAACAGTCCATAAAATCTCCCCATGAATATAAAATGCAAAACTATACAAAAATAGATAAAATCGACCATTTTCTTGTGTGTATATAAAAAACAAACAAACAAACAAAAGAACAAAGTCCCCAAAATGCAATACAGAGTTACTTGGTAGGCTGACCTGAAGGGCAGTGGTTTGATCTGTAAGTTAACAGTGATAATCCACCACTCCGAGCCAAGGCTTTCCCTGGAAGGGACGTACTCAGTTCCTTGAGGTTTGGGGGAGATTTTCCTCAATATCTCGGCAAGACAACCTGCTATCCTCACTCCTATGACTTATTTTTTGGCTCAGCAGACCCCTTTTTCACAAAAAGCCTCGATTACTACTCTCAAACTCGGGCTCCTTGGGTAAGTCTCTGTTTAACCAGGTTAAACGACAACAGCTTCATCCAGAGACGAGCAGAACTGCTGCAGTCCTGGGTGAGAAATCGGGCTGCTGCTAGCTTAGATGGGCTCCAAGGACTCAGGTGGGGAATTTCTTGGAAATGGTGCTTGGTATGAGGTTGGCAGTGGTGAACGAGCGAGCTCTGAGGGCATCGTGGGCTGCCAGCCCCTCTCCCCCATAGGAAAGCAGCCGTGGGTCGATCCCACCCCGAGGCAGCCGTGCCCGTGCTCCAACCACTCCCTGTGCCACCAAACACTCCCTGTTTGGCTTCAGCAAACCCAAACAATCGATTAACATCCGTAAATCGGGGAAAGGATGGAGGATCACCCTTACACGCTTCATTTCCAGACCCATTGCTTCTGAAAGGGGGGTGTGAGTATTTCCCCCCTCCAGGGATTTGAGCGTTAATTTGGACACTGCAACTGTGAGAAATCTCTCCTAAATCCCTAAGGGGACAAGATCAAGGCCCAGGAGCTTGTATTTGGCACTCAAAGAGCAGCTCTTTTATAATTTCCGGGTAGAAAAGTATTGTGGGGAAGATCTGGTCCTATTTATCCCAGAGCAGACAGGTATTGTAAGAGCAGGAGTGCATTAGGTAATGAAATCCACTCCACGGCAGTGAAAATCTACAGCCCAGGTTAGAATAATGAAAATTTTTACTTCTTTTGGTTAATGGGGCAGAATGCTCCAATAATCCTGGAAAATGGGTTTAAAATGCTTTTAAAAATCTCACTTTAAATCAGCAGGTGTCTGCTTCATTTAGTTCAAGTCAAATTAAGAGGAGAAACCTTTGGTATAAAGTCAGATTATCAAGTCTTGGCTGTATTGCTTTCACACATTAGTCTAGGAACTGTTGTCAGTAAGTCTTTCTACTACGTACCTACAACCAAAATAATTATTACTAAAGAGACATGCATTTGCAACTGTACATTCATTTTAGCACTGAGACACTTTCATACTTCACCAGGACTTTGGCAAACGCTGCGCCATTTACAAAAACACTACGCAAAACCCCCCTGACCTGCAAGATGCCTTTGGTGACACGCTGAAAGAAAATAACCACTAAAAATCCAGGAAGAGGCTGCTGCGGAAGCCAAGCAATTACGGCGAGCAACGGTTTGTGCTGTGGCATCTCTGGTGTTGCTAGCACTGTCTGCCTGCCATCCGTCCCTTGCGAGTGGCAGCGGGTTGCAGTGGACTCAGCTATGATGCCGGTGTCAATTAGGGCTGCTCTGTCCCACGAACCCTTTTGGCTACAACGGGAGTGAACAGAGGGTAGAAGAGTCTGTCCCACAAAACCCTTTTTGATAAAAGAAGAGTGCACAGAGGGAAGGAAAATGCTGCACAGCGGGTTCCCACAGCACCTCCGTGCAGAGGCGCTGGTACAGAAATACTGAAAAATGAAGGTTTAGTCCCACAGATATGCAGACAGCTCTGCTCTAACCTCAGGAGTCTGTTCACGGAAAAAAAAATCATACATAAATGGAACTGCCAAAAATCAAAGCCTGGCTTTGCCATTCCCTGCTCCTTCATGGATGCACAGGGACAGGGGTAAGAAGCCTCTTCCCAAGACGAAATAACAGGACTTCATTTTGCTTGGGAACACAGCACAAAGCAGCTCTCGGTGCCTCGGTGCTCCCCAGGCACGGTGACACCGGGGGCTGCTCGTGTTCCAAGCACATCGGTCAGCGGGTCGGGGGCACAGCCAGGCACCGGCCACAAACAGCAGGCCCTGGAGGAGGGGAACGCTGTGGTATTGCCCGTTTGGGATTATTTTTTTAATGCTAAAAGCTCTGCTGTGAGAAGAAGCAGAAAAGGGGCAAGTCAGGGAGAAAAAAAAAAAAAAGCTATCTGTAACTGAATTAAGATCAGGCTCCAGAAGTTGGACAGAAGCAGGAAGAGGCCTTGTAAGTCACAGAAGGCGAGGTTTGGGTTACAGACAAAAGTGTTTAAGATCGACCAGGACACAAGAGACTCCTTGAGGAGAGACAGGAGCTCTGTTCCACCAGCCTCAAAGTGTTTCCAGGAGCTCTCAGCCTCCTCAGCACAGAGCCTGCCTCCTTAGCTCATGTCCCTTCTCCACACTCGTTGAAAGAGGAAAAACAAACAATCAAAAACCTGCAGCAATCTCCAGCTTTTTTGTTCCCTCCAGTTAGGAGGAAGAAGTTGTGAAGCCTAATTTAGGCTGCATTACATCCTGTATTCCAATTAACAGAATACTTTCCCCGCATGAGTTTATGCAAAGAAAACAAACAAAGTAAAAAACCCACAAAACTTCCTTTTGAAGAAAGTAACAGCATCGGCAACTTCACAGCTACAGGCACGATGCAAATTTAGCTTATTTCAAAGAATTCCTACATGTGCCCGTGGCCTGGGAGAGGCTAGGAATGTGGGACAAAGCATGGGAAATGCTTCACTTGGAAATTATGCACCATGAAGACAGACCACGACAAAAAAGGGCTGAAGTTTTGTTCTGGAAAGGGAATCCATCAAGAGAACTCCTCTCCGAGTGTTGTATTTTTGAGCAAATTAAAGCTAGAGCTGAAAAATGTTATCAGCACGCACACAAAAGCTCCTGCTTTCCTTTTGGGCAGGAAAAAAAAAAAAGTTACGGCAACGTTCCCCTTTCAGCTGAATTGCCTCCTTTCCTTGCTCTCAAAATAACCTGCATCCTTCCTCTGGGGTCCCCAAATCACAAACAAGATGGAAGACATTAAAAGTCTGTCCGAAACAAAACGTTTCACCGAGAAGAGGAAGAAAAAACAATTTCTTCTGAAAGCTTCCCCGAGACTTGCTCCCCTGGCTCCATCCTGAAGCGGTGGCTTCAGGAAGGCGCCCGAAAGCAGCCTGGCCCCAAAAACCTCAAACCAGGGAGACGTGACCCCACGCAACCAACTAACGCCCGAAGCGAGGGCGCAGGGCAGCAATGCTCCCTGCTCCTCCCAAACATCAAATCCTCAAATCTTTCCTCCAAAGGTGACGGTGCCCCTTGAGCTGAACCTGCCGAGAACAAACCTGCCGTGCTAGAAAAGGGTCCGTTTCCAGAATTTATTCTAGCAGCAATGGGGCCGTGCACTGGGGCCGCATTTTGCATTGTGTATTGTATTCGAGAGCGGTGGCTCGCACTGGGAAAAAAAACAAAAGTGCCTCAGTGTTAATCCATGAATCTAGGAGGTTGCTCTACTTCAAACCAGAGTACCCACAGCAGCGCGGAACGGCGGCAGCATGCAGACCAGGTGCTTACTGCAGCTGCAGGAGTTCATCTTTGTTGGCCCAGTTCGACATTAAAGTCGCTCCTTAGTGTTCACTTTCTCCCTCCCCCTGCCCACCCTTTTAACCCTTTCCCACCTCCCCGGCTGCCCAGGAGGAGCTATTTGGCTCCTGTTACATTCACCGCAGCGCTCGGGCAGCCGGCGGGCAGCGCGCTCCCCTGCGTGCCTCTCCCTTTCAGCAGCTCTTTGCCGGCGCTCCCGAAGTGCTCCACGAAGCAGGAGGGGCTTTTTAAGGTTTCGGTGCTGTCATCGTGAAACTGGGGCACCCCCTGGGCCACGCCGACAGGTTTGCACTTGGCTGGTTTCTCTGGGGACTGAGCGAAGCCGAAGCTCTGCGGCGGCTCCGGCTCGCCCAGCGGTAACACGCGGGCGAGCTTTTTGGCCGCGACTTCTCCGTGGTACCTGTAGGCACCGGGCGCCTCCAGGGGCTGCCTCGTGTCGGCCTGCAGAGGTAAATTGGACGGCCTGACCAGTTGCCTGTCCAGCTCCGGCTCTTGGGGCCGCCTCTCCAGAGCCTCTCTGGCACTGCTGCGGGAAAGGGACAGAAAGGGGGAGTCGGCGTCCGGCTGCTCGGACGGCTCCCAGCCGCTCTCCAGCCCAGCAGCCGGAGCAAAGCCCCAGCGTTTCACCCCCCCGGGAGCCAGCTCGGCGTCGTACTGCAGGTGCTGCAAGCCCGGCCAGCCCAGCACACTGTCGGCCTCCCCACCTGCAGGAACGGACAGCCCGGCGTCCTCTTTGCTCCTGCTCCTTCTCGCACCGTCCAAGTCCTTTTTGTCCCGTTTAGACCAGAGCTGGCACGGCTTAAGGCCGTTCTTGGACACCTGCAGGTCGGCGAGCTCGAACTCGAGGCTCTCCGTGTCGAGCGACCTGCTCCTCCTGTTGACGGAGAGGGGCGCTGGCATGGCCGGGCTGAGCCCGTGCAGGCGCAGGTGGCGGGGAAGGCTGGCGACACCCCAGTTACAGCTCTGGAAGGAGCCCTGGGGGTACCCGGGGAACATTCTCTCGTCACATTCAGCAAATGACTCTTTCTGCACGTAGCTGTCGTCAAAGGCCTCGAAGGATGCGGCGATGTCCTCGTCGGCGTTCATCTCGAGGTGCTGCTCGCACTCCCCTTCCCCTTCCTGCTCCACGTCGACGATGTCGAAGGTGACCATGGTGGGGAGGACGGGGAGGTTCTGCGTGAAGGAGGAACCGGAGTCGGAGCTGCCCAGGCTTTCCGAGAGGCTGGAAAAGAGGGTCCCGCTGCTGGTGAACTCCACTAGTGCTTGCGAGAAGTTCACGGCATGCTCGGGTTCACATTCGCTGTCAGCCTGGGGCTCCCTGGGGGCGGCCTCAGCCCCGTCGCGGCGGTCGCTCTGTGAGCAGCTCTCGCGCTCGTGGGGCCTGTAGCCGGGGAACGGCCCTGTTTTGGGTGGGGCCACGCCGCCGTGGACGGGGCCCCCGAACAACGCCTGATCCGGGTCAGAATTGAACCCTGGGTTGTTCTTCATGAGCTGAATAAGGCAACTTCCTTGGGCTTTTTGGCTGTTGTAACAGTTCTCTGGACACAAAGGCCCTGGAAAGTCCCTCCACTCTGGGTTTTCGCCTCTCGCCACTGAAACCCCGCTACTCACGCTCCTATTCGGAGCTTGAGAGGCAATCTGCTCACTACCAAGGCAACTCTGATTTTTGCCAATCAAGCTGGCTGCTCTAGTTTTACATTCAAGGTACTGCTTTTCCCTGGGAACATCGAGCCGTTTCAGGACCGGTTCCCTCTGCAGCTCCCAGTACAGCAGCTCTTTCTGGATGGCAGCTAGCCGCTCTTCTTCGGTTTCCATAACACCCATTTTCTGATCCATCATCTGGATCAAGCCCTTCTCAGCAGGGAGACAGAAGTCCAAGAAGTAGCTGAAGATCTCTGGGCGAGAGACTTTGCTCTCAAACAGGGATTCCTCCCCGTGCGAGGGACTCATTAGCGTGTCATCTGGCTCATAAAACTCGTAAAGCGCATCGCCGCTGTAGCTGTCTCTGGGCAGACGGTCCTTCTTGATCTCGCAAAGCCCATCCCCGCCTTCGTCCTCTGGTCCCGGCGTGGTGGAGTCATAGTAACCCTCGTCGCTGTTAGGTGCAGACTCCTGCTGGTCGCTCTGCGGCGTCAGGAGCTCAACGCCATCCATCGCCCCCCCGGCGTAGGGGTGGGCTTCTGCCTCGTGCAAACCACGCGTCTCCAGCTTGCTGCTCGCCGCCTGCGGGTCGCGACCGCTCATGGCGGGTGGCAGCTGGGCTTCGTAGCTCCCGTCCCCTTCAGTGGTGCTGTCCCACATCTGCTGGAGGTACTCCTCCGCCTCCTCCGGCATGGCCATCTCCTCCCCGCCGCCCTGGTAGGTGACGAGGCAGGAGCTCCGTTTCGCAGCATCTCTGCTGCGCTCCACAGAGATCGCGCTCTCGGCAATGCTGAGGATGTCGGGCTCAGCGATGATGTCTCCGCACCCCGTGAGGGAATCGAAGCTCTTCAGGGACGTGACGTCTCCGAAGATGAGGCTCAGTTGGTCCCCAGAGTGCAGCGAGGGAGGGTCGTTGTCTGCCAAGTCGGGATGCAGGGCCACGGGGAGGTGGCTGTAGTCAGACTCTGCACAGACAGCGGCGTCCACCTCTGATTTTGCATCCAGAGCATCCTGGTCCCCAGGCATCGCCACCCCATCACCCTCGGGGCTGCCCTGGTCAGCCCTGAGCCAGTCTGGCTCAGCAGCCTCCCCGGAGTTGGTGGTCGTGCCTACCGAGCAATTATCCTCCGAGTTCCCTGGGCAGGCCGCAGCGAGGGGGACAGACCCAGGTCCCCTTTCCTCTGTGGCTCCTTGGGTTTCCGTTCCCGTGCCTCGAGCTTTGTTGGCCTCCTCTGAGTCCCCAGTCCACTCAGGGAGCTCTGCTTTCTCGCACTCAGCCACCTTGCTCTTGCGGTGACGCCGGATGCTGTTCAACAGCCCCTTCAGGCCTTTTTTCGGTCTGGGAAAGGATGACTTGTCTCCATTGGGCTTCTTCTCACAGCCCTCAATACTCCCTGGCGGAGAGCCGTCCTGCCTGCCAAAATCAAACTTGACGCTGGTGTCTATGGCCACGTGAACGCTTTGGGAGCTCGGCAGCGGGCAAGGATGCGAATCCTTGCTTCCATCCGAAGGGCTTTCCAGCTGCACCCTGCTGCCCTCGTCATACACAGCACCGCTGATCCCATCGTGGGTCTTACTTTTACTGAGGCCCTTTTTCGAGGCTCCTTTCCCCTGGCCTTTGTTTCTGCCGCCAAAGAAACTGGGCAGCGTACATATGCTCCTCTTCCCTCCAAACAGCTTGAAAGCAGTTTTCTTCAGCTTGCCGGGGGGGGCCTGGGGCTGCTGCTGCTGCTCCGCAGCTGCGACCGAGGCATCGCTCCACTGGGACAGCCGCTCGCCGTTCTCCTCGGGCTGCTGGTCGCTGCCCTTGCGCTGCCTGCACACGGCGGACTGAGACCTGCTCCTGGCAGACTCCTCTGTGCAGGCTGCTTCCATGGCAGCTGCTGGGCTCAGGTCTGTCTAGCTGGAAGCGAGGACTTCGGTGGCAGAGTCTTCCTCCGGGCACGCGGGCTGAAGCATCGTGGCTGACCTAAAGCAAAGAGAAAAGAGAGAGGAGGTGAGGGCACGGCAGGGGGTGGTGCAGAGTCACTCGCAGCGGTGTAACGAGCCGAGGTGCTTCGTCCCTGTCTGGAACCGGCACTGCAAAAGCCTCCAAGAGCCACTCGTCTCACCTCACCTGCTACAGCTTGGCATGGAAATGCCACAAAACTCAAACTCACCAGACCACCAGTCCAGGAAACCCACCAGCACCCACTGGGCAGCATCACCGCATCCAGGCCTGGCCCCACGCCACCTTGCTTGCAGACACATTTGTTTGGCCTCCTTTTGCCAAAGGGGCAACGAGGGGCTGCTAACAGCGGCCTGCCGGCACAGGGAGCAAGGGCATCTCCAAAAGGGAGAGGGACTGACACCTCCCAAACTCTACTTCCAGCCCTCCCAAACAGGAGGAAGCATTTTGATAGAGAGCCAAGCCAGGCAGCAGCCCTTGCAGTAAGCGTGCATCCAGCTGAAGAGCTATTTACTGTACCTTTTTTCCCCCCTCTCACCAGATTTCAGTTGTTTTTAAAATCATCTGTCAAGCAAGAAAGAATTGCATTAAAACCATTCATTACAAACCACCACGATCAGATTATCTCAGTAGCAGAGAGAGAGGTTTTAAAATTTCAGCCTGGATTGATGTCAATAGCAGAGAAATAAAATAATAATATTTCTTTTCCGGAGTCGAGATTGGAGAGAATAAATCCAATGAAGATTGTAAAGCACTGCTGAGCTGCTGTACCTGAGGCTTAGCCCTGACTGGGACGAGGCTGGGAAAGCTTTCCACAGGCTTTGCCCAGAGATCCTGAATCAGAAACACACCCAGACGATGGCTCCTGGAGCTCAACAGCAAACCCACCACCTAAGATCTTCTCTCGGGCCTTGGGAGGCTGCACAGCAAGTATCACAACGGTTATTTGCCCCTGTAATTAACGAGAGCCCTGGTGATCTGTGGCTTCTGGGGCCTTCCCAGAGCATCCCAGGGGGGTTGTGGCACTTTTCTAGCTCTGACAAAGCACTTCTGGACACCTAGATGCTTCCCAAACCCTTCTGGAGCAACTCCGGGCTTTCTCTGGAGCCTCCCCAGAGCCTCTTCTGCAGAGATCTGTTTAGGTAGGACTGAAAGACAACAGCATGCATACATGTGTGCGCACAGATTGTTTGAGAAGTGGCAGAAAAATGAAACAGGAAAGAGATTTCACAAATTCAAATTGAAAACAAACTCGCTCTGGCTCCACATCAGCACTGGCATCAATGGATGCGCGCTGCTGTGACCACATGGCCATTTATAGATGCTCGCAAAATTAAGTCACCAAAGGCAAAACCCCAAACCTGAGATAAGGGTTAAAAGCAAAACCAAGCAAATCCCAATAAAAGACAGCACTTGTCCTGTCCTCAGCTTCCTGGGGTGGCCAAGAGGGACAAGGGGGAGCCGGGCAATCTGGGAGCGAGGCAGTTTTCTGCCCCAGGTCCAGAGCACCCAGGCCTGACCCCGGCCAGGTCCTGGGGGTCTGTTAGCACACAGCTGTGGCACAGCACCCTCGCCAGCAGGCTGTCCTGCTCCGAAACCGAGCTCTGAGCACCACATCCCCCCCTCCAGGGCTGAGGACAGCCCCTGATGTGGAAGGGACAGCCTCCATCCTCCCCAGCGCCTGCCGGAGCAGGGGCCCGCGCAGCACCCCGCTGGGCTTTACTAACTTTGTAGGTTTGCAAACGTGCACGGCCACCTCAGCTTCCAGCAGCAAAGGAGGAGGAAAGCAGCCCAGCCTGCACCTAAAAGCTTCGGGAAAACGTCACTGATTTATCCCCCAAGCACACCGAGGGGCTGAGGCCGCTCATCAGGCCGCTCTCCTTCACGCGGGCTGACGCTGCCTATGGTAAGCAGGCTGCTAAATCCTTTCTTTGTGTCGCACCAGAGATTAGGTGGGGAGCCCCTGATAGCAATTGGTGGACTCACCCAGCTCAACCCAGCTGCCTTTCGGCAGGGCCTCACCCTGCAGGGCCAGAAACCCCCAAATCCCTCGGCGACCCCCAAGCACAGCACTGCAGAAGGGTCCGGCTGCTCGCGCTCTGTTGCCTCCTCTCACCAGGAGCCCAGCTGTGCCCCAAACCACAGATGTTTCTGAGCAGGGACGGATGGAGGCCCCGATGCAGCACTGGCCGGGCAGCAGTGGAGCCCCAGAAATCTGCTCGCACCCCACCAAGCACCCTACGTACACCTGAGCGCAAGGAAATACCTCCTCCTTAGGCAGCACACATCCAGCCGCAGGTTTTTGGCCCCCACGTCAGATCAGAGACCTTCCAGAACAACAAGAAGCACTGAAGGGACGAGGCCCGAGCACAACAAACCAGGAATCCCCCCCCATATAGGCAGGTGCACGGGGACGGCACAGCTGCTAGCACGGGAGGTGTGCACCCGAGCACGATCAATTAATTCTTGCAGGCACCAGGCAAGGACAAGCTACAATCAATTAATTCTCAGCAAGGGAACAGGAGCGTCGTCCTGATGCTACAAACAGGGGACTGGGAATTAAGGGACTTACCGCATCTCAGGGGAGTCTGTCCTGCTGCCAGGATCAGGAGGCAGAAGCACCCCCAGCAAGAGAGCGGATTTCTGTAAGCCGGGAGAGCTGCTCGAGCACCGCTTGGAGGTTTTGTGTCAGATGCAGCACCTCCTCTCCTTAACCCGGGGGGCTGCTTTTGCCACAGCTGGTGCTACAGACAGCCAGAGCAAGCCCGGGGCTGGCCCGGCTCTGCAGCACGCCCGGGGAGCCATCGTGGCAGGCTGCTCACGGGACCTTTCCAAAACTGCAGTTGTGCTCCAGCTCTGGAGTTAAAGAACAAAAAATTTGAGCAAATAACATGGAGCCCAGCCCTAGCTGGAATTCACCAGATTCTGACCGAGCCCGCAGACAAAAGACATCCTTCCACGGACCTCCGGAGCGCCTTGTCTGAGGCAGCAGGAACTGAGCTGCAGGCATCTGCGGTGGGAGAGCTCTTCCCGGAGCTCTGGTGCTCCCTCCTGCTGCGGCGGCGCGATCCCTTCCCACAAACCGTCGGGTTCCTCCACGTGGGAGCTCCTGCCCCGCAGAGCTCCGGGCCTGTCCCAAGAACCAAAAGCCCTGAGAACTGGAAACCACCTTCCATTTTCCAAAGTATTTTACTCGTGGCCATTTTATACCTAGTTTAGCTTACACGTCTTTTCCCTTTTGCAGTGCTTAACCCACAGTACACTTACCCCTAAATCAGATTCCCAGTTCTGAGGCCGAGTGAGCCCTCCCGACTCCCCCCGTGCAGCGTGCTCTGTACCCCCCGCGCCACCCTGCAGCCTTTTCCGTGCCCACGATGACAGAAATTAAATCCTTCCTGAACAGAGGCAGCAAGAAGAGGGGCGAGGGCCGGCAGCTGAGTGGCACTACATACCTGGCAGCTTCCCCCCCGCGCTCCCGATAGAGCCATCGCGGAGGTGCCCCACATAGCCCCGCGGTGATGGCAGCAGCACAGCCCTGATCCTTCTGCAAATCACCCACAGAAGCTCCACTCAGCTAGTATTTTGCCGGACGCTGCTTACGAACAAGCAGCAGCTCTCCCCATGATGCCCCCTACGCCTCCGCACCGCTGGTGCCCCGTTTGCAGGCGCGTTATTACAGCCGTCAGTACTGACGGGCACAGAACTGACGAAGTGTGCCGCCCCGATCCCCAAATAAACTGTTGCACAAACGATTTTTGTTACGGTAAAAACAGCAGGCAATAGAAATCGTTTTGTTGGAAAGCTGCGTGTTAATGTCATTCTGTCTAAGAGACAAAGACAACTCGAGCACTTCAAAGTTTCAGTCCCGAGGCCTGATTTACCAGGAGCTTTATAGTTGTAAAACTCCTTTAGTCAGAGCTGTGATTTTCTTCAGTTGTTTTTTTCCTGCGATAATTACACCAATGTGAAGCACCACGTGGGCAGATATCTACGAGTTCAAGAGTGCCTGGCGCCGGTGCTGCTTATCCCCAAACCTACTGGTATAACCACATCCACAGCGGGGAAGCATTGACCCTTTACCCCACCTGGGTGTAATTAACATGCCATATTTACATACTTATGGAGACAGCCGGGATCCTCAGGCAAGAAAAACCCTACAGCTTAGGCAGAGATGCTGCACTTACACAGCAGCACCTTGTTTTTACGGCGAGAGATAGCTGGTGTGCCAGAGAAGGTCCCGAGATGCTGGCGCTGACTCAGAACGAGCTTCACAATTTGCATTCGCCACCAACCTCAGCTTTCCCCTGCTCAGAGCTTCCGCCTCCCCTTTTGTAAAAGGAAATTCTTTCGTGTTTCATCGCGTTTTAACATCAGGCAGGTGGGTTTGGAGCGTGCTGACGCAGATGGGTAAAGAGAGAGACACACTGGGGAGTAAACAACACCTAGCCCCCCAGCACATCCCTGCTCCGGCTCTGAGCTGCCACCGAAGATGCTCAGCAGTGGCCGAAAATTGGCCCAAAACCTGAGAAATGAGTCAGGTCGCACAAAACCGATGCCCAAGGAACAACCTGCTGCACCAGGGGTACCACCGAGCAAGGAGCCACCGCAGCCTGCTTGCTGCAGGACCTCAGTCCCGAGCAGAGCTGACCCGGAGCAGCGCAGTGACAGCAGGCACAGACCTCGGGGTAAGCCAAGAGCACGGCGCCTTCCCCTCACACCGAGATCACAGCCACCACAACTGCGAGTAGTAACCACATGAAAAAAAAACGCAAGCGAACGCTTTTACGAGACGGGTGTAAGTTTAACAGCTCTGCCTGAGGAGCTCGTGACACCTCCATTAAGTCTGGTGCTGAATAGGAAGGCAGATCCCTCCCACGGAGGCATTCCCGTGCCTCTCCCCACTCAGCCCCGGCGCGGCGCGCGGCTGTTTGGGTGCCTCGCTCCACGCACGGCTTGTCTGGGCTCCTGTCCGTCACCTCGCAGCTTTTTGGATGCGAAAGACAGAAGCCTGGTGGGAAAGGTCACAATAAACTTACGGAGAACAGGGACTTCAGACAAAAACATGCAGTCACCCAACCTTTGTGGGAAGATGGAGCGCATCAAGAGGCTCAAGCAGTTCATCGTTAACCTCAACACCGACGCTGCGTCGCAGATCCAATCCTGCCCAGGCTGGAGCGAGCACCAACAAAAACCTGAGCCAGTACACAGCACAGGTATTTTGGTCTACCAGAAAAACACACGTGAAAATTCAGTTTTCCACTCATGGCTCGCGGATGGCTGAATTTGTGCAAAGTGGGACACCGGCAGTTACCGGTCAGGCCTCAACGGTTGGGGACGAGAAACACGGCCAAGAACCTGGGGCCACATCCAACGCCACGATGAATCTGGCTTTAAAAGCCTCGTCCAAACTCTTCCTGAAGACCGCGGAGTCTCAGCAGGGAAAGAAACCCAGAGCCATGTGTCGGGATGCTCAGATCCCACAACCTCCGAGAGCCAACAACCGTGTCGGTGGGTTCGACACCAGGGTAGGAAGGCCGGGGGGACGTGACTCCCGCTGGGGACAATCGGTCTGTCGGGTGCTGGGCTTGGGGCTTGGCACGAGCAGGATGCCACCTCCGTGGGGTGCCACCTCCGCGTGTCGCCCGTGACAGCCCCCGTGGAGATGGAGGGGATGAAGGCACAGCGGCTCTCGGGGGGCTCAGCTCAGCCTGCCCACCTCAGCAGCCCGGCCTCTCCTCTCCTCCCCGGGCCCTTCCCCAGCCCAGAGCCCCCCTTCCCCGCACCCCCGCAGGACGGGAACACCCTCGCCCTCCGCCGGCCCCGCGCCCCCCTCACCCCGGCAGCCCCAAGCCCTCAGCTCCCAGCTCCGCGGAGGCTGCCACGGCCGGGCCCAGCACCGCTCCCGGGGCTCCGGTCCGGGAAGGAAGCGATAAAAAATAGAAAAAAAAAAAAAAAAAAAAAAACCGAGCGCGGCCGCCACCCCCGGGGGGACCGCGGCCGGCCGGCCCCCGCGGCCCGGTGCGGCGGGGCGAGCCGGGGCCTTGCGTGGCGGCCTCCGCCGCAACAAAGGGCCCCGCCGCCGGGCCCCGCCGGCCGCCCTTACCGGCGTGCTGGGCCGCGGCCGGAGCTCGGCCGAGGAGGAGGAGGAGGAAGCACGGCCCGTCCCTGCCGTGCCCGCCGCCGGGGAGGGACGGGGCGGCGCCAGCCGAGGAGGGAGGGACGGGGGCGGTGGGGGTTTGTCACCAGCCGCCCGTTGGGGCGGGCCCTGCGGGCTGGTCCCGGTTCTGGGGTGTAGGTCGGGGGAAGGAGGCGACGGTCGGGGCGGTGAAGGAGCCGCTGTGGCAGGGGGCTGCTGCTGGCCCTGGGGAGATGCCCCGAGGGGCTGCACCTTGAGCCACCCCTTCGGGTCACCCCGCTGCGAGCCCAAGGCCAAAATCCCCATTAAATTAATATCTATTTTACTGGACGGTCCCTGCCCTCTCTCCCTTCAGATGAGCACCACCAGGGCCTGGATTTTCACTGAATGGGGGTAGAAACCTTATCACACGCATGAGGGATGAGCAGCCCTCGTGCCTGGCTGCTTGCACCAGGCTGAGCCTCCCACAGCTGGCCAGAGGTGGAACATCCTTCCCCCCGTGATCCTGGCCCCCACAAACCAGAAATTCAAGGAGATGCTTTAGGAAGTGAGATACCAGCATCTCTTGGCAGGCAGAGGAAGAGGGAGCACAGCAAGAAAGGCTCCAAAAACTCCTCCTAATCACCAAACACCCAGTAATTAATAAATGCATGCAGCTGGCATTAGAGCCACCAGCTGGTACTTGCTTAGTGTGATTACTCTGAAAATGAAGTTTTTCATCCATTCAAGTATTAGCTGATTTGATTTCCATTCCAGGTCAGCAGGGCCTGTGAGTCATTATCTGCTTACACCTGCCTGACGGCCCAGGCACGGTGCAGGGGGGTGTCATCCCCAAAAACCCATCCCCCAAAACCCCAGGGGCAGCTCACCTGCTGCAGAACCAGCTTTCTTCTCCACAGCTGCACGGCGAAGGCTCAGGACCCCCCAGGTGATGCAGACTCAGCTGCACTCCCCTGCCTACAGCTGAAAAGCAAAGGCACCTTTTCACCCCCCCACATGCATGAGTGGTTTGGTGGAGGCGAAAGCTGCGCCTGCGTGAGTCCAACCCTTCCCTGGATGTTTGGGGAGCACTGTGACAGCAGCAGGGCATAAGCTCCAACTCAAAATCCTGCAGGGCAATACAGAGTAGAACAAGAACAGGACCAGAGTTACCTGTCATCAACTGCAGCCAAAGAGCCAGCACGTGCTCCTGGGTAGAGCTTGAAGTGTATGCAACCCCCTCAGGCCTTCGTACCTAAAACAACTTCCCTCTAACTTCTATTGCCATTTCTGAAGAGAAACCTGGAGGTGAATTAGTGCTGAATAAGCAGCTGGAGGGTTTCTCCACACAGCACAAGCCAGCGTCAGGCCCTTCAGAGGAAGGCCTCGTACTGTTTAGAGCAGCCTACAGACATGATAAAAATCTGCACTTTTATAAAGCCTCCATAAAACCACGCTTCCTAGGATGTTGGATCATATCAGATAGAAATGCATTCAAAATAGGTAGGAAACCAGTTCATAGCACCTGCTAAGCGCCTTGATGCAGCTACACCAGCACACCCAGCAGGAGGCAGAGCTACAATACCACTGCCTTGGAGGTCAAGGGCATCCAACCCTCCTGCTGCCCCAGTCCCCATCTCTGTGCACGCACGCCTGCACTGGGAGCAGGCAGAAGGGCTCTTCTTTTGGATCCCCTGGCAGTGGTTGACTTTAAGAGGGCACAGAGCACTCGGCTCTCCCAGGGCTGTGGGGATGTGCTGCCACTGGGTAGAGGAACAACTGCTCGTGGTGTTAATGCCTTCCCCGAGAAGAGGCTGCTTCATATCGTCTTGAGGAGAACAGGGCCCGTTAGATCAGGCAGCCCTGTTTCGCAGCTGACGCACAATTACTCCCTGCAGAGTGATTTCCAATGCTTTTTCCAGGCCAATTTGAAGCACACCGAGCTCAGGGGGCCTGGATGCTTCTCCCAGGAGGCTTCCTGCAGCCTAATGGACACTAATTAATAGATTCCACAACCTCTGAAATAACAATTAGATTGGGAACCAATAAATAATGCAGGGCATGCCTGTGTTTACAAACAGCGACCTGCACAGAGCTGATGGCACACTGACATTGTGCAGAAGTTCAAGAGCTGCCAGGAACCCACAGCAAACCCCGCACCCTGAGCTCCCAAAGGCACCTTATGGTGTGTGCTTCCCTCTGCCTCTGAGGTACAACGACACTGGAGTGAACAAACTACAGGGGATAGATGCTGCTAAATCCTAAAGATGGCCCAGGCTGCAGCAGTCAGTCTCTTTGTCACTTCTGGATGATGTCAGCCGGGGTTTTAGTCTCTTCTGATACCAATTAAACAATATTTTACCAAACAGATCACAACAGTTTAATAAGAATATTAGCATACATTAAAAAAAATCCTGCACGGTCACAGGCACCCAGCCCAGACAGACACCCCAGCCCCTCAGCAGTAACATGACCACTTCTGAGGAGGGGAAAATGATGCTTAAAGATAGCGCTGGAAAGGGGAGGTGCGAGATTGGGCATCGGGGACTTTTGGCTCTGAATACTTACTGCAGCCCTTGCCTGAGTCACCTACAGGTGTGGTCATGGGGGAGCTGCACTGGTGTCCCCCTGGGCTCAGGAGCACCCCAGGCACGGCACGGAGGAGGTGACAGCCACATGAGAGCACTGGGGCAGCGGACTGTGGCTGAATGCAGCCTCCTGCTGACCTTGCCAGGCTGCAAGACAGAGGAAGCACCTTGGAACCTCTCTGGGAGATGGGTCTTACGCGCCGCTGAGGCCACGCTGTGGGGAAAGACCTGCAGGTCTGCTCAGATCCTGCTCTGCTGTCACTCTGCTACGCCTGGCACAGAGCAGGAGCTGAAGGCTTCTGTTTGCTCTCCCACTCCTCTCACTATCTTTTCAGGCAGGCGATGCGTTTCAAGAGAGACTTTGTAAGCAAAAGTACTTTGCGGTCGCAAATTCACATCCGTTTCGTGCTGTGCAATGGCAGCATCAGAGCAGCTTTTAATTCAGGCATTGGGCACGTTTCTGGGGCAGGCATCTTCCATGGTGTGTCCCTGCTAAAGCTGATGTCGGAGGTAGCTCACCAGCACCGGGGGGATGTCCAGCTCGCCGAGGGCCTGCGCGTGGCCAGCCTGCTTCAGGAGGCGCCTCACCGCCAGCCTGGACTGAGACATCAAGGATTTGGGATGAGCTGCATAAGGAGAGGGGGAAAAACAAAACCATCACTGCAGAGCTTCAGGACACACAACCCTGCTCCCCTCCAGCTCGTGTGCTGTCAGCACAGGGAGCGCTGATGCACCCAAACCAAGCATCTGCTGGGGCTGGGCACACGGTGCAGTCAGCCACAAGCTTTGTGGCACATGTTTTGTGGGAGCTGGGCACATAGAAAGGAAATCTTCCAATATTACACTGAAAAAGTGCCATTTCCCTGGACCTAGGCAGCACAGGAAAGCTGCAGCAGAAATGAGAAGAACAAAGAAAAGCAGCGTTTAACCCAAAAGGTTTATATTAAGTGGAAATACCAGGCTGTGGAAATTCCCACATGTTCCAGATCAGCCCCAGCAGCAGTGAGGACAGTCGTTTAAAGCAGCTCCTTTAGGAAGCTTCTAGAAATATCTATGAAAAGCAGATGCCAAGGTGAGTCCGACTGTAACCACATAAATGTATGCAGTAGCTGCACCAAGTCACACCAAAGACCCCTAATTGGGTAGTCTGTCTCCAACAACAGCCAGCAGGGGGAACTGAGGATATTTGGTGGACATTAGAAGCAAGCCGTGCCATGATACACTCCCCTAAATCCCAGCAATTTCTTTTGGGAGTTTCCTGGGGCAGCATGTGTATCTGAGCCATCATTTAATCACCGGTGGTGGACCTGTTCTCTGTAAATTTGTTAAATCCTTCTCTTAAGGTGTTCAGTATCAGCACCTTTTTTGTGGGTGTTTTTTGTGTGTGTGAACACCATCGTCATTGGGGGAGAGGGAGAAAGAAAGAAACGTTCAGAATAAAATGGCAATAATATTCAAGAATGTAAGCCTAGAGAGAGCCATGCTCTCAAGTGAGGCTGCAAAGAGGGTCAAAGCTTGCAAGAAAGCCTTGCCCAGGCTGATCTCCCCCTCTCTGTGGGGGAACAGAATTAAATGGAAGGGGAATCCAAAGCAACTTGCCCCCAAATAAACAAAAATTGGTGCTAATTTCCAGCCCTGGTGCCACATGCACAGATTACCTCTCGCCTGCAGCAGCAGCTCCAGGCCCTCGCTACCGGGTGGCATCTTTTCCACCGTGACTTTTGGCAAATAGACGTCGGCTCCAAAGTCGAGGAGCAGCTTGATGAACTCACGCCGGCAGCCGTGCCTCAGGCAGATTTCCAGCAGAGTCTTGGGCTCCTTGATGCGCGCGATCATCTTCTCTTCGGTGCAGTTGTAGTTGGGATCGGCGCCGTAGAGCAGCAGCATCCTGAAGCACTCCAGGTGCCCGTAGACGGCCGCGAGGTACAGAGGGCCAGAGCAGGCGGCGGAGTTGGCGGCCCACTCGGGCACCCTCGCGTGGACGTTGGCCTCCGCGCCGTGGTCCAGGAGCTGCTGCAGGATGCCGAGGTCCCCGTCCCTGGCTGCGGTGAGCAGCGGCGAGCTGTTGTTGTAGATGCTGCCGGAGGGACTAGCCCCTGCCTCCAGCAGCGCTTTCACGCACTCCAGGTGGCCGTTGCTGACTGCCGTGAAGAGCGGGGTTTGGGCCTTCACGTCCAGGCTGTCCACCTCTGCCCCGTGGGCCAAGAGGACCTCCAGGCTCCGGAGGTGGCCCTTGGAGGCAGCCAGGCGCAGCGGGGTGCTGGGAACGCCCCAGCCGCTCCGGCTGTTGATGACCCTCTTGTACCTGTCTTGGCTCAGGAGCCTGTCAAGGGTTTGATAATCATCCTCGGATACTGCTTGGTTCAGCTCCTCGCTTTCTCTGTTACCTTCTTCATCTTCTCTGGGCTGGAGCATGGAGAATATCTTAGTGATATCCATTAGGCTCATTTTTTTGGTCTGTCTCCTGAGTACCACTTTCATTGTAAACAGTAAAGCCCAATATCTATGGGACAACAACACAGGGTTAGAACCAGTTACCTCTGACACCAACCCTACCCTTTCGTTATTTCTACACATTATTGAAGGAATATTCTCAAAAACAACCATATTAAGTTTCTGACACGTGTATCCCACTGCCTCCACAGGTGAGGAAATCCACACTGGATTGATCCACATTAAGGCAAAGACTGAGGACATCGCTGTAGCACTCGAGTGGGTCACCTCCCCTTAAAACGTTGCAATTAAGAACATACCAAAAGAGGTGAATTTGGTGAAGGCCAAAGGCTGCGTGGACGAACTCACAGACCTCTTTATTTTAACTATTAAATGCTTTTCTGCTGCCCCCAGAGGTGGGGACAGGCATGGGACCACTCACAAGATACTCAAACCCAGAGCTCAGGAGGGAATCTGCATGGCCACAAACTTTTGCAAGGACTCTGCACCCGGCTGGTAAATGAAGCTGCCCATTTTCCCAAAACCCTCAGAAATCACCCCATCGAGCTGTTCCCAGTGAGAGCTTGAGGAAAGACCACGTGTGAACAAGTAGCAGAATTAACTCTGCTTCATATGGGCCAACGCTTGTGTAAAAAGCCTCACTAGTAGCTGCATTTCCAGGTATTTTGAGGCCTACAGAAAACACGATTTAGGAGCTGACAGCATCTCTGGGTTTTGCTCAAGAACGCTCACAAACAAGAACTCCACTTTTCAACCCAGTCACTTTTTTTTTTAAGGGATTGGATTTCACAATAAGAGAGGAAGCTAACATGAACATAGCCATATTGTTCAAGGATTTTCAGCATTGCCATTCCTTGAAGTGTTGACATCTAAATTCAGTGCAATGAACTCCCTCCTCTCTCCTGCCTACTCAAGGAACAAGGCTGCAGGAAGGATCCGTGTGTTTTCCAGCAGGCTGTGCAGGGAGGAAAGAAAGGGGTTCCTGAGCTTGTTATACCCATACTGGGGGGTGTTTGCAGGGTCTATTTGCAGGGTCCAGCCTCAGGGTGGCCGGGCAGCACCAACAGAGAGGGATGTGATGTGGGACAGGCAGCCAAGCAGCTGGACGCACTACCCGGGCAGGGCAGAGGAATTCCTCGCAGCACCGCGGCCCTGCAGCAGCTCGGGTTTCCTGCAGGAGAGGCAGCAGCAGCGGGAGGGCTCGGTCTCCCCCGCCTCAATGCAGCAGGGCGCAGAGCAATTAGCCCCATTCTGCAAATGAGCATCTGATGGCAGCAAGGCAAAGCCACAGGAGACGTGTCCCACATCAGCCTTTGATAGCAAGGTGTGCAAGCTCAGAGAGCTCCCCTGTGCCGAGTCACCTTCGCATTGCAGCTCTATTTTTGGGTTTGAGCGCAAGTTTGACAGCAGCTAGTGAAGGCAAAAGCTCTGTTGCACGTCCGCCTGTTAAATGAACCCAACCCATTTATGGAGAAACACTTGGAATTATATATTACTTTTATTCTTTAAACACACCAATAACAAGTGCTAGGGCTTTGGAAACCTCTCTACTGACACAGCTAATAGTTGTTTGGGGGGGTGGGGGGGGAGCTATGTGTGGGATGGTGGGGGTGGGGATTGAGGGTCAGGGATTATTACAGATTTGATCTGAAAAGAAGACAGTTATACTTCCAATGAAAATAGTCTGGAAAAATAAATCCAACTGTAATATTTCCTGAAGACACAGATTAGGGGCAATACTTTGACAGTGTAAACACTGGTGTGAGGAGCTCGCAGATGCTCCTTGATCCAAAAAACTAGAAGTCAGAGCTTTCAACACTTCAGATAATGCAAGCTGTCCGTGTATCTGTGGACACAAAAAAGGCTGGAGCCGAAGATGACACAAAGAACAGAGTATACTCACACCTTTAAAGCTCTGGCTACCAAGTGATCTTCAACACCCCACGCTGCCCACGCATCACTATGCTGCTGCCTTACCTCTGTGAGGTAGGTGACGCTCACACCCGAGCCAGGCAGGGCTGCCGCAGTCCCATGGTGAATTCCCCCACGGTTTGAATGCAAAATGGAGGTGAGAGAGAAGTTCTTGCTCCGCCAGGGATGGACATCCACTCCGCGCAACTGGAAGGACGCAGGCTGTCAAGCTCACAGCTGAAATGCCACTGCAGGGAGAAGGGCCAGGGAGCTTGGGCTAATTTTAGCCCCAGCAGGCATTTATCTTCCCACTTCCATTCTTGGAAAGTTCCCACTGGGTAAATATAGATAGGGGCAGCAGGGGGGAGACTCAGACAGGTGCAGGAGGCTGTTTGACCCAGGGCAGTAGCTCCAGGCAGACACAGGCTCCATTTGCTTCAGTTTCCTTGCTGAAATTGCAGGGAACTGCTTAGTTTTGAGCCCATGCTATGACCCAGCTCACCAGGCACTGCCCTGGCAGGACAGCCCTGCCCTGTTGCAGCACTGGCCTTCACAGCACCACCGTCCCACTGGATTCCCCGTTAATGCCTCTCCTGAGTGCCTTTTCCACTTTCAGAACAATAATGGGCAAAAGGTGCTCTCCTCCCTGCTAAGCCTGCCAGAACAAGCCACCTTTTTGGCTTTATAAAATTGCACGGCATATAGCGAGGCAAAAGCTTTACAGGGGCAAACACAAAAGGGGGAAGGAGTGCTTGGACTGTCTTATCAAAAGCTGTCAGCTGGTAAGTGTAATCGTATTTTATCCAGTTCCCTGTAAACCTTTTCCTAACTTTTTGGTGGTGGAGCAGGAATGGTCTGACAGCTTGAAGAAGCACTATCAGTGGTACTAGATAATGAGAAAGGAACCAAGTTATCCAGCAGGAAAAATCTCTGCTGCAAGAACTGAAATCAGGGGACTCTGCAAAACATGTTTGAAGTCATGTCGTTCCCCTCCTCTGCACTCCAGTGAGTTTATAGTTGCACTGTGAGAAGTGTGAAGAGTAAGAAAGTGAAATATTAACAGGTTTTAGACTTTTGGCTTACTTGCAGTTTCACTCCAAATTTACTCAAAAATATTTATTCTACAAAAAGGTCCATTTCCCAAAATCAAGGCTCCGTAAAATTAAGAAAGAAATGTGAATAAACATCTGAGCAAAAGCTGGAAGTTAAGGATTTATTAAATATCAAGAAGCTGCAATCACAACTGGGATTCTGCAGTCAGAAAAGCCAACCGTGACTGGAAAGCCATTCAACAAAACACAGAAATAAAAACAGCAAATAAAAAGGCAGAGTATGGGGGAGGGGGGGAATACAAATAAGTCAATACACCTTGAGAAATAGGAAATGCAGGAAACTAAGAATTTAGACATGAAAGGAAACTCCTTGAATGGAAAATTTAGGGATAAATTGCATACTCTTTTGCTGCTGCTTAATTTTCAACCAAGAAATCTCAGAAGCACTACCAGCTTTTCAGCAAAGAGCAGTGATAAATAAATCCAGGAGTAATGAAGCAAGGAGTTTGGAGTACTTGTTGAATAAATCTACCCTTCAAAACCACACAAAAGCAAACTGAAATACTTTTTATGCTCCTGTAAGTGCTAAAGAGCCATGTTAAACAGCATCTTGCATGACTACTTAAATCAGTAGATTCAGATAAACACTAAACAGGAGCCCAAGCAGAGCTGACTGATAAAGTCAGCCCCATTTTGGTTAAGCTTCCTAATGCTTCAAAGCCTGGGGAAGGCTGAGGAGTCAGGAGGAGCATTTGTGATCTGTCTGAACACCAAAAGCAATTGGACTCACCCTGAGCTAGTTCACTGACCTGACACATTCTCTAGGCAAAGCAATTCCTTTCTCAGCTGTCCATTAACTGGAGAAGAATTAAAGGGCAGAAGTAAATTTAATGCCAATCAGAAAGGTTTTTTTGGAAGGTAAATCCTGTCCAGTGCAGTTGCTTTCATTAGAAAGATTATAGCTATTAACATAGCTGAAAAAAAGTAATGAGTTTTCTGATTTAACACTGCAAAGGATTCTGACTTAAAAGTTTAGCACTAAACAGTACCAAATAAATCATTTTGCATTAGGATTAGGGATTTACTAAGAGTCCTCAAGGTCTGAAATGCAGTTATTGTGTGGGGATATTTCTGGCTCCTGCCTTTGCACTATAAATCTCTGCAAAACAGTAACAATGCCAGAGCTGCTTTGAACTTGGACTTTACCTCTGTGCCCATTAAAATACCTGCTCGCAGCTTGCTGGCACTTAGCCTGCCTGTTCTGCCGGCCACACGCTCAGCACTCACTCGGAAGTGGCTCTAGTGACAGCCCCCAGCAGCAGCGTGATTCGGATTTTAGCCACGAGAGGGCACGAACGGACACCCTGCACCGCTCGTACCTGCACACGGACAGCTTCCAGGGCACTCCTCAGCATTTTATAGTCAAATGGATGTATTAACCTACAAAATGCGTGGTTAAAACCACTGTGAGACGAGCTCACTGAGCTGAAGAAGGAACCGAGAAACTTCTTCCTCCTCCATGAGTAGTAATTCCTCAAGGAACTTGAGCCACGGAGGCTCAGCAGCACGGAAAGCCAGCTCCCTGCTTTCACTCCCTTCCAGGCACCTGTTTCTTTTCGGATCCAAGGACGTGCTGGAGCCAGCGGCTATAAACTGATGCTAGACTATGATCATTAAGGACCTGAAAAGAACCCAAACTCAGCATGTACCCACTCTGTTATGCGAGTTAATCTGCGTGACACTGATCTTTCACATAAATCTGCCTGTTTGTCCCAGCATTCTCTGCTCAATGTGCTCCAGGCTGGCAACGCTCAGGAGGTTATTCATTGCAGAAGTAGGGGGTCTCTTTCCTTTTATTTTGCACTACTAAAATTCAATGGTTTTAATTTCAAAGATTTGAAGGTAAAGTAAAACCCTAAGAAGTTCTGAGTCATGCCACCCCCAACGACAACTTTGCCCTGAGATCACAAACCATATACTCAGTAAGCAAAGTTTTTTTTTTTTGATTATTCAAAGTATTAGGCAAAAAGAACAGGCATAGAAGAAATACCTGCTCTTAAAGGATTCTCCAACAGCAGGTAAGATTGCAACAACCTTTCAGAACCAGGATTTCTGACCTGTGAATCACCATATTTACCTCACTTTTTTAAACCACACATTGGATCACAGCATAACAACAACAACAAAATCACTGCTTTCAAAAAAGCAGCGTTCAAAGGAAAGGAATCAGCAAAAGGAAAGTGTTAAATTCTGAAGTGTTATGCGAAAGGAAGAATGAATAGGATAAAAACCAAGAACGGGATTTGATTTTCTTAAAAGAGAATGTGCTCCCCTTATCTCGGTACGGTTAGATCAGATGATCCTGAAGGTCTTTTCCAACCTTAATGATTCTGTGATCTTCATCCTCTCCCCAGTTTCCCCTTTTCAGGTAAGATCTGTAAACACTTGTCCTGTTTAACTCCCTTCCATGCCTCACCGGTAAGGGTGACTGTACAGAACAACCCCAGAACACTTGCAGGATCCTCAAATTCTTGAGAATCGCAGCCTCAGCCTTTGGTTCATGTCTGCTTCATTCCTGGTGTGCCAGCCAACAACCTCATTAGATAAGAGCAGCACCTGATAACTCTGCTTATACACAACTTAACTGTGCACCCCCCCGCCCGTGTTATTTATTGTTATTTATTTTACCAGTTCCTACTCACACTAGATTCCTTGCTCCTCTCTCCCATGGCTGAGCAGGCTCCAAGATCCATTCCTTGTTAAGAAAAGTGGGGAGGAAAAAAAGATTCAGTAAATAGCATTCACTTTTCCCCAAACCACTGGAATAGAGACATGGGAAATGAGGCTCTGATCTGAGTTAAAATGTGTATTACTCTTATGGTTACTCTGTTTTGTTTCTCCCATCTCTTCCACCATGCCCAAGTGAAAAAAAAACAACACAAGTTACAGGAAAACACTTGAATATGGAAGCTTTGGATTGCATGTGAGAAATTGTAATTAACACACCTTCTGCCTGTAATCAGAGACATTTCGTCTTCACTTTATTTAGTCATGTGAACTTGCAAGGATTTGCAGCAGCTCCACGTTAACTGACCTGTGCAGACACATGCAAGGCACTGGGGGCGTTTCCTCTCACCGTGAATAGCGATGGTGAAGGTTCAGTTCTGTTACTGCACTTCATTAACAGACGCATTTGTCCGTTTTACATGTGCATGAAGTCTCAAATTATTGCCATCATCTTTAACTGCTAGGTGACTGTACTGAAAGGAACAGAGCACAGAGTTACGTCGCCACCAAAGAATTTGAGTACTACATTACTCAAATTCCGCTCCAATGCAGAATTAAGTATTTAAACGTTTCTGGCACATATGAACCTGAACCTCAACAAGACAGCAAGTTCGCTTAAATGTTTTTCCCATCTAAACAGTAGGCTTGACCTCAGTGCATAGCTCCAATTAAGTTTACTGATCGGTATTTTTATTCAGTGTATTTCAGGAGCTGTTCAAAACTAGAGCTGATAGAAACACAAGCTTTTAGCAATACTCCTACAATGACCCTACATGCAATCTACTCCCTCAGCACTAATTAGCTTCAATAGGGAAGTTTTAAATCCCCCTCAGCAAAGATGCTGCCTAACAGACAGTATGTTTCCCCAAGATGTAAGTTAGTTTTATCTATTCCACCCATGCTATATTCATTACATGCTAACAATCCAGTTCAATGCAAGCAAGTAATCTAGGTAAATGAAAAATTTCTCTGAAAGCATTAGGAATATTTAAACCAAGCAAAATAAAAGAAAGACTCTCAGACATCTGAAGACTGAGTATACCCAACTGTCGGGCATATTTTTGGCCTCCATACATAGAAGATATCCATTTTTAGGATGTACAGGGCAGTGGGAAGGATTCACCAGCTGGGTAACAGGTATTGGCTTTGGGCCCATTCCTAGTGTTCATGGTCTCACCGCCCTCCTGACTGGTGATGGATAGCTGGGGGCTATTCATACTTCAGATTTAAGCCTGAATGGCCTGGTGCTGAACTGACCCAGGAGAAACAGTTCCTCTCTCTCTGCTGCTACCCTACCCTTCTGTATGTTCTTCTGCAAGTGCCCCCCCATCTTTCACATGGCATTAAAAGCCTCCAAACACTTTTTAGAATTACTTGCTAAAATAGCTTACGCTGCTTCGCCAGGCACACATTTAAACAGTTTACATAAATTTACCAACCCAAATGGCATCCCCAAGCATTTTGGAGAGCCTTATAATAAACAGCAAATTAGCTGGTATCACTTTGTTTATATCTGCTTTGCAGAAGTGCATTTAATTGTAGGATTCGACTGCTGCAGCACAGGTGTAAATTAAAGCACCAGTTCCAGCTTTGTATATAAACAACACAAGTTTTGCACCTGGAATCTCCTTCTTCCTCAAGCATCCTGCAACCACACCTTGCCCCAGTACTTAATTTATGATTAAAAGAGAATCGCACAGAAGAGCATTTTTAAGCAATGCCATCAGCAGACAGATTGCAGGTTCTTTGCTCAAAGCTATCAGGAAGAAGTCTCTTCACCTGTTACCATGCAACACCTGCAAAGGTCAAACTCAATTCTTACAGCAGGCCAGCAGGAAGGTTTTGTAGCTTCTCAGAAAGCTTTTTAACTCAGCTTGGAGCAATCTGTAGACAGTCTTACCTAGGAGTGAGGGATAGACGGCCTTCCAGGAGGAAGAAAACACAGCAAAGATATTAGTTTTTATATAAAACTAATAGTTTTATATAGTTTTTATAATAATTTTATATAGTTTTTATATAAAAAGAAAAGCAATCTAAAACATGTACAGAAGGTACTAAACTTTAACACCCCTTAATCACCATCATCATAAAACAAGAGTAAAGACACCAAGCAGCACTGTGTACCCAACAGTCCCTCTGAATCCAGCGAGGTCACCTAGTTTTTATTCTGTAAAAGAAGTGGAATCACATTAAGGTAAGATTACTACTTAAGAGTCTTTAAATGCATTTATACTTCAAAACATGAAGTTCTGCTTTGAGTTTAATTAACAAACAGATCAATCATTTCCTTTAAAAAGGCAAGGCATTTATTTTTGTAAGAAATAAAAACAAACCGTAATACAAATGCAACTTCATGAGACAAATACATTTAGAGAAAGGACACAGTGCTCCTCTAAACACGGTACAATGTTTTTAAGCAGTGCATTAACTAAAATGACTTACATATGTACAGCCATTGCAACACATTCAAGAACATGGGATTTATTCATACACAGTTCTATACAGATGTCCCTCATCAATTACACTAAGGACAACAACAGCAACTGACTTATAGAAACAGCAAAAACATTTAAAACTTTCAGCTGCATACTACACACACATTTAGGTAAGTTCCTACAAAGATCATTTGGTGATGATGAGAAAAGTACCATATTGTGCTCCAATGCATGTGACTAGATCCAGTGCTACAAGTTGTTCCAGTAGGATGCTGCTACATTGAGTACAGGCATATACACACAGGCCGCTGTTACGATATCAGGTCAACCATTTTCGCCTACCTTCCTTCTGCATTGCCTTGGTAGTTCAAGAGATGCCAAAAGGACAGGACTGCGTGTTTAAATGCTCACCCTAACAAATTACACTGACTGCAGTTGGCACTGACCTGGCTACAACTAGTGTAGAAGATGGACTTTACCATCCCGTTTACGTGGACTTTACCTGTTTTGGGACATTCCTCATCCAATTAATGAAGTGCTGTGTATTAATTAAGAACAAAACTACTGCATTCAGAACAGATTACTTCCTCCCACCCCAGATTTCAGGCATGGGAAGTGCTTCTGTGTGCAAGAGGGACAGTATGTAAACAAGGAACTGCCTCAGCCTCTAACGATCATTGGGTTTATCAAAAAATGATCCCAGCACTCAAAGTGGTGGTGAAGGGGAGAACAGAGAAACAACATTTTCATCTCTTTTGGTCACTCATGACTATTCGTTACTAAGCAGTGCCAAGAAGCTATCCCTTTGGGGGAGCAACTGCCAGGCACTGGAGCGACCCAAAGGCCAGCTTGGCCATAAAAGTGAACTGAAGCAGCACCTGGCAGAAGAGCTCTTTTAAATGCTTTCCCTGCACACGTTACAGGCTTCTCAGATGCAAGGGTACTTGCTGAGTGCCTACCACGGCTCATGATCCCTAAAGCCAATGGAAACAGCAGGCACAGGGCCCTTCACCAATGTGGGTATTTCTACCTGCAACCCATGAAGGTCTAACAGCTGTGATCCTGGGAAGTTCTGCACACCTTCAGCTCCCAGCAAAGGTCTCTCACCAGGACCTGAGAAGCTCACTGTAGTTTACTAGTGACCTAGAAGCAATTCTCCTTCTCTATTCCAGTCAAAGTAGTTTCATGTATCAACAACACCCATATGGTGGCCTCTTTCTAAGCATGTAAATGACAGGCATGCACTCAGAGCAGGAACAGAACACAGCTAAGAGGATATTACGCTCATAGGCTCTTCTAAACAGCTTTATCTCTGCTGTGGAAGAGGGCCAACTGGGAACTACAACACCTGTGGCCAAACTAAGCATTCCCTTTTTCCTGTAAAGCAGTCAGATAGTACTGGTTTGATTTTCCCTGCCACAGACAACAACTGCAAAACAAAACTATTTAAGAATCCAGCATTATGAGGTTCACATTAAGACATTCCACTTCGAAATAAAGCTAGGCGAATCCCTTCCTCTACTTCAGAAGAGTAGCTTTAATGCAGAGTATTATAGGCACTTGCCCATTGCAATATCATAACTATTTGTAGCAAGAGACATTATGCACACTGTAACAGACTATCTTGATAAAGCAGGAAGCGCTCCAGAAAGGGAAGAGTTTTACATGAACAGAACCCACCCACAGCAAATAGGATCCCTTCTTCCTCCCCGGCAGAGGAATCCAAATGGAAAGCAGCAAGTTGCATTGTTCAGTTAACAGCTCCAAATAAAAAAAAAGTACTCATCACTTCGCAACACGCAGATGTTCCACTAGGAATAAATAAGTTGAGTAACTCTTCACCTCTACAGTGCTCACATAGAAAATTCCTACCTAACAGTTTTTAATTCTTCCCTTTAATGCTTTCAGGGAACATATAACGAAGTCACTCACCACTGCCAGCAGGGCACTCCATAAGGAACCAGAACACGGGCTTTCTGCAAGACTCTAGGAAGCCAATCCTGGTTGATTAGAGACCTGAGGACACGCTGCAGTGCTTTGAACAGCTTTTCATTTTTTGGTCTTAAAAACACACCAAAAGTTCAAAACAGAATTCATCTTCAAAACAAAAAAAATGCTTCTAGCTAGTTGGTTTTCAAACAAATAATCTCATGGAATTCCAGGAAACCCTGATATCTCTTCCAGCTCCATAAATTTACAGCACCAGCATGAATGACTTTGAGTATGTTGTAGGCTTTGGCCAAGCTTGTATATATTAAATCCAAGCAGTTTAAGACGACAGATCGTTACCCTTTTTTTGGCTAGGTTTTGCATTTCAAAGTATAAAGTCATGCATTGTTTTGCTACTGAAGTCAAAAGCATCAAGATTATTAAAAGCTTATAAGTACTTTCAGTGTATAAAGTAATCTTTTCAGGGTTTTATGCACCTGAAGTAATATTGTAGTCAAAGATCTGTGGAGATGTCAGCATCCTATTTTAGGGATAAACAAAGTTCATTATACATTTTTTAAGATAATCTATGGTAATTTAAAAGACAAGGCAGTGTGTAAACATTTATAGAAACCTCCTGCAAAATGTTTTTATACAAAGATTAACCAGTGGTATATCTAAATCCTTCAGTAGTCAGTCAAAATTGTCTATAATTCTGTATCTCTAACTTTCACTAGAAAGTACATTAAAAAACTGTTGACGTAGAATAACTGGTCCTAAGAAATGCCTATCTTGGTCTCAATTTACCACTGAAGAGTTCTCTACTGAAGAAATTGTGCATACTATCCACTACTCTTTTATACCTAGAAAGAGAAGACAGGGTTAGTCTACTAGTTTGCTTAAAAGGAGCTCCAAACTGCAAAGTGCATATGCCAAACTGAGCTTTTAGGCTATGAAGAAGCAAAGAGAAAGAATCACCCCACTACTCTCCAGTGGAAATCTACAGCAAAATTTCAAACCCTGCGTATCTAGAGCAGCAAGACTAAGATTTGAGTGTAACCTCTTTGCTTGAGGAGTAAATAGGTATGGCAAACAAGGGCTGGCAGGCTACCTTGCTTAGTGCTAAGCATGATTAATGTTAATCAGATATATTTTTTTTAAATAGAGACACAACAGTAGATAATCTTGAGATCAAAAATGATGCATTCAGAAGTGTGCATCCTTCAAAATAAAATATATAGCTGTTTGCATTATGCAATATGCAGTTGCAACATAGCCACACAACAAACGTTGAGCATCTTCAGCGTAAGCGTATCTAGATCAGTATTGTTATGTGCTTCGCTTTGAAAATCAAGCACACACGCTAGCTCTCTCACTCATACCTGGAAAACAGCTATTTTGTGAAGCAGGCAAATATTACTTGCTTTAAGATTTAAAAACCTGCAACATTAGAAAAAGCTTCTCTTTGCCATTCTAGGCACCAAAGAAACTGTTCTCAGATACTGCCCTTCTTACTTGGGTCTTTTGATATAAAATAAAGATTTTCTTACCCAAAGTGACACTTGGGATGGTTTTTTGTTTCATTTTTTTCCCCCCTCTTCTTGAAAACGTGTTTTCAAGTGTTCATCATTTCATGACAGGTTATAAGCACACAAACAATGGCTACTGCATGCTGCAGTGCTGTAATAGACTAACAGAATGTTCCTACTTTTACTTTTTATTGCAGATTGGGAGGGGCTAACTTAGAAATTTTTTTGTTTCAGAATTTTATAGAAGAGTAAAAACCTGATTTTAAGACCTGATGGCAGCATCTAATTTAAACATAATCCAAAAGAGAGCAAAAAAACTACTGAATTTAGCTGCACAAAGGAACTCTTATGCAATTAAACACATCCATAGGATAAATTTGTCCAGAACAATATTGCAGAATAGCTTTTCTGTGCTATCCATTTCCCTGGGGAGATGAACCTTTGGAATGGAGTAAATGAATACATTTGTGTTAAACCTTCAACCTTAACCAGTATCTTGAGCTGAGCTTACTGCAGTTCAAAGGAATCAAGCAGCCCAACGAGCACTGCAGTGAGTCCAAGATGGAGCCACAGCCATGAGCCAAGATGCCCACTTCTCAATCCAATAATGGGTCACATCCTGATCTAGGTTTTGTCACCACCTTCACAAAGTTACAAAGTTCATCGCTATGAGGGAAATTGTTCATTTCCCCAGGTCTTGAGAGTACAGACCACCCAGCTCTAAGGTTTCACATGATTTTAACATTCAAGATGACATTCACTGTAATCACTCAACACATGATGTGAAATAACCATTTTGTGTCTCTGAAGCTACTAAACCAGCACAGATCCTTGGGAAGCTGGCAGCAGATACAAAACAGTGTTTAAAAATACTGACTACAAAGAAGACCAAATACTACACTCTACACTGGAATAATAAAAATACTACATTGCATTGCTAGACATTAAAATGGTCTCCATAAAAAGGCACAGAGTTTTTTTTTTGTTGTTTTTGTTTAACAAATATGCATAGGAAACAAAAAATGAATCAGTTCTGCCACAAGGTGAGGGTCCATGCAGAGATTCATTCAAAGCTAAGAAAATATTTTTTTTTTTTAATCAATTTTAGATGAACTGAAAGGGCATTTACAACCTCGCACCACCACTGAAAATAAACGGATTGCATCTTTCCTACTCCAGTCATGAACACTGCGCAATTTCTAAACCCCACGTTAATTGGCCACGATGTCTTTCAGCTTGAAATACAAGTACTGGCAGGTAGTTATTAACCTTAAACATTTTCATTTCCACTGAACAGTAAGGTTTACGCTAACTCAAGATAGCCTCAGCAGCTCTGTACGCATCTTCATCATTTTAGCCACAAAATGATGCAAACCAAACACAGACTGTGCTTGCTACAGCGAGGGCACAGCTCACTGCCAACACACATACAAACACTTGGCTGGAAAAGGTGGTCGCAGGGGCACAGACCCCTCTTGCCTCACCACCACAAGCACCTGCTTCATTTAACACAATTCTCAGAGCTGATCAATGGCACTGAGGCTCTCCTTCCTTAGCTTCAGAGTCTAAAACGTTGGTGTCGTTAAGATCATGGAGGTCTTGGTGATTACACAGGTTCTCTTTGTTCTTTTGGTCCACATCTGACATAACATCCATATTCCCCACTGAGATACCATTGGTCAACACAGGCGGTGGTTCCCCTTCATAATCCTGGGGAGTGTTCAGCATTGGTGTTTTTGAAGCAGCACTTCCTACTTTAGATAAGGAGCAAGCTTCACTGGGCAAAGGACCATCAAGGAAGGGAAGTTTCTACACAAACAGAAAGACATTTAAAAACATTAATGAAAACTGTTATTCCCAGATGTCAGGGATACACAAACAACTGTCAACATAACAGCCCCGTGTCAGTGCCACTTTAATGCTCAATTATAGAGCTGAAAAAGTAACACATGCGATTATCTATGCCCAGATAGAGCTTTTTGAAACAAACATGGGAAAACTGTTTGATCGATAAAACTACAAGTCTAAGCATTCACATTAACCTAGCAAAGGACACCGACACAGGTCTTCTCACCGATTTATTTTTAGATGGATCTCTCACTACTGTATTTTTAGATTTTTTATTTTTTAAGCACACAAAGGACATTGTAAGTAGAGCCTTGAGCAGAAAGAAAAGACACTTCTCCTTTCATGCAGCTGTACAAAGAAACTATGGAAACAAAACTACAGCCCTTTAGAAGCTAACAAGACTATTTTCCACTACAGCCCTGCCCCCACCTTCCCTCTTGCCGTGCCCAAACATCTATAATTATCTATATGAAGATAAAGATATATCTCTGGGGAATCTGACAGAACTGAGCAAACTTTGTGCGGTGTGTTGCTGTTTATTACACTACTGGGGTTTGGAGAAGAGAAATTGGTTATTTTGGACACGTGATTGCTGCCCTCCAACACCACAGAACAGACGTGGTAAATGTGCAAGCTTGCCCTTCATTTCAAGTGCTTCAGCGCCAAGGTAGCCACTTCTAGAGGACAATTCAGCCTACCTGATCTATGTACATTTCAGCCATTACACGAAAGCCAGCTTTCATCTTAATTCCCCTGTTTTAAAACCTGGCTGATCATCACTTTTTTCCAATGTGTCTTGTAAATGAGAAGACAGGAAAGAAGAATTGGGGAGCAAGCTGTAACCAACAATGTTTATATTTTTAGGGGGCAGGGGGACAGAAATTGAGCCCATTCTTTTCTTTCCTAACCCTCACATGAAGTTTGCTGCGCATCAGGTTGAAACCCAGATTTCTTTTAACACGTTTTCCTTAGAGAACTAGAACATTGTGAGCCTGCAACAGCACTTGACCAAACAACTTTAGAAGATGAGAGTTTTGGGTAATAGAACATAGTCATTACAGTAATGTCATTTAACTCCTCATTTTGTCCAACTCTGCACAGTATGTTGAAACAATTGTTTAATGCCAATATTTAATCCAGTTATATTTGCCAAAACCAGCATATAATTTTAAGTATTAGCAAGATTCGTGACTCACATTTTCCAATTCAGACGCATTGTCCTCTAGTTTCATCTTCTGGCTCATGCAGCTTAGCAGATGATCCAATACACACTGTTTTGGATGCATTCCTTTGTCAAAGCGATTGTACATCCCACACCAAAACCTTGAGAATGGGGCAAAAAAGAAGAATTAGGCAGCCAATTGTACACTACCGGTCATAACAGAAACCAGATGGTACTCAAGGCAAGAAGTATCAAACATTAGTAATTGATGTAAGAAAATGCCACAACCTATGACTATCAAATTCATATCGATAGACAAGTTTTCATAATGCTTTAACAAAGTTCAAGAAAAACTTCTGAGGGTTTAAGTAGTTCTTTCCTATGATCCACACGTGTTTGCAATAGGTATTAAAAGATGACAGATACACTGTTCTACAACAGATTCACTCAGGATTTGGGCAGTTCACTTTCCAGTCCTCAGTTCGTCCTACCTCCCTACTTTTGTGAAAACTCTTGGCCTTCCAGTAATAACGCTGGGCATGTACAAACGCATTTGCATCCCTCTCTCAGCAGGGAGGAGGAGTGAGCCAGAAACAAAGCACAACTGTCCACTCCAGCTGTAGCACCCAGGGCAAGCAAATGCACACTGCAACAAAAAATCCTTTCTTGTGAAAGTGTTATGCACTCTCACTGTGTTAAGCTTGGGCGTGACTGGACATTGAAATTCTCATTTGAAAGACTTCCTTAATATATGTTAAAAAAAAAAGAGGAAAGGAGGAACTTTCTTTAACAGTTGCCTACCCTCTCAAATCTTCTTGTCAGAAGAGGAAGTCGGAGGTGGTGGTGGTGTGTGTGTGGGGAGGGTGTTAATCTACCTAGGTGGAATCATTCTTCTCCTTGCTTTTCCCCCCACTATCTTTGTCAAAGGAAAGCAAAGGAAAAAAAATACAGTACCTGCATTTATTTATCAATTACTTGTGTACTACTATCTTCAGCTTATGGATGAGGAATGAAGGCGAAGGGTAGAACAAACCACTCTAATCAGCAAGAAGGTTATTTCAGTAAACCTGAGTTACTGAACCATTACAATGAAAGAAACGCCCCTTTTTAAATAAGTAACTTCTTCCCTTTTTAAATAAGTAACTTACTGGAAACTAAAAGGTAGTGTGTTTGGTTGAAGCTCTTTGTAAGCTGTAAATCCTTTGTACAATGGATTTCTCAATTCCTGCTTCTTCTGTAAGAGGAAAGGCCACAGAGAATGGGTCTTCTCAAAGATTCTGTCAATTACAAATAAGATCTAATCACTAAAAAAAGAATCAAGTTAAGTAGATTAATAATACTAGCTGTTCCAAGTAGAATTAGATTAAAGGAGCTAAGAATTACTTTTACATGGTATCTGCTGTATTTCATAAACACAAAATATATCATTGAGGAGTATATAATCGTTTAAAATGGACAATATCCAATCCAAGAAGCACTATCTGCAAGGTATTGTTTTAATTTGGATCACATCTGACTACAGTGGATATAATTCATCTACTATTTTTTTCCACACTGCAGAACAAACATCTCTGGAGACAACGCTACTCTTCACCAATCTACAGTTACATCAGGAACAAACATACATGCCCTTTTTCTAAAATTTGAAGTGATTTCCAGACTGTTGGCCCTATAAACTGCCAACTCACTTCAGATCCTCACGCTCCTTATGACAGGTCCCAAGGAAGTTTCCAAACTGGCAGGAGTAGACATGATCATGGATTTCAAGAAGGAAGCGCTCATTAAACTCAAACGTGCAAGGGAACTGCTGCATCAGCTGCCAGACACATTCAATGAACTGAGTAAAGACAGGGGACACTTCTTTTGGGTCACCATCCAAATGGCCACACCTAGAGAGACAGAAACAAAACATTCTTCGCTACTAGAATAAGAAGTTATTCTGCAGAGTCAGAAAAAAACATGCAGTTTATCCTACAACTACTCATTACAGTGTGCCACCTTCATGGGATTACGCTCTTGATAGGACTAAGCCTTCTCACACGCCATGGGATTCTGATCAAGTGCCAGCTTTTCTCTTGCAGGCCAGGTCAACATCATGAAAGCATTACTTGTTTGTCAAGGGTACTGGGTAGAAATGGGAATAGTTGGGCAGCGTCCCCTTCTCAAAAGGGAAGTTAGCAACGGAAGAGCCTACATAACAGACTTCTGAGCATCACAAGAAATGCTTGCGAAATAGGAATACTTAAGCCTACGCCATAACGCAAGCACCAGAGAAAAAGGCAATGTTCTCCAAAGGAGTGTCTACGGCTTTACCATAAAAAAGTAACACTAGTCCCTAACTGAGAAAACAAGGTTGGCATTAACAAGATTCTGTCTACCAGGAACAGCAAGAAACAATGAAAAAAAGGAGTCTTCTGTGATCTTCTACGGACACGAGAGTATTTTATGGTATAAGACTAGCCACAACGCACAGTGACATCCAAAATAACCTGATTTTGCCCCCATGGACAGCAGAAATGGAGTCCTGGTAGGCAACTTACTCAGAGAAAAAAAAAGCAAAAACCTTTTCACAGCTTTAGATGAAGTTCAGAAAAAATCCTACTAGTTCTACGAAAACCCAGCCAGAGATATAAGTGTTCATTATAAACCATAAGGAAAAAAACAACCAGGAAAAGAATGATGGTATTTTTGGAAAGCAGCCAACCCTCTGTTGTACTGTACTGACTGCTCTTTCTTAACAGGAAGAACTTAGGGCAGAATGCTCTTTTTCTCAGAAGGGATATGACCTGGAAATCCAGGGAATAAACACTGTGCCCCCAAACCTAAGTGGAAAAATTAAGTAAGATTTCTTATTACAGGGACCAAGTTAATCAGATCCCAACTAGATTCCAACTACAATATCGCAAGAAGTATGAAAAAGGACTGATTACCCTCAGAATTGTAAGACACAGGCCACCACTAGGAGAGGAAAGATTTTCTCCAGCTATTGGAACACAGGTTCATATTCTTAGGCAATGGTGAAATTTGGGTCTCGAGTACTTTTTCTATCTCTTACAGGGGTCTCATATTTGGAACAACCCTATATATTAGAAGAATAGGAGTATTGTTTTAGTCTTAAGAAATGTGAAAATAGTCCCTAAAAAGCAGGGCATTTGTTTGGCCAACAATTTCTGTACAGCTATTTTATCTTTGGATAGCTTCTTCTAAAGCAAGAGTTAAGCGTGCACACACGACTTATTTTTCCTTGATACACTTCATGGAAATGGACTTGTTTTACTATTAAATGGAGTCAGTTTCAAATCAAGAACAAAAGCCTCCATTTTTAACAAGCTAATACCACTGAGTAGACCTGTACATTCCCTCCTAATATTCCTTTGGACCATCTCAATTTCTAGTTTCTCTATGGCAAGTGGAGCAAAAAGTACCCCAAGGCAATATCCTCAATATATGCAGGCTACCAATTACTGGGATGACAACATTTTTACCGTGCTTAGAGAATGTAGGTCAAAACTGCTTTTTAGCACTACAGTGGCCTGAAGTTTGTTTTGTTAAGAGTCCCAAAAAACACTAGCTGAGATTTTCTGTAAGGAAATTATTAGAAAAGAACGTATCTTGCCAAAACATTAACAGTCCCCATATAATGCAAATGTGATTTTACAGGTAGGAAAATGCTCAAAATTCTAACAGTTTGTTCACGATTGCATGATTTCATAAAGTAATGAAAAGAACATCCCCAAAGAGCACTGGTGGAATAACCCCAGCAGATACTGGCCTCAGGTCACCAAACGATTTCCAAATTTCTTCTCCTCTATGCTGTATTTTCATTTTAACTTTTAGATGGAAGGCATAAACTTGAGAACACTATACAGGTTTCACTGTCAAGACTTTACCCAGTCGCTACAGCCAAGGTAACATGCTCTTACCTGTGAGAGAACTTGTGGCCCATTGCAATCCACTCCTTTTCTATCAGAACCTTTAGTTTCAAAACAGAGGTAGGAAAAAATAGTATTAAACTTTGTTCAGGAAAAGCAAAATGAAACCTTTAATATTAACTCCATGAAGCTTACAACTGATGCTTCCTGATGACCCTACAGTTTTAAGTATATCCATAGAAGTTAATGAAAACAGTAATAGTGATTTACAGGTTAGAGTTAACCACAGTTACCACTACAACATCACTGTTGGAATCACAAGTTACTTAAAAAAAGACCAGCACTGTATTAAGGTAGTTTTAGTTTCTGTGTTGTTAAGATCATAATATACAGACACAGCTAAAACAATTAACAGTTTAATTTGAAAAAGACCATCCTGACATTCAGCAAAATAGATCAGCAATTGGAATTTAACAAGTGTTTAACACACATGTGAACATAAGTACAGCTGTGTACTGAGCTCAGGACGCAATTAGAAAAACTGTATGTCTATTTCTCTCAAATAGAATGTCTGTGCTATATATATTTCCTGATAACATATTATTAGTAGACAAGGAAGCAGCATTTTCCTTTAAAATATGCATCATAAGGAACCAAATGACTGATGCTTAATCCTTTATTATGTGTCTTGCTAGATCATATTAAAGATCAATTCCTGATATCACCCTCCAGAGGCTTAAAGAAAAGTAAGGCAGAAATTCACAAGAAACTTATTTGAAAACTAAGTTACACTGCTTTTTTCAATTTTTCATTATTAAAGAGTTCTGTTGCATTCATCTAGGAATAACCACTGTCTTAGGATCTGTGTATACAGGCTATTTGCTCACAGGACAAGCATTTGTGCATTTTAATTACAGTTCCTGACCCTAATCAAAGCCACGTTCATCACACAGAATTGTCCGGAGTACTACCCAAGCTGAGGTAAATGTTTTGCACTGATATAATTTTAACTGTTAAAAGACTGCAGTGTAATCCAGAAACAAAACTAGTAATTAAAAAAAATAGCATGTAATGAAAGGAACAGGTCTAGCAGTACAACACAGTGAAGGAGCAAAATTTGCATTGTTCTGATCTCAGGGCTTCTTTTAAGGAACTCTGAGAACGAGCAGCAGCTTGTCTTTCAGTAATTAACAGAAGCAGATGAATGGAAAGGTCACAGATCACACTATTTATGCAGTGATGGTTTCATGTAAGAAAAACCTCGCAGTAGAAGCAAATGGCTAAATTCACGTGTAATGGCTTTAAAATAGGTCTTAAATGATGCACAGATTTTGTGTGATATACAGGTTACACACTTCCCTGTGCACATGAATGAGTTCCCCCATTTCAAAATCCTAGCAGATCAGTCTAACAGTCTTAAGTGACAAGCTTCTTCACCACTTCTTTTTGTGGATTGCTGCCAGAGTCCCATCCTTTGCTCACTCATCTCGTGATGAAATGTCTCATTAGCAGCTCTCACATGGACTTTCAAGGAAACAAAGATTTGGGAATTGTAAATCAACTGCCGCTGTTTTGTGCCCATGCTGTTCAGAGCAATTAAAGCTTGTTTATAGAATCAAAGCTGTTTTTATATAGGTCACCTACCGTTTGTTCCAGAAAATGGCCTAAAACATTTAATTAGGGCTTGTTTACATTTCAAATCCAGGAAGCACTTTTTCTTTTTGAAATTCCAACATTCGTATTCTTACCATGAATCCTTTAAAAGTCCTGTAAAACGGATCTAAGAGGAGGCTAGCCAGGGAGCAGACCTGCGCCGTGCGATCCCACCCATCAGAGCAGTGGACCAACACACTGGCATTTTCATCTTTCACAGCCTGTGAAGGAGACCAGACAGAACAGTTTAACAGCTTTCCAGCTTGGTTACTGTAATTAAATGCTGTCCCTTCATCTGCATTTACCAGACTGGCCTAAAACCCAAGGGGGAAATTTGTCATTTCTCATCTGGACCATTGAAACGCACCATTTCTGGGCATATAGCCATCATGCCCAGAAACCCCAACCTGAGTAAAATGCTGGAGCATGCCTTGTCAGCATGAGAGACTGTCAAGAAACAAAAGATCCTCTGATCTCAAAACACAGTTTTCTGAAATGCCAAGGATTTTCGGTCCTTTCCTCTGAGAAAAAATTTGGTGGATGAGTAGAGAATAATAAGTGGACACACAGGGACTAGGATAAATTAGAAGAGTTCACCCCAACTTCCTCCCATCGGGATTACCTTTATCCCTATGTACCGGTGGCAGAAGATAAATTCAGAATAGCTTCTTGCTTGCTACACCGTGAAATTTTAAGAGAGAAAAGGCAGCATTTACAGAAGTTCACTACTCTTGCCACTCATTGCCTGTATTCCCTCTACTATTACTGAAGAGCCATTTGCTTTACTGACTTTTTCCTTTTGCCTGGGCTGCAAAGTCACATTCTTTTCAAAGACTCTGCAGAAACAAAGACTACATTGAACGACAGAAATTAGCAGCCCCTGCACTCCATTAAACCAGGAGAAAACAAGCTCGTCTACACAACTCCTCATTTAAAACACAACAGTCCAGCTACTAATGAGCATGCTGCATTAGGAATGTAAGGTTACACATTGTTTGCACTCCTAAGGGTAGTGCTATAGGGTACAGATGCATTTCTACAGGTCATTTATTCATTTTCTATGACTTTACCCATTTCAAATGAGTAAGAATGTCCACGTAACCATTTATTATAATGCAGTCCACAGGATTGTCTCAATCCCTATGGCATTTCATTTAGTTCCGTGAAGCAACTCAGAGTGCCAGTTGGGTAACTGACTTGATGTGCTCCAACTGCAGGCTTTTTTTTTGTTTGTTTGTTTGTAAGAGGTGGGGCCAATCTGAAGGTTTTCCCACCTTCTCTCCAGAGACTGCCTTACAGCCTTGGAAGAGTCCCTAACATGACAGGTAAATACTTTTAAATTCACCTGCAGGTCTGCAGAGGGTTTTACCTTGGCAAGAAAGACGCCTGCATCCATCACAGCCTTGATGTGCCGTAACCAACCTGAGTTCTCCAGCCCAGTGAGGAAATCACTCATTGAAGGAGACTTTGTTTCACACACTAAGAACACAAACAAAAGAATCAGCTGAGACTCTGTTAATACCATCTTCTTCCCACCCCCTCATTATCCCTTCACAGCAGTAAAGTTTTGTAGGTCCTCAGTGTTAATATTCTCAGACTAAGTGTCCTGTCTAAAGGAAACAAACTATTGGTTGCACGTATAAATACACAATCCAGAACTTTTTAGCTACAAGAGAACAGTACCTTCCTCCTCTTCCTTTCAAAACTAGCTCAATTTAAAAAAAAATATTGAGGTTTCTTCAACAAAAATTAGTTTTTAGTGATTTGTTACTTCACTATTGATCACCATCACACAGACATCTAACAATTGCCAGCATGCTGTCGCTATCGGAGAGATCTGAAGAAAGGAGAGCTCTAATTTACTGAGAGAAATAACACATAGCCTTGAAGGCAACTCAGATGCTATACCGAGAACCAGCACAGAAAATACAGTAATACAGTTCCACAGTCCCTAAGCCTTAGTAAGAGAGTTTTTTATCACTGTTAAAGCTTAGCAAACAAGAAGAATTTGTGAGTAAACAAGCATTTATTCTTCCTCCTCTCCCACCACAAAATGAATCTGCCTGCTACAGGCAACTGAGGACTCAGTACTTATGATCAGGCCAATCTCATGGTGACATGAAGAGCCTCATTTTTCTCCAAGGTCACTACAGATTCTGCAGCGCTACCAGGTCAGGCAATTGGCAGCATCAATTATTCAGCTATTCGAAGTAAGATAACCATTATGCTGGTTACTTAAATATTAAATTCATATTTTATGTGACAGTACTTGTATTACTTTTTAGAAAACTAAGCACATGGACCAAAGAGAATGATTTACAGCACCTACTCTGACTTGTTCCGCAGCCTTTGCTAGCGCAAATATGTTAATATTCCTGGAAACCAGCTTGCTGAATAACTTCTTTGATTCGAGGTACTCTATCGCCTTCAAGGGAATTTCTCCCAGATTACACCAATGCAAATATGGGCCTGATTCACCTCTCAGCCTCCAAAGGCTCTAGAAGTATTTCTCCTGCCCTCCTTCACATTTTCCCCCAAGACCACAATTTCAAGGAGTAGCTTAGTTACCTGAGTATTCATGTAGTAAGAACAAAACAAGTTCAGACAAAGAAATCAGAAGTGAGAAATAAGAACTATGAGATTAAAGTCCTTGGAAAAAATCAACCTAGAATTTTATTTCCAATTAGACACATTGCTTAACACTGAAGTAGTCCGAACTAAACAAAGCAAACCCCAGAGAAGTATCTCAGCAATCAATGATTGCATTCTTTCAGTGCTCACAGTAACCGTAAGAATCTCTCACCAGTTAAACAATATTTTCTAAGTGTTTTTCTTTTCATTTGGAACATTTGAGAAACAAATTGAGAAATTTTATGTAACTAATAAAATTAAAGAACGTCGTTCATGTCATTTCCTAGTTTTGATCCACCATAAAACTAAGCACAATAACATATGAAATGTCTATTGGGAAAATGTTTAACATTAATACTGTCAGCCACTTCAATAAAGCAGAGAAAGAAATATATGTGGACTTTGCTAATCAACTTCCACCACAGCTCCCAAGTCCACACGCACCTGCACACGTAGGATTTATATGTTATCAGTGAGAAGTTCCGTCCAAAAGGAACCAAAGGTAATATAAACTGGTCACTTGCATGCACCATACTTACCCTCCAGGAGTTTCTGCAAGCTGTTCCGCATCACATGGATGTTTTCTATGCCAATAAACTTAAAGCGAATGTTATCGTAGTTATCTTCGTTCTCATAACCCTTCCCAGCAGCTCGGTTGGCCATGGCATTTAACTGTCAAATTTAAGGGAACAGGATGGAAAGGAGAGAAAGTGACAACAAACAATATACAGAAATAAATGAGTCTGCTTTGCCAGTTGTGTTTAAATCTCCCAGAATATATACTAAAGAAAAGCTGCTACTCAGGTGTCCTTCCCCACCTCCCCATACATTACTTCCAGCCGTTTTACTAAAATTATACCAGCATCTCCAACCCACTAGTCATATGCACAGGCTCATTAAGACCTTGGACAGCACTTCTTAGGACAGGCAGTAGCAAAACCTCGCACAACAGCAGAAGAGTACTGTCATCCAAAAAGGTAAAGAAACATTTTGTCTTTACTGTGAAACTACATAGAGAGAGCCAGACAGAAGCATACGAAAGTAAAACTAGGAAAGCCATTTTTACGAGTAACATACATACATGGTAGTATAGAAATAGTAAGAGAATTCCAAAGCTTTTCACAGACATACATGCACAGATGAAATAAAGCCACCTGAGGGAAACACAAACATTACAGTTGAGCAGAAAGAATACAGCAACCGACTGGGAGCGAAGAAAAGAAGTTGAAGAGCTGCCAGTTGTTCTAGCAATCACCCAAAACTGTTCAAGAGCTACCATGAAACCTTTACTACTGACAAAAAAAAGAAAATACCTCCAGCCCCCAAATACTGATTTGGGAGAAGGAAAGATTTGCTTCCACAGAAAGGAGAGAAGAAAAAAACTCAGATACAGTAGTTCTGAAGATGTTCAGATACAACTGACCAATTCTGGTGCTTCAGTTTATCCACCCAGGGTATGACATACTGCATTGAAGTGTGGTTAATCCCAAATGCTCTTTTTCACCAAATACAACAAAGTTACCAAGAATAGATTTCTGTGGAACAACTACGATACCAGAAGATGTCTGTACCAAACGAATATGCAATAATTGCTATATACAGCCTGTTGTGTAATTAAATGTAGATCTCTACGGAATGTCATACTGTGAAAAGACAAAATACACCTGAACAATGGGTGAAGTATTCCATCTTCCCAAAATGACTTTTCCTCACCATATTTTAACTATATTTGTGGTTTCTATAAAATAACTCTAACATCTGAACAGTGAAGCAGGTTCTCAGAAGTCACTTATTAATCAGAGCCATTTACATCTTCGTATTTAAGTAACGGTGTGCTGCGTGTCCTAATTTGCTTATACCTATACCCCCAGTGTGCTTAAGGCAATCATTTGATTAAGTTTCTAAATTCAAAGCCTCAAGAGGATTACAGATTTCATTTGGAGAAAGTTTCTTCAATAACCTCTTATATAAACACCTCAGCGACAGAGTTCAAGCTCCAGATGGTGGCTACTGACCAGAAAAGCTGAATTGTATTAAATGCTGAGCTGCACATCAAGAAAATATTAGTGTTATTTTTACAAATGCAAAAAAGAAAAAGAAGGAAGAATTGCCTTTCTCAATTGTTCTCAGATTCCACACAGCCCCACTTCTGCCCAGTCCACAGATAAAAGCACTTCAGCCTTGTGAAAGTGACTTTGAAGGCTTTGCTACAACTCAACATATTAAGGACCCGGCTTTCTGCTGGGAAATGGCTCACTGTCTCAGCCAGCTTCAAGACTGCTGCTCAATTCAGGTCATCCTTAACACAGACCTCAACCCAGAACAGCCCAGGAGCACAAGCGTTCTTACCACTTCACAATGCAATTCTGTTATGCACATTTGTTCACCACATTAAGACACAGAATAAGGAGCCTGATTCTGAATTCATCTTTCTGGACTGACAGAGTTTAACCTAACTCTGTGTGAGAAAGCATTAGCAGAGCTGTGAAAGAATTAATTGGAAACAGTATTGCTAATTCAGATGCAAGCTTTAGAAGTAGCCACAAACCCTGTGAAGATACCTTTGGCCTTGTGTCTACAACATACATGAAGGCACACCCAGGGTTGGCTTCTCTGATCGCCTGCAACATTTGTTCATCCTCCAGACAGCGAGCGCTGAACCCAGAGAGCGGCTGGCTACAGCGACATATGGCAGCCTGCAATACACAAGAGCACATTTTTTCTACTTTCAGATCTTCTCTACTGCATTGATCTAAAGAATGCCGTAATTTGTTGGTTTTAAACGTCCTGTTCTCTGCTTTGCTAAAAAACTGCCACTTAAATGGACACACAGAAATACCATGGGAATATTTCACAGAACCAGAGTTTTGAGAATCCTAAAATACAGGCTGAGCAGCCCATTATTGCTATGTCCTCAAATCCACTATGCTCTGCCTGATAATCACCATCCCAAACATTAGCAGTTTTCAATTTTTCCACCTGACTTCTATTTCCCTAACCATTCTTTTCCACTGCTTTGCTTATCAGTTGCTGTTACCATTCCACACTCAGAACTGCACTGGGCATGCTCTAAGGAAATTCCAGTTGTTGCCAGAACAACTCCATGCAGTTGCCCAGGTCAAGGCATGCTTCCTCAGGAAAACAATTTGACTGCCACAGCATTTTCCTAACATCTGCATCTAAAACACTGCTGAGACAGCAAAGTTAAAAATTTACATTCTAGTCTTCAGTGAAGGAAAAAAAACAAAACTGAAACCTTTACTTATTCTGAGTTAACTGAGATTCTTCGTTTCAGGGTGGTTCTTCCTCTTCAATAGTAAGAAAATTTAGCTGAGTTAACATGTATCTTGTTAAACATTATTCAACACAACTACACGGCACATTAAAAACAAAAAAGCATGTAAGGAATTCTTGAAAGCTGATCAAAAATTTCCAGACAGAAAGCCTGGAGAGCTTGTGTTTTTTACAAAACACTGGATGCGCCCCCAATATTTGGCTTTAACCAGCTCAGTCTGTGACTAGGAACAAATCAATTCTAGAGCTGTTAGGAGAAGCACAGGTCTCAAACTGAAAGTTAACACACTTTAATAATCATCACATTTTTTCCTTTCGCTAGGAGGGGAACCTCTGCCCTCCCCTTCCACCCCCAAGACAACAGACAACGAACAACTAACATTGTTTTCTTTATATAAATAGGAAAGCACCGGAATCCGCCCTCTGCTTCTGAACCTTGAGCTTCCAATCACCGTTGCCTTATTCGCTGCCCTAGGCACCACTATTTCTGGAGGGTACGTGTTGCAAACCTGAAGCGAGAAGAAAGAAGAAATCCAAATGTGACTACTTATCAATTTAAGATTCATGAAAATTTCATTTTATAATTTCACATTTATAGATATAGCAATAGATTATTCGCCATAGCACGTCAAACAAACCATATCTAAAGTGTCAAGCCATTAAAATGCATTTAGAAAAAAACAAGGGAATGGGTGAAAATAAATAAATAATATATACATATTATTTATATAATATATAATATATATATATAATAAATACAGTGTGGTAACGTAATTTTGCAATTGAGCCTAAAACTGGACTGTACAGTACACCAAACATTTTAAAGAGAACTTCTTTAAAGACCTAAGTTTTAAAAAAGGCTGCTGATTTGCCACAAAAAGGAATATATATTTTCCTCTAAATCTTACTCAACTCGAAATGAACTTTTAGTAATCAGGTAGCATCAGCTTTATCCATTTTCCTCCAAAAATGTCTTTTCAGCATATACTTCACAGATAAGCCTTTCTTTTAAGGCTTGACAAGTTTAGAACACAAACTGGAAACCTAGAGGAAGTTGTACAGCTTTGGCAACTAAAGTTAAGTATTAGCTTCAAAGCGACTAAGGATTTTAGCTGCCCACATTCCGATGCCCTGATCAGCTAATGGGAAAAGCACCTCTCATGTCATCTCAATTCAGACATCCAAAGACAGTCACTTAAAACTACCAGTGGCTTCTGACAACAAGGCATCTACTTCTTCAACTCAAAGGGTAACAGGAAAAAACAACTGGTAGGGGAGAGAACAGAGAGCAGGGAAAAGAGATTCAAGACTTAACCTGCTGGTATCTTCCTCACTTGTTCACTCTGTCTTTTAAACAGAAAGTCTGTGCACAACGCAGAAATAAAAAGGGAAATATGAAGCAGGGGTTTGAGTAAGCTTGCTAAAAAATGCTTCCATTTAACACTTAGACCTATAACTTGACCTTAAAGGGGAAAAAGAAGGAAACAGCAGCAGCTAGTTAGGACTGAAATGACTAAGAACCCTTCCCTAGTGTAAGATCTAACCAAGAAAGCGTCTGTTTTCACTAATTTTATCCTTCCTTACCTAGTCCCCTTCCTCTCTGCCTTGTTCCTCACACCAAGCCAAACTGTTGCCATTTATTTCTCCTCTACACATCTGTCACAAGCTTGGTGGGACAGGACTTGGAAATACCTACAGAAACTAAAGGTACTTCAGTTTTTCGTAGCAGATGGCTTGACATTTCTCTAGAAAAGTAAGTAGCTGGTATTTTGCCAGAGGAATCAAAGAAAACCAAGGTGACTCTGCAGCTCTGTTCTTTCATAGCATCATTATCCACAGCTTCACATCAAGGAGCTGCTGCTTCAATTAAAACCAACTGTGCTCACTCCTCCCCAGAGGCATCACTTATGCAGCAGTTGGATTGCTGGATGTCATTAATACCAAAGAAGAGATACTGTACCAAATGGCTAACAAGAATTACCTCATAGTCCTTATTAACATCCGTTATTTCCCAATAGTCATTTGGAATTCCCATACGCTGGTAATCTACTTTCAAATCAATCAGTTTCCATCCAATCTCCCGGTTATCTTTTGACATTTTCGGATTGTAAGAGTAAGCATAGAGTTCTTCAGGTTTCACTGGGAAGAAGAAAAAAATTAACTTGTTAGAGAAGACATACAGAAAGGTCAACACCTCTTCCTAAAGGCCTTTTTTTGTATAAGCACACTGTGCAAGACACCGCACTACAGGTGTAGCCTAACTGAAAACAAGGACCAAACAAATTATTCAGTCAAGAACAATCAAGAAACTTGGAAATGTTTTTCTATAAAAGCCAAGGGCTATGCCACTTCACCTCATAGTTGGCTATGTCTCGATGATAGCTATTTTACTTACGCTTCTGCCTCAAAGATCACAAGTCTGAAGTTTTATCACTTCGTATTTTTACTAATCTAAGCAGACTACTTAGACTGATTTTCACTCCTCATAAAAATATTATTTGAGTGCTACATAGAAGAGTATGGATATTTGGAATTTCTCAACAGCTCCTCAAAACCATTCCTAACCCTATCAAGCCAAATAGGGCTCACAGATGAATGAATTGGATGAAGCACGTAAGTTTAGGTCTTCACGCAACGTTCCTCAGATTTACACGTACACATTTCATTCTGGGTAACACTGTCATCAATTCATATTCCAATCCTCCGGAATTTCTAATACTCATTTCCCACTGACAGGGAGATACACTAAAGCATTTTATCGGAATTACTGTTTTGAAGTTTTAATTCCTTCTGAACAAACTATAACTGAATTTTCTGGAATAGGCATGCTAGAAGAGACTGATATTGGAAGAACTAATCCAGAAATGAAAACATTAAAGACAACTTTTTCTCTGAAGAGTCATACAGCAGCTCTTGCACACCTCTAAGTTCATCATTCAACAGTGAATTCTGAGGTGTGTGGAAAGCTTGACGGACATCTTGAATACTACTGGCAGCCCAACAAAAGCTTCAGGCTGTGTCTGACAAATGGTAATTTCTTCCTCCCTCCATCTCATCCTTCCCAATTTCCTTCACTCTCTTCAGAAAATGCAAATCCAACCAATAACTCATTCAGCTGACTCCCAAGGCAGTAAGCTCTCCATAAAGAGTGCAACCTGCCAGACTCTGATAATGTAGCCAGGTTACCAGACAGGTAACCCATAACTGTCAATCACACGTGCAAATCATAAATAATTATATGCTCTGCCAAATAATATAAAGGAAGCACATACAGAGAAATTTTAGACCAAAGAACTAAAAAAATCCATAAATAGAACAAAAGAGCTACAGCACATTACACAAATAACCACAAGACAAAAGAAACTGACTGATGTAATCTCCTGAAGTGACAGCTCCCATACTTCAGGATGCTACACAAGTCTAATTTTCAGAACTGAAAGAACAGTGACAACTTTAAACATAACATCAGAAAATTGCCAGATACAGCATTAAAGTTAAAGCTTCAGAACTACGAAAACTCCATAGCTCAGGACACAAGGGAGACGGTGGGAACAGACAGAAATCCTAATTTCAATTGGCAGTTCAAACGCAGAAAAATTATTTCTACTGAAGTCCTTCTATTCAAGTCCTATGCGATGGTGAGCATGAAGCAGACTGGCACCATTAATTCCCTCCCTTTAGACTAGTGCCAAAGTCACAAAATGCAATCAAAAATTACACCCTTGTAATAATGCAAGACACCAAATACTGGTTCACTAAAAGAGACAGAAGCTACTATAGATGGAAGCCAGGTAGGAAACCCTATGGAATGCTGTCCTGCAAGAAGAACAAAGAGCCTGAATATTCATTCATCCATGGACTAAACAGCCAAGGCCAGAAGAGACCACAGGCTTTTGAGGATGTTTTGCATCTACTCTTAAGACCTATTCCATGTCATTGTACCAAGGCGAAGCACAGGGCTTCACATCTGAAAGAAGACAAACGCTGAAGACTAACCTAACCCTGCTATTGGGAAATGATGAAAGTTGACAACATTTACAACTTTGTGGGATCCAGAATTCTACGGACATCTGGTTCAAACAGCAAGGGCAGAACTACACATGGCCAGAAGCTAAATCACAGAAAGAACTGACAACAGCCAGTACTGAAAAGACACTACTCAGTGTGAGTCCTACAAGAAAGAAGCTTGAGATGCTGCAAACCACCTCGCTCCAGCAAATCAACTTTGTACAGGTTTTCAGAAGTCCTTCAGAGACCTCCTTGTTTCCACTGTCACAAAACATTGTTTAGTTTAGAAGCAGACAGCCTGGCACACAGGGCAGAGCTCTATCTATTGTGCTAACCCACACGATTCATCTCTAGCACTGGAAACAGATTTTGATTTCACATCCTCCTCTCCTGTACTAAGACAGCAAAACCAGCAGTCTGACAGGAGAAGCTTTCTCTGTTGCTCTGATGAGCCTTCCAGCTTATAGCACGTCAACAAGGTGAGAAACAGACTCCGTCCCAAATACCTGGTTGTGAAAGTTTAAGCAATGAGGTATACACTTCATGACAGTCACGTTCTTGCCCAATAACAAAGTGAGCCACATGGAAGTTCTTGCAGTGAATAAGGAGGGGGCATCCAGCTGTGGTCAGAGGCAATTTTTCTACACTTGCAATATGGTGATGCAGAATCTAAAAAAAAAAGGGGGGGGTGGGGGGAATAATCACATCTTTCAGATACCACTAATAAGGCCATAAGCTGTACAAACAGACAGGAAATTTCTGCAATATGCTTAATGCATCTAAACCATTACTAGCATCAGAAAATGAGTTTATTTATTATATTTATGAAGAAAACTTAATAAATATCCAGATTGTGCACCCAAAGGCTAAGTAACTATGAGCCAGACTGTGAAAAAACACAGGTGTATAATATAAATTATTTTTAGAGACTGACATGTAACTGGGTTTACTTTGTTCTAAGAGGAGCCAAATTCTCTTCATTTTGCTTCCTCTCCACCCCCATCTGCAATATATTTTCTCATTCCCATTTTATAATCAATAACAAGGGCTGCTGGTTTCAGTGTTAATTTTGTACTTCTAAAACCTGTAAATTCAAGGTTGGCAGCTTTGTACACTGAGCTTGAGATAGGAAACTAGGTTAAGTTCTTTCTTTTCCTGGAACTGACATCAATTCACTGAGTGATCTCTATCAGGTCACTCTACCATTCTGCACATTTCCTTCCAAAACAGTAATCTCTGTTAAACATTTTTAGAATCAGAATGCAATAAAAAGACTAACACAACTTTAGAATTCACAAAACCACTCATACTGCATATAAAAATACTTTGTATCTCGTATTTAAACAGGCTCCAAGTATCACACCTACCCATGTTTCTTTTCTGACTTCAGAAGAAGCATCTACGTAGATAAGATGGGTAGCTGTCAGGTATAATGTCCCGTTTGCTGCCTTCCTATTTGTATATCGATCTAGTAATTTCACATTTTCAACCTGCAATATAAGAGGGTTAAAAAGTAAATGACTTTGATCAAGGAAATCCTAAACACCTGCTGAACCATAATCATACCACTGCTAACATACACACCAGGGAAAAAGCGAAAAACATAAGAATTAGATCCCCCTGCATTACTAACCCAGCCTTACAACTTAAATCAATAGCTGGCAAAATAATTCAAAAGTCAAAAAGGTCAAACTGCCAAGATTTAACACCAGCATGATTAGTAGGATTACTGGATTTGTAGCCAAAGTTATCCAAGTTTATTACTGTGCAAGGCTGCAGAAATATTAAGATAAAGAATTACAAGAGAAGACTGTCCATGTTTAGTATGATTAAAGTATAGCTGGTAAAGACACAACCGTTCTAGTCTGACTTCCAACTGCTCAGTCGTTACAAAAAAGCATTGGTAGCTACTTGTTGTAACACACCTCTTAAGCACATAAGCGCATTTTATAAACCACACTAACCTAATTAAAAGGGTTTCAAGAAACACGAGGACTGTCTAAAATATTAATTAAAATAATTTATATTATTTTTTTCCTGAGTCTATGTGCTTGTTAATGAAGGCATATTTCATCCTAAAACAAAAATAATGGAAAAAAAAATTAAAAAAATGGAAAGACAAAGAAGACAAGCAGCTTAAGAGCGTGCAAATAAGTTAGTTCTGTGTATTGAGTATGTAAGCTTCCTTACAGTCACTGGTCTGAGATAAACAACGGAAAACATCTAAGAAACTTGAAATGCATGGGTCTTGGCTGTACATCTTCCTACTACATCACGTTTTTCAGCGTGTATCTATATCTGCCTTTTTTATATCCCTGGAGACGCCTGTCAGTACAGCCAAACTGCTTAGGCAACATCAGTAAGAAACATCTCCAAATTAATATCCGAGGGAATAAAACAAAATACAGCAAGTGTCAGCCTTAGCGACACTGCAGTATCAAAAATACTGCTCCACAGGCAGCTGCCTGAAGGAAATTCTTCCCAGCTGTCATTCCCAGAACTTCTGCTTCACTTAATTTAAAAATACATTTTGATCCACTTATTCAGATTGAGTGGCCTCTTCACTCTGATACAAAGTTTGCAAGAATCACGCTCAAAACACTTTTTGCTCAGTATCCTCAGTGAAAAATCTCATTTTCCAACACTGAGATGCAGTAAGCGATACCATAAGAGATACCATTCAAGACCTTAAAGCCTTCCAGACTTCACAGCACCCTGACAAGCAAAAGGGCCACTAAAGAACACAAGTTCCTTAGAAGAAAACAAAGACGGCTCACTGACAGAAATTCGCCAGGACTTTAAAACAAATAAAACACCCTCGGAAGCACACCACCTCGGCAGTAACTTCTACCTAACCCTACAACCCGCCGCTTCCACTCGCACTTCACGCGTTTCCCTGAGCTTAAGGCAACGCTCCGGGGACCCAGCGGCCAGCCAGCACTCCGCGGCCCAGCCCGGCCCTGCGAGGAGCCGGGTGGGGGGAACCGAAGGCTGGCTGCCGGCCAGGCGAGGGGACCGCGGCCCCTTACCTTGGGCGTAGTGATGTGCTCCATGGCGGCACCGCCCGCCTCGCCTCAGCCCTGCCGGCCGCCACCCCGCCATTTGCAGCGGGCAGCTCCCGGCCCCGCCGCGCGTCTCGCGAGCCTCTCGCCAGGCGGCGCCGCGGCCGCCATTTTGAGTGAGGGCAAGGCCTGAGCGGGCCCTCAGGGGAAGGGGGGAAAGGGGCAAGGGGGTGAATTTAGCCTGTTAATGCCTAACGTAAACGTGTAATAAAACTAGCTTTATCCGTCTCTCCGTGTATTTTAAATTCACGCTGCCTCATGGACTGCCAGGCTGGATCCTGAGGAACTCTGTAATTGCTATTAACCTGCTGCTGCCTCCACAATGAATATTCATGATGCGTTGCAAATCCAAGGGCAGCAGATTCCCCTGGTGTTCACAGCAATCTAAACCCTTAATTTGCTGAGAAATTCAGGTGGGTGACCTTGCATCAAGCCTGATAATTTACATTTTATAATTCTTGCATAACAGGTGGCATCAGCGTGACAAGCAGGAACATGAGTTTGTTGCAGGTCCCTGTAAGAAAGGTGTTAGTTAAAGTACTATGGGAGATAACATGAGAAGAAAAAAAGGCGATAGCACAGATATCCTTCCATTCCTTCAGTGCTAGGAGTCCCAAGTTCTGGGATACAGAACAGACCCCTAGCCATGGCACAGTACCCAAATCTCACCAGCACTGCAGACCTCAGAGCTTTTACAGGACACCCACAGCAGTGAACACATCTCTTCTAAGCTTCTGCTTTAATTTAAAAAAAAAAAATGTTTTTCACTTAAAGATGAGATGAGATGCAGGTGTATAATTACCAGGTGCCAAGTGGGAGCTGCACACAGGCTTCCCTGCTGCAATTAGTAGACTAAATGCGTCCAGCAGCCAAGTGTTAAGTACAGCACAAGCCTGCTCCCATCAGCTGTTACAAGGATCACTGACTCCTTGATGTACAAGAGCTAAATGTTAGGACCACTACAATTAATACATCATGTTATTAAACAATAAAGTGAGTAAAAAAAATACTAATGGAACCCCCAAATTTAGAATATCCAAGAAAGCACATTATAAAATTGGAAAGGGCTTATATATCTCAGTGTCCTCATTGCTTTTCTAAGTAGGCATCTATGCAAACCCATTCAAACATGACTAAATGAAGGATATTAAAATACAGCATCTATGCTTGCAACAGAACTCCCAACATTACCTTTGGAAGCAAATGGAAATCCCAACAGTTTTATTTTCTCTATCCCTTAATCACAATGGGAATAAGAAAGAGGAATAGGAGAAGTACACTAAAGTTTGGAGGAAAATATCACACACCAAATTCATCTGTGATACAATTTTAGTTGCTTTTGTGGTGGTTATGATGGTCCTTCATTTCCAATCACTTCTTGTTAGTTAGGTCTCTGCATCTGCACTGTACATCAATTCCAAATCATTTTTTCCCTGTAGCTTCTCATGAGGTTTGCAGGATGATGATAATATGCAACATTAATAATAAACTGGGTGGAATCATTGAAAGGAACTCTACAGTGCTGCACAATGTACATGTATAATAGCAATACTGCTTCTTCCTCTTCCCAAGCGCAACTTCACACACAAGGCAAAAAAGTAACAAAGGAGGGAAGAAATAAACATTTTCAGATGAGGAGTAGAAAACATGGATTGAGTAACAGATACACTTCTTAGCCAGCCACTATCACCCTCACGACCTACTCCCAAACTACTGATTATTATGCCACAGAGCATAATTTTGGGCAGGACCCCCAAGGCATAAAGAGTGCTGACTTCTACCAGGGAGATTTTCTCAAGTAATAGATGGAGCCATGGGGAAAGTACAGAGCAGAACTGAGCTGCTGAAGCTGGGGAATGCTCACAGTTGAAAACATACTGCTGAGCTCCTGGAATATGGGTGCTGAAGGGGCTGTTGACATTCCCTGACAGTGATGACCTCCTCGGTGCCATATGTCTGGGCCAAGTGCAGTCGTTCCTCCCAATACGTGCTTACAGATGCTGTAGTGCAGTTATGTCTTCCATAACACAGGACATCAATAGATATCGCTTGCAAAAACACAATTAGCTCACCTCTTGTTACTATCAAAGGTGTCACAGGAATAGCACAACATGTGCTACCTCTGAGGTTATATTGCTAAAAGTGATTCAAAAATCCAGTCTAGCCCCTGACAGCCCCTTCAAAAGGTTTTACACCTCAGCATAGGCTGCAACTACAAACAGGCATCCAGCAATCTGCATGCAGGGACCATCCCTCTCCTCCGTGAAATTCAGTACAATCAAATGGAGCAGCTCAGGTGTCCCTGGTATTTTTAGACTCCCCAGTTGTGTTGCTTTGCTGTAGATTAATAATCTGCCAGCCGTGCTGTGATGGGGCTGTGGGACAGCACCTCCAGCCTGCTTAAAGTCAGAAGTTCTTTAGTTAATTAAAGCATCACTTGCAGAGATGGAAAATCACTACGGAGACATGAGGCAAGGAAATGTTGAGTGATTTTGTTTTGTTTTTTCCTTTATAGTTGCTAGATGTTTTTAATGGAAAGAAAACAAAATGTCATCGTAACAACTCTTGATGCAATTGCCTGACACTTATGCCCACTTCCAGCAGAGTTTAGGAAGCTAACTGATGAACACATATTTTGATCTGTTTTGTTGCTCTTGGAACTGAACTGAATAATTTCATAACAAATAGTTAAGTTTCTTCTTTTTTCTAGTGAACAGCTAGGAGCAGATTATGATTTTTCTCATATGCATTATTTTTTTCAAAATTATTTTTACAGGATTCTTCTTGCTTATTGCCTTGCAATTTGAGCTGTGCTTCTTGTTTTTGAATGGTCTTATCTTTAAGTGGCATTGTTTCTGCTCCCTGAATAGAAACATTCTCCCTGAACATCACGAAACATGCTCATATAAAGTTTACTTGCTGCATGAACTTGAGAAAGTGGATATAAATCTGACTTTTGCAAAGAGCCAGGTTATTGAGAACTCACTTGCATGTACATTCATGGAATGGGACCACAAGAGAAGCCTGAGCAAGGCCAAAGCAGATGTGTTTACATTTTCAAACAAATCTCTGTAGATAATGTTTTGCAATATGTGTCTACCACTGTGAAGAATAAAGCCCATCAGTCTCCACGATCCTGGGCTTCCCTAAGGATACAGAGCTATTCTCCCTGCTGTCAAGTAGGAAAGAGAGACGGAAGTTGTTTCCTGGGTTTTATTGTATTTTTTTAAACAGAGCTTCCAATTTGCAATAAAGCTCTGCATTAATGAATCAGTGACTGAGGGCTGGGAATGGGTGTCTTCCCCTCGGCGTTGCGCCAGGTTAGCTAAGGGCTGGATTTGGCTGTCTGGCTTTGCTACGTCTGGAAACTGATAGGGGCAAAAGAGCACTGAGACCTCTTTTATAGTAGAATTCAGTCCAAAGCAGAGCAGGTACTTTATAGGTATCTCACAGGTACTTTTCCTCTGGTCTAAGACATGATCTAAGAAAATACAAGTGATATTGTGCATTAAAATATGTATGGCAGGGAGACTGAGCAGAATATTCTTTGCAATACTAGCATGTTTCAGGGTCTTAAACTCTGTTCCAGTACACAAAGCTCTGACCCAGTCAAGCTTGTTAGCAGTGGCAAATTTATTCCTAACTATTTTTCTTTGATGAAATGGAGTTGTTCTTTTTTCGAGACAGGACTCAATCCATAGTGACAAAGGGTGGATTATCTGCCTCTCAGCAAGCTATTGAAACCTATCAAAGTGAATTTGGATGTGGCTTTAGGAGAGCTATTGAAAACATGCCAAGAACTGTATAACACAGGGAAGGAGAGCAGGGATGGTACTTAAATGCAGTATGATATTAGGATGTTGGCAGCATCTGGAGAATGGAGATGGTGTTTGGCAAATTATAGAAACGGATATAATTCAGGACTGGAGCCAAACTCAAGCTTTACTTGGCTGCAGACAGAATTTTCTCTGGGGTTTTGCCCTGCCATACTTAGATTTATTTTTTTTCCCCTTTGTAATGAAGCTCAAATTCCAGCATTTGTGTATGCACTATAGATGCAGTATCTTTTTAGGTGGGAAAAGCAGCTAGACCTTTTCCTCTGGCCTAGCTTTTATTCAAGGGTAAACAGAGGGGCTTTTGGAGATAGCTTCTTCTTGGAGATCAGATTAAGGAGGGATGGGGCTTACATAGGGCTTACAGAGGAAAAAGTACCTTAGGATTGTTCTACACGGTTTCTCTGAGAGCCTCCTTCTTTATGTTGTGAATATCTGTGGATTTGATTCTGTTGTTTAATTACAGTTCTAATCATCTTACTTATGCATCATTTCCCACTGTAAACAAAAGGAATTTTAGGCAGCACTTTGCTTTTTTCTTCCAAGTGGATGCATAGATTTGCCCTTTTTTAAAAAAGTGACTGATTATTTTATTGTGAAATCATGTGTTCATCTAGTCAACATGACTGAGTTGAGTCACCCCATTGTCAGGGAACACACCCTAGGGAACAATGATGAACAATTGCAGGTTATTTGTCATCAGCGATGTGTAGAGTGCTTAAGCACACTGAGTGATAGCAAATGACAGGAAGATGACTTTATACTTATGCATATGAATTATAATATAGTCTGGTGAACTCTTTTGTGGTTTAAGCGTAGGGACAATGGCAAACTTCAGGGGAAGGCAAAATGAATATAATGACTTTAAATTAAAAATAGGGTAGATTTAGATTAGATATCAGGAAGAAATTCTTTAGATTAGGTATCAGGAAGAAATTCTTTCCTATGGAGGTGGTGAGACACAGGAACAGGTTACCCAGAGAAGCTGTGGATGCCCCATCCCTGGAAGTGCTCAGGGCCAGGCTGGATGGGGCTTTGGGCAACCTGATCTAGTGGGAGGTGTCCCTGCCCACGGCAGGGGGTTGGAACCAGATGGGCTTTAAGGTCCTTTCCAACCCAAACCTTTCTATGAACCTATACATTTTCCTTTGTGTCTCAGACAACAGCCTACTGATACCTTCTGCTAGTGGGGATTCTTTACCTTTCTGAAGTCAGTTGTTCATGAGCCATGTTTGCCTATTCCATTGTGCACTGATTCTAAATTGCAATGTGCTTCGTTAGGCTACATTTCCAAAGAAGATCAGCCCAGAACTTTTGTGCCATCTTTGTTCACTGCTGAAAGACTCAAAACTGCCCATCAGAAATAAGCTGGAAAAAACATTGGAGAAGGATTAAAGGGTAGCGGAGGAAAAAACAGCAGTTTCCCCAGGACTAGGCTCCAGTCCTCTCTTCACTCCCTGCTGTCCTTTGCCCAGCTCTGCCTGAGACTTTGCCAGCACCATTACCAGCCCATACAGGGTAGCACAGCACTGGAGGAATCCTCCCATCCATCCATACCAGTTACCATCTCATGCTAACTGGTTTCATGTGGCCTGGCCAGTCTTGTTCCAGTAGTCCCAGCCCCATGTGAATGGATTGGAAAATTTTACTCCTGTGCACCCCACGCTTTAAGGCCAAACACGTTGTTCTGTATTCAGGCAGGTGCACTGTGTTTAGCATTGTCTTCTTGTTGTTAAAGAAAGCAATCTTAATTTTGGGGCTGCTGCAAGGAATTGAGTCTCTTCAGTCATCTCTTTAACTTAGGTGTCGCAAGGTTGCTTTAGCCGAAGAGCAATGAAATTAAAGCAGCGGTGACGAATGGTGTGATCAGACCACTGGACAATACTGCCCAATGATGAAGTCCTGCCTAGCACTGACTGAGTATCTATTAAAGCTGCTAGGTAGGTAGATGAAGCATGGATGTTTCTCTACAGTGATCTGGAAAAAGTAATATATGGTTGTCTACTAAAGTATTTCAAGGACGCCCTAAGAGCAAACTTGACAGCAATTTTTCTGGAAACATTTTATGCTCTTAGCTACCAACAAGTAGAACTGAAGTCCATGGTGTAAAGAAGCACAGGCCTATGTTGTGCCCTCGGACAAAAAAACATGCACAGTGAAGAAAACATCAGCCAGCTGGCTCACGCCTGTAGTATCACCAGAAACTGTAGAAGCACTTATCAGATACAGGTCTCCACTTTTACTCGTGAAACTGTCATGTTTACTCATCCACCCCTGGTCTGGTGCTATCACCCTCAACTCAAGATGACAAATCAGTTTGAAAAGTCCACTGCATCACCCACCCGCAGGCAGAACCTCGTTGCCCCTGGATAATGCCAGTCCAGTTTCTAAGAACTGGTTTATACTTAACATTCTCAGAAAATAAACACTTACTAACAATTCCCTTTTCTCGCTTTTCCCACACTTCCTCTTTAATAATAAATAGCCCTGATGAAAATTCATAATGGCAACACAACAGATACCCAGACAGTTCAACTTAGGGAACTTTGGCGTATATTTCCCCCTATTTACTATTCCCTTGCTGAGCTAATCCTTCTTGAGCAGGCAGGAGTGCTGGTAACTTCCTACAGTAAAAAGATGGGAAGAGTTAGGCATGTGCTCCTGTCACTGATCATAACATTAGCAGTGGGATGAATGCATTAGATATCTGCCTAGGCAAAAAGAAAAGAGCATGGAAAAAGAGTTATAAAAATAAGTCCTTACTTTATTATTATTAGGAGTATTAGTATTATTTTAGCAAGGTATGCAACAGAAAATTTAGCCTTGACTCTTGAAGGTAGAATTCTTCATCTTTATATAATTTGTGCAACTACTACTTGGTCATGCTAATACATCTCACGCCATCTAGAATAAGGTGGAGGCTATAATGCAGTCTGTATAAACAAAGTATGACTGGTTCAGAACTTCATTAGCCTTAAGAGACCAGCAGTACGTACCTGACCCAATGCTGCAAAGCAAATTCTTTACAGTTTGTATTCAGCAGATATGTTACCTCTTCTTTTTTCTCTCTCTTGCTGAACCTGAGCTAGATCCTGTAAAGACCATAGCAATCCAATTGTTCATCAGCAGAGCAAGCCTAGGTCTACAACACACACTTTTCCTGGACCAAGGTTTAAATGAAACACAAAAAGATGCAGCAAAGTAGAAAAAAAAATGACCTTTTAGCCCATGGATGAAGATTTCAACTGAGGAACAAAGCCACATTGGGGAAAAATCTAAGTTTCTTTTCATGGGGATTGGTAGCAGGGATTTTCTTGTTCAGATTTCAGGATCTGTATAATAAAGCTAGTCTGTTACCCTTGTTTCTCTTAACATTTCTGCAGCAGAGTTTCCCCTAAGTCAGTGCATTGATAATTTCTTACTAGCATGCTATAGGATACACTGTGCACTGTGCCACACGCATCTTTAGTGAATGAAGCTTGGGAGGATCAGAGGACAGGAATATGACCATTTCAGAAACAAAACTGTACTGAGTGAAAAAAAAATAAAAGAATCATGAATTTTAAATCCTCCTACATAGATGTTCAAAATCATGTGACATTGCTGTTCCTTTTTTCTTTCTTCATCAACCCCCCTTTCACAAGATCATACATGTACAAGACAGAGAACCAACCAGTTTGTACATTAGCTGTGGATTTCTCATCTTTCACCCTTTATTCCTGAAACACATAATTATCTCCCCCATAAATATTTCAATATTCAGTACATCTCAGATGCTAGACAGACTCTACTCCTTTAGGGAGCTATTTTGGCACTACCTGTTCCTAAGAAATTCCCCTGCAGTGAGAACTTAATGTTTCTCATTGTGGCAAGAAATTCACTTCAGTGAGAAATGCTTTGATAACATTTATCATTTGCTACATATCACTCTGTAATTTTTAACATTAAATAAAATACCGAATAAAAGTTTTAGCCTGCCCAGGCTCTTTGTGTACAAGATTGCAGAAGAGATTATAAATGATCTTCCTTCCCACAATTTCTCCAGCAGTGCTTGAGCAATCTGACAGAAAGATCCCAGCATGGAAATAACTAAATCTGTGAAACAATTTATACTGAGTTCTCATTAAACTGCAGATATTTGCATAGCCAAGATCTTATTCCATCTTAGTATTTCTTTTCCAAATGGAAGCCTGAAGTTGTTCTTTTGCCTACATAAATGCCAGCCTAGTATAATCATAATAAAATAAACTATCTACATATTTCAGATGTCACGCCTTTCATTGAGAGTCTCTGAATGAAACTGTCTATGCCATTTAGAATTTTATCACCATTTCTCCTGATGAAATTATACATCTGGGGAATTCTGAAGTCCTTTCTCCCTTCTTTTTTAATTTTTTTTTTATTATTATCATTCTAAAAAACCAAAAAAGTTTATGTAGTGAGCTGTATTGCTTTTCTTGTTAATTAAATCCTCTTAAGGAAATAAAAGAATTTAGTAACCAAAGTAACCAGTTACCTTAGTTTATCCTGTTTAATCTGTTAGCCCTGCCTGTATCTCCAGTTCTGCCATAGTTGAGGTATACTGCCTAACAACATGCAGGCAGACTTCTTTTTATCCAGATGGCAGCCACTCACATCCATGCAAAAAGGATGAGCATCTAAATTTGTATTTCTTCTTCTTGGTCACAAATGGAGCACAAGAAGGGCTATTTCTTTTCCTGTCTAACTCTTGCTAGAATACTGTTTTATATGGTTCCAAGTTGTTTAATAATACTGTGTGAAGGTTGAAAATCTGATTCTTTTTCTGTTCACCTCACCTATGGGGCTGAGAACCAGGTGTCAGCATCTGATCATCTGAATTCTGTTCTGCATTTCCTGGTAAGTTACTAAGTGTGTAGGTTTGGTCTCTGTATCAGGTGTTCTGCTTGCAGAACAGAATAGGGAAAAAACAAAACAAAACAAAAAAAACACAAAAAAAACAAGGTTGGAAGGGACCTCTGTAGGTAATCTAGTTGAACCTGCTACTCAAAAGAAGACTAACTTCAATTAAGGTTAAGTCTAATAATTACTTACATTTAGAAAGGCTGGAGAGGGATGCAAAAGTAGGGATAGTTTCCGTAAGATTAGCCTTACTGTTGAACCTCAGAATCCTAAAGCTGATATTCCCTTTAGTGATTCTATTATTCCCATTATTATGAATAATTTCTTACCCTCCTTGTACTCTCCAATTATATCTCTATTTTCTAATATGCATGTTTGTGGATTTTTTCTGTTGATTGCTTTTGACTAGAAGACCTCAAACCAGAGCTATTTTAAGACAGAGGAAGAACATCAAATCTTTAAAAAATAGTGCAGCAATACATCAATGTGTTTCACAGACAGTTTAATATGCATGATCAGTATGCTGAGCTGTCACCCCTTCTATAAGGCCATTCGCTATGTTTCCACAGAGTATCAGGTTGGACAACACTAGATTTACCAATAACTAAGATTATATTGCAATTTGGAAGTAAATAAACGTATCTGTTTTACTGGCTGCTGATGTTCTGACAACCAGCAATTTTTCTCAGTCACTGTGCATAACAAACTTCATCTGTCATACTTAGATTACTAGGAGAGCAATAGGCAGTGTGCTGCAGGAAACAATCGTGTGCTGGAAAGATGTTCTACCAGATCTCTTTTGTTTGTATGGATTTTTTTACAATTTTCTTTTCCTGAACACTCTCTCTCCTCTGCTATGGCCAAGGAGGGATGTACACAGAGGTTCATCTTCCTGATCCCGGGCTAGCCACATCCCCAGCAGTTGCTGGGGCTGGTTCGAGCTGCCAAACAAAGCTGGAGCTACTTCAGTTACCTGCAAGGGGTGCCAGCCCACCGAGAGATGCCAGTGACACATCTAGACGAGGAGCCATGATATCAGCTCTGAAATGGATGGATGCTTTTCTGCTTCTGGCTTCTCTGACTTCAGGATCCTATAAAGAGATTCGAGCAAATTACCGAGGTCCACTCTGAGTAGTCATTGTGAAACAAATTATCAATTGTATGTTTCAATTAGTGAAACTAAAAGCCCTGAGTTCAGTTCAACCACCTAAATTGAAAGAAAAATTGGCAGAATTGAAGATTTATACACCAGCTGTTTGTGTCAGAAATGACATCAACATTTTTTAATGTGTTCAGGACTTGCTCTGTGTCAGAGGCAGAAGACAAACTGCCCCCACACCGTTCTGCAAACACAACCCCGGCTTGCAACAGCCCTTATTTCAGTCTCAAGGCTCAACAGTGCAGTGCAGTCCTGACCTAACATGTCATCAGCCCTTACTGGCAATATCGTCTTCTGGGGAGGGTGCCAATCACAACGAATCCTTCCATTTGGTGACACTTCTGCATTTGGGAAAATGTCACCCAACTGAGACTAAAAAATTAATTCATATATGACATATGCCTCCCTTGAGCAGCTGAAGATTGGTTCTTTAGTCTTTCCATTCCACTTGTCTCTGCCATGTCTTCCTGTTCCACATCCTACCAGACTGTCTACGCATCAGGTTATTTCTGACTAATGTTACAGCAGATCTCATGAATTTGTTACAATACTGAAATGGAACTATAGTCTGAAAAGTGGCTTTGTAAAATAAACAGATCAATAAAATCTCATCCTAGAGTTCTACATTCATTAAGTGTCAGTAAGTGCGCATCACGCTTTCCTAGGTGACAAGGAATAGACTCACCTCTCTCTGCAGGGCTCTTTCTGCACACTCAGCCCAGATACTAGTAGGTAATGAAGATATGCAGACCAAATAGTGCCCTGTATTTCAAATGTGGAACCTTGTTACTTTTAGTGGGACTCTAGGGAAATGATGATGGCGTGACCTGAAAACAAGGGAGGAATTGCTCTGCTGGTTTGCATTTGAAATTCATGTAATACGTATCTTGGTATCATGCAAGACAAAACAGACTCCAGATTGGTGTTGCCTAGCTTTGCTCCTTCTAGAAGACTAACAGAAAAAAATGTAGTAAGATTAGTCTCTGCTGCTAATGGGAGAGGTAAATACAGATGTCAAATGGAAAAAAAAAAAAAAAAAAGGCTATTCTTCTCTTCTCTGTCAAACTCTGTCATTTTAGACCAAACTTTCAGCTGATAATTAATCAAGTTGAAAAGTTTTATTTCAGGTGAGGAAATGGCTCCTTAAATTGTCCCTTGGTTTGAAGAGGGGATCTTGAAAAGACCGTTAGAGGAGTTTTAATGCTAAGGTTGGTGAGGAATACAAAGAGCAACTTTAGCTTAACCAATGGCTATAAGCAAGCTGTGCATTCTGAAAATGCTCTGGTGACCACTTCTCCTCTCACCGTGTGCAAGCAAGTGTGCAGCTGATTGCTGGAACAGAAAATGGGGCTGGACCTGCCTGTTTCTCTTGAATATCTCTGCGCCTGCACTGCAGTTTTGTGGTCGGCTCTACTGAACTCTGCCAACATGCAGCATCTCTCCTTCATGTCAGGGAGCTAAAAATAAAAGCAAATTTTGTCATCTCCGTGTATTCCACTCTTCCAGTCGATGCCCCGGGAACACAGGGGGCTCTGCTCCCCTGCAGGCGGCTGCCAGGGCTGGTGGTTTATCAATCACTGGCACCCTCTGGTGGAAGAGAACACAGAGATTTTATTGCTTAGAAATAAGATCAGAATCATCTTTGATAGAAAAGAGGCATATCTCTTCAGGCTTCTGCCATGTTGTTGCTGTCTGGCCATAGGAACCACAAGCATCTCTTGCAGCAGTCCCGTTTACCTCGAGGTTCTGCTGGAAGTCAATGGCAGAAGGCAGTGAAGGGATGGATACTCTGCCAAGAATGTCAACAGCTCAAGCAGAAGTGAGTTAGGGGCCCGGTAAGCTCTGCCTTGGCGAGCTCTGCACACACCTGTGTGTGTGGCAGTGGCCTAAGGACAAGGTCAGGCCTCTGTCATACACCTCTGTGGACATGGCCGTACTACCTGGGGCTGTAACTGACGAGCAGTACGGGACTGGGACTATTAATTATGCTAGCAAAGTTACAGTGTGAATGAGCTCCTCCTGGTATTAATCAGTTCAGCTGGGGCAAAAGGACCAGCAATTGGTACAAGTTTATTTTTTGTAACCCACAACCAACTCCTGGTGCATCCTAAGAGTACTCCCTACTGTAATAATACATAAACCATCGCAGGGCTGGCACAACAGCCTGAGTTAACCCTTGAGGACAGACAGCTCTTGGACGGCTGCACAAATGAAGGGCAGCAGCCCAGAAGACTGGTTGAACTTCAAAGCCACACTTTAAATTGCTTCCCTTCTTTTGCCCGCTGATTATTCTGCGTTATATCTGAGATCAGTCAGGGGGAAGGGAAAGACTTTGAGCAAGAGACTAAAGTAACACACGACAGAACCGTTCGATGTCTTAATGTCTGGGGGATTTAGTCCCTTATCTCTGATGCCAGCTGGGGAGAATGAAAGACTTTTCTTGGCATTAGATGAAAATTAAAACACTGCTTATAAGAAGTAATGGTTAAACTGAAAGAGGTTCAGAGGTTCACCTTGAGGTTTGGCTTTGATTAAGCATCCAGAAATATCAATGCCTCTATAAATGGTCTGAACCTCTCAGTAATGAACAGGGGCAGGAGGGTACCCTGTTTCTCCAGCACTTTCTGCTGTTCCCTGGGCATGGGAGGACAGCTAGAAGTGGCCACTTTGCTTCCGTCTGTACTCAGAAATTATTCAGTTCTTATTTTAATGGCCATGGAGCAGAAAGGTAAAATAGTAAAAATACTGAGTGAGCTGAACTTTTCTAAATGTCTAGAAAGGTTTGGGTTCTGTGAAGGGAACAGTTTGATTTCCTGGTTATTTTCCTGTTTATCTTCTTCAGACATTTCCCTGTGCCTAAATTCCAAGGGATCAGTTTTGCTGCACATGCCGTGGCTTGCGGTTCAGCGCGCTTCCCAGCTGCCGTCCCTCCCTGATCTGCCACATGCTCATCACACATCTAGGAGTCCTGCACAGCCAAGGGTTCACCCCGCTGGTGTCAAGACATTTTGGACCACTAGAGCCAAATTCATCCCTCATTCATCTGAGACATCCGCACCAGTTATTGCAGGCTACCCCAGCGCTATGCTGTGATGAATGTGTGCCAGGGCAATCACGATAAAAAAGGATTAAAAAGAGGGATTGTGACAGCTGGTGCCCAAACCACAAGCCAGTGAAGATAAAGCCACTTCCACCGTGGATGTACGAGAGGCACGTGGTCTGCCAGCGGATTCAAAGCAGAGATAAGCGGCTGATGGCATATGAGGTTTCTCTCAAGTGTCAGAGCGATTGCAGAACTGCCAAGCAGATCGCAACTCGTGTCTGCAGAATGTAAGAAAGTGTCAAGAGAGACAATCACAAGAGACATCAAAGTAATTTCAAGAAAGAAATAGCAGTAACAGAAGAATGAGACTTGCAATGGACATCTAAATCACTGCTTAATTTAATCCCCAATAAAAGTATCTACAGTCTAAGTACTGGGGGTGACCTGTTCGAGGTCAGTCATCAAGTGCCTTAACTCTTTTCTGAAAACTCTTAAGTGATGTGGCATTTTTCAATGGATTACCTCTTTTCTATTTTGTGTATTTTCTATATATGACTTTCTTTCCCTGGGATTGAATAAAATCTGGAATTTCCAGCTACTGGGTCCCAAGCCTCTATTCTCTACACCACCTTGCTCCTACAGAGATTTAAAATGGGAAGAGATGTAAAAGGGCATCTACCTTCTCTCGTCTTCTTCTCTCAATGTCCATGAAGGATGGGTTCCTGCATGAAATTATTTAATAATTTGCTTGTCTCTATTTTCAGTGTTTCACGTGTTTTTAGGAGAAGCACCGCCAGACTTTCAACATATTGTTATGGTTACCACCTTGATAAATATAACCCTACTCTGTCTGCTTACCCTTCTCTTTGAGACTTCCCTGCAGATTCCTTATTAACTTTTCTATCAGGAATAAGTTTATTTTATTTTATGAATCTTCACAGCCTTTTCCTCAACCAGTCTTCAAAACCTTCATGACTAGTCTTCACCTTTTCTACCGTGTCTCAATTGCTATGGAAATGCTCATTCCAATTCCCTGCCAGTCCAAACTTCCAGTTTGTTAAAACTGCGGTGAAATTCCTGTTTGTTTTGTTTGTTTATTTGTTTGTTTTTTATATATATTGGGGGGGGGGGGGGGGTTCTTTCCATTTTCCTGTCTGAGAGGAGGACCTTTTAACTAAATGCTCACAAAGCTAGCTCACAACAAATGGCCAGCCGTAGCTCTCAGGTAAGCTGCACTCACTGCTGAACAGGAGTCCTGCTCTCTCATTGTGCTTCCCTCAGTCCGAGTGCTTTACATGAAGCCTAGTAGGGCAGAAACTATTTCTGTGTTATTTTATACAGCACTTTAGCAGCTTCCTTCACTTGCAGTTAGGTAATACATGCACAGGAATACAAACGAAAGTGCTATTCCACAGCCTGACAGACACCCCATCAGGACATATTCCTGACCATGCTCTGACGAGCCCAAACTCCCATGAAAACCTTGAGTTGAGCTCATGAAGCATGATTCAAGCTGTCAGGATACTTCTCAGTGACTTCAGTTCAGATATAAATGCCAAGCCTCTGTTAGCAGTCTTTTATACTTAGCTAGAAAATGCCTGCTGCAGAAATATTCAACAGAAAATAATAAAAGACCCAGAGGTCAGATAGTCATCCAATTCAGAATGGGAGATTTTATGAGCAAGTTTTCCTGCGAGATTTCCAGCATTTCAGACTTCTAATCCCTTTGTGAACTCTGAAGCAGCAAAAAAAAAAAAAAAGAAAGAAAAACTTACCAGACTTGTTTGAACTCCAAATGTATTGTGATTTGAGCTGGCAATGAAAGTTTGGCTAAACCCTTCCTGTGTTTGATCTGTAGGCTCAGTCTGCAACGCGGCATTGCTCAGCACCGCCTGGGCCTGATCTTTGCCCAGACAGAGCTCCTGCAGCTCCTGCAGCTCCCGCTGACTTCCAGTGATGCTATGAGGACTCGTCCCCTCTTGAAAATCAGCCCTATTGTATATGAACAATCAAGAGCATTCAGGCTGAAGCAGCGTTCAAAAAGCACAGCTCCATAAATCACCATCTCGGTAAGTTCTGCCATTCCCTTTTCTAGTAACCACTTGTCTTTTTAGGGCTGCTGGACTGTCCAGCCTATTTCTGAGGGGGGGACGCAGGCAAGAGGGCAGAGCCCAGCAGGGAACAGGTGAACACCAAATTTTCTCTCTCAAAAGATTTCTTTTGTGGTAGAAAAGTGCAGAAATGAGGCTGTCTCTTTGGGAAGGAGAAAACAGATGTGTAGCTGGAAGAGGGAAAGAAGGAAAATCACCAGGCTGTCAATGTCTAACTCAAGGAAAATTTCCGGCCTGGATTTTTACTGAAGCCCGCTGAAAACTGCTGGTCCAGTCAAACAATTAGCCCCCCAAGAGGACTAAGGTGTTAAAACCCCTAATGTAAGCCACCCCTGGCCCACTCTGTTTGCTGAGTTGGAAGAACAGCACCAACTGGTTTTAATATTTCCTGGGTTTGTTTTTAAAGAGGGGACAACCTAGAAAATGAGAATGTTAAAAACAGGCAATGTTTAGCATTTTGTTACTAGGCATTTTGGTGACTAGTGACAGTACATGTGGCTCACCTAGCAGCCTGTTTGGGACCGTGTTAGATACACGTAACAACTGTTGTAAGCGTACAGACTGATCAAAGACAGAGGCGTCTTCTTGCACACCTGCCTTTGGAAACAGAATGCAAAGATGTTTGCTGTCTTTTTTTTTTTTTCTTTTTTCTTTGTGGAAGCTTCGTGTACGTTTCTGAAATTGAAGCTCAGTTAAATTTGCAGCTCACTTTAACATGAACAAAACCCTAAGCTGACAAATTTGAGTAAATTTGAGAGATATCTGGGCCTAAGGAGAGCTGGTTACTCCAAGCAGCGCCCTCTGATTCTGCATGGTGCCTGCTCCGACATTCTTACCAGCACTGTGATAAACTAAAGCCACACATGATAAAGTACCACGCTGATAAAGTAAAGCCACGTGTTAGCAGGACACTGCTCACAGGAGCACACAGCACTAAAGGCTGCTATGAGGCCCTCATTGTTGCTATATAAAACATGCAAAGACCGTGTCCCTTCTTAAACGAACAAGCTTACAGGTCTGCTCCTTTTCTTCTGCAGAGGCAGGATGCATTTTCACAGATCCTTATGTTGTTGATTCTCCAGTCCACTTTCACCTAAAAGCTGTCCAAAGCATTTACAGAAGAGATGAAGTCACGCAAGCCTGTACATTACAGAGCTATTTTCCCAGTGAGGTGAGGAGGCCTTGGTACCACACTCAGGGAGCAGCAAGGAGGGGCAGACAAAGAAAACCTGACATCAGGCTTAAAACTGTATCTTCAGAAAGCAGTTTCTACTGCTGCTTTCTCTTTATTATATTAGCTTCCCCTGTAGCTTCCTCGTTACAAGGCCATGGATTTTGTTAGCATCCTCAGCATGGCCTCTTGTCCTGGGATGACACCCCTTCACTAACCAGCCTCTGATACCAACGTGCAGAGGGAGATGTGTGCTTACCCATCATCCTGGCACACAGGCCTCTTGCTCTATCCTGAACTCGTCTTTTATTTCCCTGTGTTCTTCGCTTCCTTTAACTATAACGCAATAAAGCAGTACCACCATCATTACTAACGAAGGGACTCTTGTTAAAGGACAAATCTTCAGTTTACAGGCAGTTGCTGTAGGGAGGTACCTGTCTGCTTTAGGCAATGCCAGAATTAGGAGGCACCTCAACAGCTTCGTGAGAGGGAGCAGAACTGCCCGTCGGCAGGGTATCACCGAGACAGCTTTGCTTTTCAGACCCAGGAGGCTCACCATGCCGCTTTCTCAAGCCTGGCTCCCTGCCTACTCTCCCCCCATGCTCGTAAGGTGTTTCCTTGCTGAGACAGGTCTGATTCCTGTTTCTTCACCTCCGCACCTCTCTCAACCAGCCATTCCCGCTGAACTGGCTCCTTCTCTCTTGGGTTAATCTTTCAGTGTGCATTGGAGCAATGGGGAGATCAGGGAGAAGGAGGTTGCTGTACGAGGAGTGGTACAGCAGAATCCTGCCTCCTCCGAGGCTCTCTGGCCAGCATCTTACATCCTCACCCCCCTCGAAATGTTCTGAAATGAGCTTCAGAGGGGGCCCTGCCTCACAGCTAACAGCACATCAAGCATGGTAGGAATAAAGTATGTGGAGATGCAGATACACGTTACACAGTGTGCCCGGCGATCTGTCAGGATATCTGCACAATTTCTCATAGGCAGCATTTACTCAGGAGCCACACTCATGAATTGCGAAGAACTGTGTTACTGCAGGGCATCAAAGACACATCCCAAAGACCTCAAGCAGGAAGCAGTGAGGTATTTGTCTGCACGTAGGGCTCTTACGAGCATGCTGGCTGAGACATTTGCCTGCTGCCGCAGGGCAGGCGCTAGTAGAGAATGTTCTTATTGTGCCTCCTGTATTTCCCTGGATATTATGTAGGGCCTGGTCCCACCCCGTGCCAGCAGCCAGCAGGGTGCTGACTGACCAGGTGGCAGAGGGAAGTAGCATACACGGCATGAGGAGGCCTTACAGGATTAAACCACCGGGCTGTGGGCTCCTGCTAGCTGAGAGGGATTACTTCCTCGCTTGTTTCTTCTTCTGTTTTGAATGTTCACTTGGCATTAGGAAATGGCTAGAATATACCTGAAATCTGGGGGGCTGAGTTCAACCTTGGACGTTGTAACAGATGATAAAATAGTGATGCTGAACAATGGTGCTGTAGGGAAGGCTAAGCAGCTCCACATTAAGAAGTTTCCAGTTTGTACTTTCTGCTTAGGATAACGGGAATTTTCAATCAACTCGCTGCCCACATAAAATTCACAAGAGGAATGTACATTTCCCTAAATAAGAGAAGCAACCTTCACATGGAAAAAAAAGACTTCTCTCTAAGGGCTATTTCCATGGTAACTTCTAAATTCAAAGCTCAAGCTGTTTTGGCTGCAGGGATACTCAGAAAAGGTAACAAGATTTTTTGTTCTTGTTAATAATGGGAAACCATCATTGCTGTCCTCTCATGCAAAATAGGCTGAGTGGTTTTGTTTAAAACTTCCCCAAAGCCCTCAAAGAACAGCCATGAAAAATTTCACCCTGGCAGGTAAAAGACTGAGAAAGCTGAGAGTGACAACATAAGGCATTAGAACAGAAACGTAACAAGGCTTTACTCCTGTAGTTCACAACCAGCATCCTAATGGTAGTGCTTTTTATCCCATTGAGATTCAAAGCAGGTCACACATTATGTTATAGAAGCATATACAATTTTTACACACAAATAAATTAATCTGCTTCTGCTGCAGTTGAGCGGACATCACAGCACAGGACAGTCTGTGACCAACTGAAAGGAGAGATTTTGAATCAGGAAACAAATGCCCCCTGGAAGATGCACAACCACACACACGCAGAGACCTCGCCAGGAGCTCTGTATTTAGTTTAAAGAGTTTATCCCTGCTGATTGAGGTAATGTAATCCCATGCAGGAAAAAATACGAGATGGCCATTAGTTAAAGATAGTGTATATGCAGAGAGGAAATGATGCACTGGCAACTTTCATTCAAAGGTCGAATGCAATAAACAAGTTTATGCATTCCTTAGCATTTGAAAACCTGACTCAGCAGGAGTCCCTATACTACTTTAATGGGGAAGATGGGAGGAAATGATTGCATCCCGTTGTCTTTTCTGAGGTACACTGTGTTCCCATGAACTCTGCAAAGTGCTACATACATGTTTAAGGCCTTTCTGAGGTTGTTTTCCCCACAACAAGAAATAATAAAGTTAGCAGTTAGTTTGGCCTAATATTGCTGAGGTTGAATGTGTGGATAAGCTAGAACTTGCCTTTAGGTAAATATAGCTTTGGGCTTAAAGTATCGCTTCAGTACTTTAAGAGTCCAACCCACCACCGTGTATCACTCACCTCCAGCTGTCTTTTAAAGGGTGTTGGGGCTGCTTGGTATTTTCTAGGTGATGCTCATGGATTAGGTCCTATGCAAATCAGGCAGCATTACATTTGCAGAGCTGAAACGCAGCAGGGTAAAATGCAGATCTCAATTCACTGAGCAGCATTTGGAAAAGTCTCTAGTTCTAAACAGAAATTTCATTTAATATCTCTGAAAAGATGGGAACTCTCTAACCAGGTTTGCCAAAAAGCCAATTAAAAAGTGATGCATGAAAGGTAACCGACTGGCAAAGGTGATGAGTGCTGATGTCTTTTGCAGATTGAAACTCAACTGAACCTATGAAATCGTTAATAAAGCGTAAATGTGGAAGCTGTTATCTAATATTGAAACAAAAATTATCAGAAGGAAGATAATTTTGAGCAAGTGTTTCTAAAAGTCTGCATCATTGGACAGCCTCCCTCCACAATCCATGGCAAGACTCCAGAACACTGAGCAGGAACCAGCTTTTCTGTACAGTGAAGAATGCATTTTGGAGTCTTCAAGCAAGATACAAATACTGCTACAGATTATCAGGATATTGGTCCAAAAGATAGCGCCCTAACTTCCCGCTCTTCAAAGGGGTCAATTAGCAACAATTTTCGTCAATGCAGTTAAGCACAGGCTAGCCTTGCTTCAGACACAGTTCCTGTCTATAGAGCAAGTAGTCAGGAGAAAAATCCACGCGCACAAACGGTCTGGTTTTATTTCTAGTTGAAAGATGAAGAGGTCACTGCCACTCCTGTGCTGCTACGGGGTCTTTGTAAAACTGCTTGTCTTCTGATCAGTCTTTACCAATTTGCACCAATTACACCTAGGAGCCCTCTGGCAGCTGGTGATGTCTATACTTTCTTTCCTTCTGCTTCTGAAATTCAATTTCTCACTTGTAATCAGGTACTGTGCCCAGCTCAGTCCCTCGCATTCCACCTCTGACCCTTCAGCTACTCTACAAGTCTCTGCACGAATGAAGCCTTGGTATCGGGCTAGCCCTGGGCTTTTTGTGTCCCGCACTCTTTAGCCTTGCTAACTCTGCCGTTTTTAGTCGAAATGCCTACCCGTGTGAGAGATGCACCGTCTTCCAGCAGGAACCAGTGGCTGCTCCCTACAGGAATAAAGGACAGAGGTGAGGAAGGTGGAGCTGCAAATGGTTTTCAATTAGTGGGTCCTTCTCTGCTGCTGCAGGGAGAGGGGATTAGAGGTGGGTCATGAGCCAAGAGATAAAACCTCCTGAAACAGGAGCTGGGCAGTGCCTTGGTGGGCAGCTGGTGGGCTGGGAGTGTTGGACTCTAGATGCTTAGGGGTGGTCCTGCCTGCCTTTAGTTTCCTTTTTAAAAAACAAGAAGGGCAGAAGTGGTCCAAGCAGCTAGAGGAGGCTGTGGGCTCCCCACCATGGTAAGGGGGTATCTCCTGGCCCTGCTGTTGGCCCTACGAGGCAGCCCTGGGCACGCAGGGGAGTACTGCCACGGCTGGGCCGGCAGCCCGCAGAGCTGGCACCACGGCTTCCAGTGCCCGGAGCACTACGACAGCCCGGAGGCTGCCCTGTGCTGCGGGACCTGCACCTTGCGCTACTGCTGCTCAGCCAGGGAGGCCCGCCTGGACCAGGGACGGTGCCCTGGGGACCAGCAGCAGCCCAGCCCCAGGCCCCCGGTGCCAGGTAAGTCACCGTGCCCCTTGCAGATGGGAGGGCAGATCAGGTGTGCCGTCCTCTTTGCATCCCCTGTAGCAAGCCTACCTTGGTGGCATCAAAATCATTTCTTCTCTTCAGACCTCCAGGGCTATCCCCAGCTGGGTACCTGCCGCTGCTGGGCCCTGGGGAGCTGGAAGCATTGCAGTCGAAGTGCTTGGAGACCTGTACAGGGCTTCTTGTGGTGCCTGCATGGGCCAGAGCCAGTCACTGACTTTCACTGGGAAGACAGGACAGCTTGGGGCTTTACTCAAGGTGTTTTTCTGTTGGTCTTACTCTTAAAAAAGCTTCCAAGCTGCTAACAGAGTAGTTTGGTAACACCTCAGGTGCTTTAGCACCGGTGGAGTATGTGTGTTGCTAACTAGTTTCAGCAATAAATGAATGTGGCTGCCTCCAAGTAATGCATTTGACTTAATTTCTGGCTTGTAAGAATACCTGTAACCCTCAGACCCAGATCCCATACAAACCAATGGCAATTTTTATGTGTGTATATGTATAAAAATAAAACCTTCAGTTAATAGCTGTATGTTATAACTCTGTTAATCTTGCACAAGTGAACTGTAGCTGTGACGCTGAGTATTGGCTTATATGAATGCTGAATGTTGCAACACTTCTTGCGTGGGTACAAACGGCAGATGCTATAGGACTGACTGGTCTGACCCTGTGTACATCAGGCTTTTCCCAAGGAGCTTGCCTTAGCGGCTGCCAGTTTCTGATCTTTTTTGCTCTCCTCTAGCAAGACTTTAGAGTAAAACTGCCCTGGCCTGCTCCCTGGTGCACGCCTTAAGAACAACGGAATATAACCTAGAATACCCCATGAATGAATGGCTGACTAACGTCACTCTTCTATTTTCAGTACCCGTGTACCTGCCATTCCTTCTTGTTGGATCTGTGTTTGTGGCATTTGTTGTTGGTGGTGCCTGTGTTGGAATTTGCTGCTGCAAGTGCTTAAAATCCCAGGATGAGGAGCAGCAAAGTGGACTTGCACCTGGTCAGACTTGGCTACTAGAACCTGATCTTCCTTCTCGCCTCTCCAGCTCTAGCTCTGCCACCAGAAGCTCCCTGAGTAGTGGCCCTCAGACCAGCAGCATCTGCACGACTCTAGCCCCCTCTCTTCCTGTCATTGCCTTGGCTGAAGACGCTCGGTTCTTAAGTTCTCCACCTCCCAGTGGGCAGCTCTTGTACCCTTTACATGCCAGCCACAGAATGCCCCCTGAGCACACCACGCTAGCAACTCCAGCACCCTTCCTCAAAAGAACAATCTACGGGCACGGTGCCAATGCGTGCCCTATCAGCGCACCACCAGGTGACCGAATGATGTACTCAGGAGGTCACGTCTGAGAAGACGACGCATCAGTGCACAGCTGGGGCTGGATTCTCCTTCACTACTATAAAAACTTCTTTGGAACTGAAATGAGGACTTGCAAGTGTTTAAAGGCATTACGAAGTGCGCCAGTCTTGGTTTTCCATATTTCCAAAGATAACGTTTTTAGGCCCTTTGTTTTTAACCTGTATTATTTTTAATGCAATCGAAAAGGGTGAGATTCTGAGGACTTTATTCCTGTTCAAGGAATGACTGAATCTGTAGAAATGTTTCACTCTTCACCTACTCCTTTCAAGCTGCCATACCGTGCCCCACGGGACATGTCAGAGGACTTGATTTCTGTTCCTGTAGCTGTGTCACTTCTCAGCAGCTTCTGTTAGGACAGGGAGGCGTGCCTCAGTGCATTTACTAATTGTGGACACAGGAAGACTGTACTTTATCTACACACTTCTATCAGTGACCTGATTCAAGATGGTAAAACACTGCCAGTGGTTTGCCTGCCCCTGATGAGCTAGGAGCAACTTCTAGCCCTAAATTCAGTAAAATGTGTGTTTAATACAGATACTGGGGGAAGGTAATAAAACAATGTATGTTTCCTCTCCTCTAACGGCCTGGTAGTCTTTTTTTCTTCCTCACATCATTGGCCATTTCAAACGGATAATGAATTTTAGGGAAAAGTAAACACAAAAGGAGACTCCAGTCAGTCTGAATCTTCAGTTTTCTGAATACATGCTGGAGAAACTTGCCTACTCTGACTCTGTTAAGATGCATGCTGCCTGACTGCAGCCATCCCCTTCACAGCAGGACGCTGACAGGAAGAAGTTGTCAAAATATACTACTCACTGCTGGAGCGTTTTAATACTTCCTCGCAGCACAGAAACCCGAGTGGTTATACTGTGAAGGCATGGTAAAAGGCCTCCACAGGTGTTAGCACTAAGAGCAGGGACCAAGGCTTAAAAATCTTGTGTGTATAAAAAGAAAATGCTAAAGCCTTTCCTGTGTTAGTAGTGCCTATCAAAGGGGAAGCTGGCACAATAAAGATTTGTGGACGCTTCACTTGTAAATCAAGGGGACTGATGCTCTTTCACAAGGAATGTGTGACCTTAGGCTACTTTATGCATATTTTACTGCAGAATTTTACTTCTTGCTCTAGCGATCAGCATGTCCTACAGTCATGCTAAGCTCACATGTATCCTGCCACCCAAGTCTGTAGGGGCAAGCTGACATAGCTGGAGAACTTCCTGACTTTTTCGTGGGTGTGAATTAGAAATTCCACAATTTAGCTGACCCAGGGCTGTGACTTAAGCTTGCCTGCCCAGTTCCTCTTGAAATTGGACTAAGAATATAAGCACGAAAACAAAATACCCTAAAAATAAAAGCTTTCCCAAAATACCAAGTCTCAAGTGTTATCTGCTTGCTTTAGCTCTGAAAAAATAACAAGTTCAGGCTTCAGGAAACACTAGCTTGAACTTAAAAGCTGTCGTCCTTTTTACAGTAAGGGAAATGTCATTGGGATTTATGGATAACTATGCCAATACAAAGTACTGCAGCAGGAATGCTGATTTTTAAAGTTAGGTTTCAAACTTGTATTGCTGGAAGCACTTAGAAAATGGTTTCATTTTTTCTAAAGTACTTGTTTGCAGTTGGCTTAGGAAAATCTGCAGCGGAATGAAGTATTTTATCTGGTTAACGGTCAATCCTGACAGTACACAATGGCAAAAACTCGAGGCAGTTCAGAGACAAATAAACAAGATATCCTTCCTGATGCTCTTTGTGCTGACAGATACTCAGCTAGTTTTATCAGCCAGTGGTTGTTCTAGCACAGCTTTTCCTGAACTAGAAAGGTAAAGGGATATGTGACCCGATAGGCAGTACACCTAAGCCTCATACTGTAGTGTATGTAGGCCTCACATTGAATTCAACAGAAATGGAAATCTCTCCAGGATGCAGCTCCAGGAGAAGGTTTTAAATTTAATAAGGGACCAGAGCAATAGCTTTCCGGATACCATAAGGCAGAAAAGCGTCAAGAGGTTCACTTGTAACCCTAAGCAATTAAAGAGAAGGAAGCTGATCAGAACTGAGGAACACACAAGCTAAATGCCTCTGTGCATGCTGCCTTAATTGCTCCCCGGCTAGGATTAGCAGCGTGTTTGGAGTCAGCAAGCCTTCCTCTCCCCCACCTTTCCCTGGATGCTCTGCACCACAAAAACAGACGGAAAGCAAGCTGAGTGGCTTAGCTGAGCACTCTCTGACAAAGGTGGTTTGTTTGAGAGCGCAAGATTTTCCGGCTCCCTTTCACAGCATTTTATACAAAATTAAGATTAACGCTTTCTGCAACAACACCAGGTCAAATATTTCAAAGGTTTGATGTTTCTTTTCAAGACTGCAACTTGGGGAAAGGGAAGCCACGAAGTAACCGATTCACCACAGTCCAAGGGCTGAAGAGATATTTTTAAGAGCCATTTGCCTAATGTCTTCCACCAAGCACCACTGTAAACTCGGATTACCTCGGTCTTGATTAGCATCTGCATTAAAATCAGAGCAGCCCATGTGGGCACTAAGGAAAAAGAACAAAGTATCTTTCATGTAAATGTTATCCCTTTACTAATTTGAGGGGCCTTGGTACCGAGTTTAGCACATCTTTAGATAGATGGGATATGTTCATGCTAATTCCCTTTTTCCTAGCTAAACTGCCTCTCCTCGTTGAAGCTAAAGAAGAGGTACTTAGCAGAGCTAATAGTCTACTTACCACCTATTGTACCGGGCGCTTTGCTTTGTTTGCTTAATGATGCCCCAATCCCATTCCCCTCGACTTCTAATTAAGAAATGATTTAGACTCTTTGCTCCTTAATCCCCAATAATGACACAGGTGATCTGAATTGTTCCTGGTGTGTTCTCTCTGGATTTAGGAAGAAAGAATTTAGTAAGAGCTAAGAATTGAAAAGGTGAAGCTTTAGCCCTCAAGACAACTTTGCTGAATGGAACGAACGGTGTCGGGCTGCTTTCTTACAGGCTTTGTCTGCATGTGGTCTAATTCCCTGCCTTTGTTTGAATAGTGGCTTTAATTTTCTTTAGCTTAATGTCTTTCTAACGGATCTGGGATAAACTAAATTGTGTTTTTGTTCAGATTTTTAGACAAATTTAAACAAACTAGTTTAAAATAGGAAAATAGGACAGGTCTGAAAGTTGCATATAATCGTGTCTCCGTAATATTCCTTTCTTTCTTTTTCTCACTGGATCAATACACAGCACTGGCCGATCCACTCTGTCCTACTAGAAAGCAAGAACAAAACAACTTCAAGAGTTTTTACTTCTAATTCTCTAAAGCCACGATTTTTAAGGTTTTGAATAAAAAACAACCTCCCTTTCTGACCAATTATGAACTATTTTCCTTGGAGAAAACTAAGGTACAGGGAAACTGTACAAGGTTCACCTCTTTCAAGGCCACACAGTGTATTGGCAGGACTCTGAATACGTTCTGGCAATCCTGGCTCCATAGCTTTGTTAAGTCTCCTACTGGTATTAATGCATTAATTGCATTATTGCAATTAATATTGCAGTATTGCATACTAGTATTAATGCACTATAACGCATTTTGTTGGTTAAGAATGCTGATGGATATTTGCCTTGCATTAAGAGACAGATTTGCTTTTATTCAGCACAGCTGCAGGGTTGTTGTTTTTTTTTTTAATGTAAAAATGGAGTTGAATGTTACCGATACTGTATGTTTTTTTATGTTTATGCCAAGTGCATCACAAAGATCTGCAAAAATTCATTCCAATCAAGTCAATTCAACTTTGAGCTGCAACAAGAACCCCCTTTTATCCTTCTCATAGAGCTACGCTGATTTGCTGTTCTTCAGGATCAGGTATTCTGGCAAATGGATCAGAAATTGTCACAGTGCAAAAGCCCACCAAACCTACTGATTTCTGTGAGATCTCAAGCCAGGGAGAAGGAAGTTATACTGTTTCCTTATGTCCTTCCTTCAAATGAAGCTAATTACAATGGAAGTTCAAAGGTGGAAAGGGCATATATTTCTACGGCAGTGGAAAATGGCATATATTTCTGTTACTCTGGAAGTGTTTGGATTGTCTTTACATCACCATTCCCTATATCTATGAATGAGCACTCTTGCCAGTGCACTTTGTTTGTTCTCTAAATTAAATAAGCTCTCTTGAGCTGGAGCACTGGTGGCGGTTTCAGCCTGCACAAAGCGCTGCCAGCTAGCTTCTCTCCCTTTGATGCGTGATGGCTAGCACGGTAGCCTGGTTGCTGACTTCCAAGCCTCAGCAATCCAGGCCGTGATTGCCTAACCAAAAATAGATGACAGCAGCCTGGCACTCCTGGGTTCAGATGCAGAGAGAATTTGGAAATATTCTTCTTTTCCTACCTAAGAAATATGGCATGGAGCTGCATGTGCTGGCCTACCTACCTATATGCCTGATGTCTGCCTGCATGCTTTCATGTTGATGGGCACGTTGATTTTGCTGGAATATCTTTTCTCTTAAGCCCTTAATAGTCATTAATTTTACTGTCAAATTATTTCCAAGTAGTTCTCATAAAATGGGACAGCCATTCCCTGTTTATAAGAGGCAGGAATGGGTTTTATGGGGGCCAAGCAGAGATCTATCCCCCATGACACCAGAGTCTAATACTTGTTCCCTCATCCTGGTTTATGACAAGGATCAGAACCCAGCTCATAGGTGTTTGTGGTTCAAAGCACCAAGACATTTGCAAAGCTTTTACAAATGAATGATGACATGTCTCAGTATGAGACTTTTGCATGTGTAGATGAAATTACAGTATGTTCTCCTAGCCTTTTTTTAAATTTGTCAGGCAAAATTTGTGAAGAGTAAGGTGACAATGAATTTGGTGGGCACTCTGGAAGCTGAAGTACAGAATCCTGTAGTCCATTCTTATACTTTACTCATCTTTACTCTGTTGGAGCCTAAGGAACTTGATTCTGGATCCAGGACCTCGCTATGGTTGGCACAAGACCAGGTCCTTGCCCATAGGTGCTCAGCAACGTCACTTCCAACAACATTTTACAAATACAAGCGTACCACTACTTTGAAGTGGCAAAGTGCTTCTAGTATAGATGTAGTTGTACTGACAAACGTACATTTTGTACCAATTAAATTACCTGTAAGAACAAATCGAGCTCTAGAACAGCTGCACAGGATATTTTCTTCTTATATCTCCATAAGGGAATAGAATTGCTTGCTAGGGCACTCAGATACTGTCATGATTTTGTCTAACATAGAAATGCCAGAAAAAGCCCACAACGCAGACAAAAGACAGATGTATGTCACTTCATTACTTTCATGGACTGTGGCAGGCTTACTTAATTTCCCTGGTCTCTTCAGTCAAAGGGATATCTGATCCAAATGGATTTGGAGGTTTGGAGAAACTGGGATTCAGTTCTACACTTAGCAGAATATACAATGCAGACAACTTTGGATTTCTCTGCACCACATCTTTGGGTTCTGCTTATTAAAAACCGTCACAAGGGCCACATATATATTATCCCTCTCCTCTAATGGGGTTCTTATTTTAAACCTTTCTTGTTGGGCATCTATATGCAAGCCATTAAGGATGCAAATCTATGGTCATGTGTATGTGGGAAAAATGTAACAGTTCTACTCTCAATATACCAAACCCACTGGTAAGTAGTCTGTCAGCAGCAGAAACTAATGAAGCTTGGCTTCCTGTGGGGTTGCCTTGTGTTTATATGGTCTGATGCTTAATAAAGTGAAAAATGAGTGAAGCTTTTCTAAGGCTTGGCTACTCATGGCAGCTCACTTTCCTGCGCTGTGACATCCTGGGTGAGTCCTACAGATTACCTCTCTCTCTGGGAGTTTTAACAGGATTTGCCTCTTCCACCTGGATTCCTACTTTCATTAAACTTGCAAGAACTTCATATCTTCCAGATGTCAGCTCCTGTATCACGTATGCACGACTTGATCAATGGATTCAAAAGGTACTGGGGAAGATTAAAAACAGAGACTTGATGAGTGAAGCCTTGTCTCCTTGGGAGTGTGCGGCACTAGGTAGGGGAACCCTTCTTTAACTGATCGTGTCTTTGCAACACAATTTTAAGGGTTTTGTTGTTATTTTTTCCCCTGTTCCCTCATTTTCTGAATTTGAGTATCACACTGTAAGGATCTTGAGCTGGCTATTATACAAAAGTTGTGTATCCACTCCCACTGGAAGGATGCGAGGCTTTCCTGTATTAAATGCGTGGGAAGCTGCAGTTGTGAACAGCTTTCTGTTACAACCATTAAGCTGTTCGCAGCATTTATATTACCAGTATAACAGACAGGGAGATCAAACCAGAGAGATTAAGGCCTAATTCTCCTAGAGCGGTCCATTAATACTTGAGGGGTTTTGATTTTGGGGTGTCCAGGTTGAAAAATTGCGAACTGAATTGCAGAGGCACCCAAGGCAGGCGGGTTCAGTAGGAGCAAACGGGAGCAGAAGGTGTTCTGACCTTCTGAGTCACCCTGTGGGCACCTCGATGTGTGTGTTGCAGAGCCTCCCAAACCAGATTTTGCTTAAGAAACTCGGCCTTGAATGGCCTTTAATCATAGTTCCAGCTACACTGCCTCTATTCAGACAACTTCACCTAGTTATGGAGGCTGTGGTTTGATTTTAATGTGAGATAGATGAAGGACTAGGTAATCTGGCAGTGTAACTTTGATGGAATGAGGCAGAACAACACGATCACACGTTTTATCAGGCTAGCCAAAGCGTAAGCTCAGGTGTCTGTGCAGCCTTTGTGGTTTGCGTTGGCTTTCTGCCAGCTCTGTAAAGATAAATGATGCCTGGTATGTCATAAAATCTGCTGAGAAAGTTATTATACAACATTTTTAAAACAGACTCAAACCAAACAGAGTTTGCACTAGTTCAAAGCTTTGTTCCACACGTCGTCAGAGCTTTTGATCAGGTACAACGTGCCAAAAATACCAGATTTACCACTGGTAGAACTACAGGCTTAAGTTATCAAATGAATGTGTGCCCTACAAGAGAAGCCCTGCACAAGGCTTTACAAACTACATCGTTGATTTTAGTAAAAATAAATCTGATCACTATGAGAATTTTTATAAGTACTGTAATCAAAACCAATTTATATTGGAATTTGGTATGCAGTGGCAACAGTCACAGTTGAAATTCATGAAACCTCAAAGCTTCCACCCAAGCTTTTCCAATGGCAATGAGTTTCTGCAGGGGATTAACTGAATAAATTGGATAAGAGACTCATACAGTGAGTAGGAGAAACTGAACTTGTGGGAGTTTATTTTCCTTGCACTCGTTAAGGAGCAACGATCGGATTTCTGAAAGCAAAACCACTGTGGCTCAAATAGTGTGGGTAACTTACAAACTGATATTGCACCAGGGAGGAAAAGTAAATGCAAGACTGCACAGATGACCCTGCTTTGTAAGCTGGCCTTTAACCCACGAGACCTTCAGCAGAACCTGGGGGGAATTCTCTTGCCCTACTTAATAGCTTTATGCTTCGCTTTCACTAAAAGAGCTGTTTCTACCAAGTCCCTTATTTCTTACAGTTTCTTAAGCCCCATGATCAAGACTGAAAATGTCTGATCTGTACACTTGGATGCAAGTAAGTAGTTCCAGAAAAATATGATCTAAACAGTCAATTCACAAGCAGCAGTAGTCTCCTGAGGAACATTTTTAGGGAGGCTGTCTCTGTGTATGGCTTTTAGCAGAACATGAGTCAGAAGTGCTACCAGGACGATCCACACATACAACCTCAACATTCCCTCTTAGTGAGATTGGACACAGAGTGATAATCTGCCAAAGACCTTGGCTCTAACCTAAGCAAGGTTTTTACATTGATAATAAAGTCTTTGAGGAATGGTGACTGAATTCAGAGGACAGGTACAGTGGTTCAGGATGGCTGTAAGCAGACAAGTATAACAGGATCTGCAATGTGAGTGTGAGTATTCAGGACTTACCTCCAAAACCAGCGGTGACTCTAAAAAGGAATCACCTTACCTATCACAACAGCTGTCGATAATGTGCTGGGGGGCACTAACTCAGCATTAGCAGCAGATGTGAAAGCAAAACAGGGCTGTTGAGCTCAAACAAGGAGGTTGAGGAGAAGAGCATCTTTATGGCTTGGCCACCTTACATACCTGTGTTCTCAGGAGCAGCGATGGGATCTCCAATCAAACCGTAGCTGAACCTTCTAGAGATGGCGAATCTGACAAAGACGGTGGATGCTTTACCTAGAAATTTTTAAGATGTTATTCTTTTTAACAAGCTGTGTCTCAGTGATCCCTGTGCTTTACTTTTCTTCTATGATTTTTCCATTGATAAAATTCACGAATTTAATGAACTTGTGCCAACTTTCAGACTATAGTTTACATAGGAGTGGAAATACAGCATTATTACTTGAAGAAATGTATCCATGTATATTTAGGAACAGACAAGGCACTCTGGAGGCAGCTATCAAGCAGATAAGGAGAGGGGTGCAGGCTGTGCAGCATCTCTTCTGTCACACAACAGACAGTATTTGCTATGCCAGGCAGTAGTTTTATACAGTTTTCAGCATTCCTTTCTTAAATCTCCTCTATCATTCAAATCAACATATTGTTTTCAACATATCTGACTTAATTTTGAAACGATGGCATGTAAATATATAGCATATTATAGCTCTTGGAATTCCAGGGCTTTTCAAACCTCATTCTCTGAATCACTCGGCTTACAAAAACAGGCCCTGAAATCCAGCATAAAAGAGAATCCAGATACACAGACTGGAAGCTATTAAAATAAACAGATGGATGGTTTTGATTCCCTCCAGAAGAGAACAGATGTGGTTGCATGCATAAACATATGCATTCACCCAAATTAAACATAATACTCATTTTGTGTTTATCTCATAGCTTATCTCAAGTACATGAATTAAATATCCTATTAATGTTTCGCATGCTGTAGGTCAGCATGCTTTGGCTTTCGGACTAACTTCTGCAATAATGAAGTTACCAAAAAGTTGCAATCCTGGCTGTGAGACAGCACCTTCAGGTAGGTACAATTCATTTGTCATGTTTTTCACAAAGCCAAGTCAAACCAAAATAACCTAACACAATTAAGATCTGGCAAAGAAACATTTTCAATACAGTCATCAGCTATGTAACTTTAGTCGGAGCACTACTTCTGAAAGGTGATGGCTGGACAACATCCTTGGGACTTCTTTTAACAATTAAAGCGATGAGGATAGTACTTCATGCACAGGTCCTTTTTTTTTTTTTTTTTTCCCCTGTATGAATATGAAACTGTAGTCATCAATCTCCTGTTAGAAAAATGCTATGCATAAAAACAGATGAATTGGTGGAAATATACACCCAGGGAAAAGTTACACTTTTCTATGCCTCTCTGAAAACAGCCTAATTCAGCCAGGGATTACAAAATTCATTACCATTTAGTTTCCTATATGCAACTCATATTGTGAAATTTTTGAGCTTCCTGATAACTTTCATTGTCATCCTAAGAGCTTGCTTTTGTGAAGCCTGTTTGTGCTTAAAAAACTTGAGCTGATTATTCATCCTCATGCAACTAGAAGCATGTGAGAATCAGGCAGGAATTGTTAGCTGTGGAAAACAGCTTTCTTCTGCTTCGTCGGACAGAACAAAAACCTTATTTTTAATGTTTTAGATTCTCTCTGGTAAATCAGTACAATTTCCTGAACCTTCTATGGCTGTCTGTAAACTTGTCTATGATACATAAAGACTGGACCCTCCCTTCTGTATTGTTTTAAGATTAATATGTTTTTTATGTGAATGGCAACATTTCTAGAAGAAAAGAAGGCCCACCTTTACATTACAGTTTCCTTTCTGTGTGGAAGGTTGCACAAAAATTCCCAACAAGCAGTTGATTTTATCATGTGCAAGATGGGGGATTAGACTAGATGATTTTTCAAGGTCCCTTCCAATCCCTAACATTCTGGGATTCTGTGATAACTCTGCTTTCCACTGATGACAGCAGACTCATTTCTCAGTTCACAGACTAGCTCTTTGGCTACCCATGAATGACACGCATGCCTCTTGCTAAGGTAGCTCTAAAATGGTCAGGTACCGTCATCTGCTGCGTGCAGGTATTGCTGCAACAAATCATTGCAGTTCTAAACCTTTGCCACGCTAGATAATACCAGAAATATTCAATACCTCTATTACTGCCCTGTGATACTAGTCTTACGTCCTTTGGATGTCTTCTTCCATCCCAGGGGATTATTAACCTCTGCTGGGGGACCTCTCTGGGCTTTTGCCTCCATTCCTTTTGCTTCTCCAGCCCGGTTCCCCCTGACCATGCCTGCATGGCTTCCCTGCTCCAGCAGCGAAGGGTCAGCCCTGCTCCCGCACTGTTTTCTCTAGTCACTGGACCGGACACCCTTCCCCTTCTGCTTCGGGAAGAAGGAGACCTTGTGCCCAGGTGAAAAGCCCCGTATCGCTTCAAAGCTGTGTGCACCCACCTGTTTTGTAGAAATAGCGCTTCAAAAGAGAAGCGTTTTAAAATATCTATCTCCTATCACTGGACCACAAAGCACCGCAATCAGGTTCCAGATTTTGGCTCCTGGGGACCAACAAGAGGTGCTTAGTGGCTTAACTACCCAGTACAGGATGAAATGCGAAAGTAGGTTTTGTTAAACTCCCTTTAAAAAAGCCACAGAGCTTCCCAGAGGAATCTGAATCTTGGTGTTGTAGGCAAACATCTGCTAGAGAAGACCAGCCTCTAAACCCCCTTGCTCACCAGTCTGCATCTGTCTCCTTCCTGCCCAAACAGTGGCATTATATATACATATATATATATATACATTCTAATATCGCAGTACAACCCTAGAAGGGGCTTAACTACAACGAAGAACGAAATGAATCACTTCTGCCCAGATTCAATGCTGAAGGACGTCATTGCAAAATAAAAGATAGATCATACAGAGCTATCTTCTCATTTGCAGAATGATGGGGATGTATATAGCAGTGAGAGATCACATCAGTGTCTGCCTAATAATATGGACTGCCGGTTTTATGTGGCTGTATTTACAGTAGCTAGCACAGGAGAATGCAGAATGTGTTCTGCAGACTTCATCTAGGGCTGATGACTGCTTCTGAGTGGAAATTCTCTACAGATTTTCTGCCAACCTGCTTTTGGGCACACACTCAGTGATTATCTCTGCAGGTGCTGCTCGAAATGATGCAATTTAACTATGTGTTATACTCTTTTCTTCTAAGCTAGTTCTGGAGGAAAAAAATGTCAATGCACTGCTAATCTAACCAGTCACATCAGCTTGTTGTGATGAGGGGTGCTGAAAAGATCTTAACGGAAAGGGAAATTTCCAGCAGTACCTGGCACCCCCCCAGCTGGTGAAAGGCAGTCTCGGTGCTACAGGATGCCCTGATCGGCTAGATGGGTGGCATCTGTTATTCTGAGATAATTCACACACCGGTCCTCAGTTTCAATCAGAGAAGAATTCAGGAGTGAAGACACCCCTCCAGCAACCCTGATGTACACAGAAGTTCCACTAGGTGACAACAACAGAGCTGGCTGTTATAAAGGCAACCACGTTTATTTCAGTATCACAACCACAAAAAATAAAAGCAGAGGTCCCGTATGTACAAAAAGCATTTTGGCAAACAGGGTGTGATACTTGAGCTATAAGTCATTTTTCCTCATTGGTTCCCCTGCTTCTTTTGCTGAATAAATGATCCCAACTGATTTCCCTGCTCCAGATGATCTGTCCAAGCAAATAATCTTTTCATTTATTTTTCCCTTGCCTAGGAGGAAATATTTCTTTTCTATTAAAAGATGGTTGCATGGGAATACCGGTCAATGGTCTATGAAATGAGACAAAGAGAGAAACTCTTTGTTGCTAACTCAGATAAAGATTTATCTAGAGCCATCCTGGGTTTATCCTCTCAGTAACAGCCATTTCACAAAACGCAGAGGGAGCGATGTCATTCTCACTTGAGTGTGTATGTGCATTAATTCTTTCTACTGGAAAGAATCAAAACTGTTCATCTATGTGTCACAGCTCCTACAATGACATAATCTAATGGAAATGTATCCCCTTTTATTTGGAAAGCATCCCCATTTTAGGGGGGGATGAGACTATTTTTGCACTATAAGGACCTGACTAGGCTCAGTGGGCATGCTGTCGATATCTGTGAAGCGCCCATCAATCTACAAATTTGTTTCCATATAAGCCACCATCTTCTTTGACGAAGAAAACAGAACTGTGTGATGCCAGGCATATTTGGGCAACATCCTAAAAAGACACTGAGCCATGTTCCTGTATGGTCCCAAAAAGAGCTGAGCTGGCACAAGCAGGAGATGGAGCAGAGCTGGGAAGGAGCTGCAAGGCACGAGCGTGGAACTGTGTACGCAGGCAGAGCCAACAAAGCCCGTGCGTTGACGAACTACAGCTTCAGTCGGATATTCGGTCTCCTTTGGTTCTCTCCAGAGCCATTGCAAAGAATGAGACACCTCTAGAAGGTGATTTAAGCCATCCAAGATATGCTTTTACTGTGAATAGCCCATAGAGGTTTGCATACCCTTCGCCTGCCTCAGAAGAGCAGCCCGCTATTTCGCTATGTTAGGCACTTTAGGTAAGCCTAAAGTTAAACTTAGAGACCAAAACTGTTCCTCCAGATCTTGTAGCACACCTAACACTTGCATGGTGCTAAGAGTGGAGGGGTCCAGGTTCCCTTCACCTCTGATGCTAGGGAATAATTACAAATAAGGCAGAACTCAAAACTTAGGAATAAAAACAATCTATTCTGAGCTCAGATCAGTCCCAGGTGATTGGCAACATGCTTCTTCCATAGGAGACAGGTAATCAAAGGCATTTAGCTATTTGAGGCATCATCTTTTAACATAATAACGGAATATGAGTGTCAGAACGAGCAAAACAACCACCTCCTGAAAACGGGGTCTGTTCATAACATCTCTAGGTAGCAGCCTAGAAATACGTCCAAAGCCACTGCTGCAGGAGATCTCTCTGCTCATGTAGGGATCTTCTCCCTGATGGCAACACTTAGGGGGTTTTTACCTTACCTGCATACTGGTGATGAATTTATAAGCAGGCGCAGACAGCTTGATGGCCCTTCTCTTTTCATCCTACCTATTCTTATTCATATAATTGTATAATCCTTATTTGAAACTCCCTAAGCTATTTGCCTCAATAATACAAGTTTTATTCATATGCTGGGGTTTGAAGAAACAGAGCATAGTGTCTCCTGCAAGAAAAATCCAAATGATGTTTCTTTGTGGCTGGAATTTAATCTATTCTAAGTGGTGCCTCTGTTCCCTAGTGCTTTGCTTACCGGAGGTGAGCTCTCTGGCGCTGAAAACAGAAGATATTTTAGCATTTATGTGCGAGCGTGTGCATGCAGGAATGCAAATCTGTAAAAGTTCCAGAGTTCATCTAAAATGCTAACAGAATTACAAGGGCTTCTGTACTACAACCTACAGGGCTTCTGACCGGAAGAACACGTGGTGCTCATCGCTCCTTCCCAAACCCAAGAAATGCAGTTATAGTTACATCTCTTCTTCCCCTGGTCAGCAGAGTGGTCTTAATTGTCTATGTCATTATGCAAAAAAAAAGAAAAAAAGGCCTCAAATTTTATTGTGAGGGTGTTGCTTCCACTGTTGATCTCTAGAGGAATTAGTTCCAGGTGTGGGGGCAGTCCTCTCAGTGCTTTTTAAATGTGTAAATTTCTCAGGCGTAACTTTACATCTAATCTGACAGTGAGATACACTAACTGTCTTCCATATACAAGAAGGAATAAGACAAAACCTTTCGGCTCCCTCAGGCATATATCAGTGAACAGAAATAAAAACAGGAGAAATCTACCATAACTTCCATAAAAAAAAGGAAGAAAAAATAAGAATATGGCACAACAATAGCAAGCTGTCCTATGAGCAGCAGGGGAAGCTCTGGAGAGGAAATTGTTCAGAAGAGACCTGCACTCTTCTGTTCCTCTTCAGAACACGCGATAGTACAGCTGTGCCATCCCAGGGGTTACCTACCAGCCTGAGCATCACGAATCCTCGTGTGTGGTGTGTGTGTACAACAGCATTTGTGTAACATCAAGTAATGAACTGCTTCTATTCAAAGAGTGCTGTAAATGAAACCACTTTTCAGGCAGTCTAATCTGACAACCCAGCTTGTTTGACAGCCCAGCTTTTGCTTCTGTCTGCTACCAAGTGACTCTGGGCAAGCTGGTTTTTTTCCTGCATCTTCTCCCCACTCAGGCAAATGAGCACACCACCACCCACCTCTCCCTTAAGAACAGTTAGACTTTTTAACTCCTTAACTTTTTAAAGTAAAATCATTCAAAAATCCCTCTGTATGAGCTCCCCCAAATATTCTCATAGTCAAGGTTTTGAGCAGTTCTGTATTACTTGGCTCTGCCCACAACAGGACGCAACCCATTCAGCCATCGCAAGACCAACTGCTGGTAGGTCACTCGCAGCAGGCTGACAATGCCGAGAAATGCAGAACCCGATCTTGCAAACTCTGCAGTAGAAGCCCTGCTGCAAACATTACAACATGTGGATGAGGAAAGCAGGAAAATAAATGAGGCAGGCTGTCTGGAAAATTTCCATCCCAAAGATCAGATTATTCCAGAAACTTACACGAGTGAGCAGGGGCTGGGAAGGTTACACAGATCCCCCTGCATCTGCATAAATCATCAGCTCTCTTGGGGCTGGCAAAGCGCTGTAGAAGCGCCCAATTTCCTTCAGAGAGGATCCTGCAAGTTGAGAACTGGGAAGTATGTTTACCCAATAATAGTCTGAGGTGAATTTTAGATCCCTCAGGAGGCTCCAGCCGCATAATTGCAAATACTTATTTTATCTGAACCTCATAACTCTAACTTGCAGTGATTAAAATGAAATTCCCATCTCGGATACGCAGGAACAAAAGTCTTAATACCAACTGCTAAATCTCGGTATCACATTCAGCCACCTTAGTAACCTGTTTAAAAAATAATAAAAATAAAAACATCTGTAATCACATTATCATCCAGCCAAAGGGCTGAAATTTCCCTAGGGGAGATACTGGCTTAGAGAGAAAGTTTGCTTAAAAATGAAGCTTGTATCATCAGAATGTAAAATCCCAATCAAAGAAAGCAACAGTGTGCTGTAAAACCTAACCACTGTAATGAATAACAACATTTTTCTTTTTGTATCTGTTTAATACCTGAACAGTCTATGTTTAAATTATCTAGCAATGAAAAAGTTCCCTACGGACTCTCCCCCTCCTAAACGCAGGTCCAATGCATTTAAAAAAAGTCACTTCAGGTTGATCACAATGATCATTTGTTTGTGGCAAGCACCACTAATACAACAAATACCCTCACATTCTTCTGTCGTACTGGTAAATAAATGAAGATAATCCTAACAGTAACACGATCCCCTATATGCTGTCATGATAACAATGCTGTAGAGTGTCTTACGTCTGCACACGATCATCATCCGAACAGTGTCAGTCGTCTGAGCGAGCCAGGGAAGGTTTTCTTCTTTAATGAATCAGAGAAAGAAACCAAACGTTGGAGCTGATCTTGCCAAACATTTTCAGGTGGCTGTACAGAACCCTCTCGGCATTATGAAACATCCGTAACAACACAAAGAAAAGAAGCAGACTTCTTTTCACGTGGCTAACAGCATTGCTTGGGCTTCAATTTCTTCTGCCAAGACAAAGTTTCTTTGGGAGAACTACAGCAAACAGTGTTCATTGCAACCCCTCTGCAGAGGCAACTGTGGTCAGAAGAGGGGAATTTGGTGGTTTAGGGAGAAGTTTGATTTAGATTGGGTGATAAACACATGGGGAAGGGCGCTGTCAGGACACTGCTTTCCCCCTGCTGTGCCACCGACCACACACCAAGTTGGCCTAAAATGAATGCTTAATGTAGACTGGATTACTTCCCCAAGGCACCTAGCATTTAACCCTGATCCCAAGCACTTCCCTTTTTCCGTCAGATGTTGAAGGTGCCGTACCCACAGGTCAATGGGCCAGCTCCGTACTTACGGCGTTGTTAGCTTTTTGATAAATTGCGCTCGTCAACCCTACCATTTCTTCTGTAATTTGCCAAGGATTAAGCAGACGTGGACAGGAAAATAGTTAACTAGGATTGCGAAGCAGTTTCCCTGGTTTTCTTCACGCTAGGAATGCACCAACAGTAGAAGGGATACATACAATTAAGCAACTTTGTTAATACGTTGTGCTTAATAAAAATGCAAGTCACATTTCAATACAATTCAATTTCACACACAATTCAATAAACATTCAAGTCACAGCGTTAAAATTTGGATATGACAAAATATGAGGTTGCTCAGATGTGGAGTTTTACTTTAGCACGTTGAAGAAGTCTGATCAGACCTGATTCTGGCTTTCAAGCACCCTAACACATGGAATGTCTTATGTATACAGAGAGAAATTACCCGAGATGCAGGGATGTCCTGGCAGCAGAGGACAGGATGAGGAGCACAGTGGCAGGACTGTAAATCCTGGTCCATTACTGGCATTTATGGATGTAGGAGAACTCGTTTAATCTCCCCAGCACCATCCACGGCTCTGTAAATCAGGTCACTTTGGATGTGCTGCCGTTCAAGAGCTTGCACTGCTACGTTAATCTGCTTAGGCTCCTGCTTGCCCTAAGACCTAAGTCATTTGCCTTTTTTAGCCCTAAGACCGGCTCCTGCAGTCTGGTACAGCCTTTGCTCCCGCACCTACTCTGCAATTAGTATCCGCAGCAGCGCGTTTAAACCTCTACTGCGTATTTTTACATGAGACCACACGTCTGGAACGCAGCACAGACAACAGGATGTGACGGAGGACTGTTGTTGCCAGTGTTTAAAGGAGTATCATCATAATTAATCTGTTCTAAAACAACATCCAAGTTTCCAGAGCACCTGATAGGACTGAGTCCACATACATTATAATATTTACTTTGCCTTTTATCACCGATATTTGGCATTTTCATTTTAAACTAGAATATCTCCTGACAGTTTTATTTTCCTTTTTACTATACTTTTACTTTGTTATAGGCCGGTATCTGATACTCATTATCTTAAAGCACAAGTGCTATCTGATTTCAATGCAGACTGGTATCACGAAGGAATGGCAAATTGCTTTAGGAGATTAATAATATAATCCAAAATAACTACCTACAGGTTTTGTATCTACACATCTGTACTACAACTTCCCTATCTCATTCTCCTCCTGCTTAGCCCAGGATATGCGCAATGTTGTAATACCAAGAAATACTGCTGTAGCTTCTATTTACTGCTGTGAAGAGATGACTTTGTGAAGAGCTGAGAAAAACTACTAAAAGGGTGGAAAAACTTATCTGAGATTGGCCAACATAAAAATGGAAATTTATTCCAAGCTGACAGATAATTTGAGACGTAGGAGCACAGGAACCTAAGATAGAGCCTGAGGAACTCTATCTGCAGCTAAACAAGGTCTTGAATTATGTCCCTTTGATAAAGTCACCCGTCACTGCCCGCCATCCAGGTAAAATCTGAAGGAGTTGAAAACTTCAGCCAAGTTACTGACAAGTCCCAAGAGAGTTGCATGTCAACACAGCACAGAAAGATGCTCTCAAATCTCCAAATACTTGAATGGACAGTCACCCTTATGTTTTGTTCATTACCAGGAGCATTGAAAGCCGATGGGAGCTCATGTTCCACCATCTATGGAGGAAATAGGGACTTCTTAAATTATGGGGGTAATTTCTTCTCCTGCTCTTGCAAAATTTGCCAAACACTCTTTTGAAGATGTTGCTTGAATGTTACCTGGAAGTTTAACACCCTTCCCTATCCAAAATTAGATAAATTCCAAGAATCTAGTCTGTGCTCAGTCTGTATTGAGAGAGAATAGCCACCATCTATCCCTTTATATCTAATGTATGGCATTGTCAGTTTTGGTACCACACAGCTGATGAACACCAGTCCACACGTGGATATCTTATTTGGCTGGGACATGCTGCAGAGTCCCATAAGGCCAGTGCTGGAGGCACATAAGCTACAGCACTCTTAATATCCAAACATGCACCTGCAAGCACAGATGTCTAAGAAAAAAGTTGTAAGAGACTATGGAAGTTCTGTAATAACAGTGAGCAAATGATTGTCAAATTGTCCTCACAAATAATACAACCATTAATTTACAATCAACTGGATTACTCATTATCCTTCCACGACAATCACTGAATAAATTATTTTCTTGTCTACCCAGAACCTTTAAAATGAGGTGAGATCAGATGCAAATGAAGAGGAAATTGCCGTTCCAAGGACAGATTTTATTATTTTCAGTCTCTGACAACAAATATATTACTGGTCATATATAAAAAAGCCCTGCCCGCTGAACAGCAGAATAATAAAACTGCAAACTTAATTATTAATGGGCACCTGAAGCCATTGGAATCTCTGTCCAGAAGCAACACTTAATTTGTAATGTGCCGTGACTCAGTCAATGTCTTTATATTTATAACTAAAAGACACTGAAACGTGTTTGTAGTAGTAACACTGACTACATGACTGTAGCAGTGCTAAGAGGCGTGGGAGGAATATCAGGTCTGATAGACTCACATAGGTAAGGCATGAATTAGAGGAAAGTGTTTCAGAGGTAGCTGCAAAGATCATAATTGCCAGCAGCAGCAGCAGTGTCTGCAGAAACATCTGTCCAAACCTGTCAGTCAGCAGGGGAAACCAGAGGAATGGCACATCTTACATGAACACCGCACTCCAAAGTAATAGCTGTAATTGCAATAAGAAAGGTTCCCCGGTCAAACTTTCAATGTTACTTCTGGGCAAAGATCCCAGTACTGAAAAAGGTAAAGATCTTTTTCAGTTCTTGAATTATTTCCATCTGTACGCCAAGTAGAAAGCATCCACAGCAACTTGGCAAAAATACCACTTTTAAAACAAAAAGGAAAGGCTGAGTTAGTGCTGGAAATTGTTGGCATTGCTGGAGACAGCCAGCAAATTCTGCACCTGTCATCAACACCAGCACTGAGTGGGCAGCAGCTGTGCCAGCCCTCACTACCTGCACTCTTCCACCACTGTTCTTTAACCCCTCTGTTACCCTTTGCCCGGAGGGAGCAAACCAGCCCTACCTTGCTGCAGTTCCTCTGCAGAATCTGCAGAAATCCCCCCCCAGGAAGGCAGTTAATGGCTGTCTGTGTAACACAAGCCCTGCGGGATGCTTTGTTGCAGTGTGAGTTTGTTCTTCAAGGCCAGTTCTGAGCTGGCCCATCTCTTGCTGTAGCTATCAGGCCAACAGGGACGGTCTTCCCATGCAATCACAATGGTTTCCTAATTCATGGCTTGAATTCATCGTGTGCATTTGTCTACTGGGCACTACACTCACACAGACGACTTGTTTAGCTGCTTTCGCTGAGACACTACTGCATTGTAAGGATTTTAAATTGATACTGTTATGAACAGGAGTTGAACCAGCAACCAGACCAGAAAGGGTCTACAACGCCAAACTGCATCCCATTAGCCCATCGAGCTGCAGAAAGAGCTGCTGTGGAAGTCAGAAATCAGAGAGCACCCCTCAGCCCTTGTAATTCTCACCTGGAAATGAGGATTTCTTTCAAACAGTCCAGTAGCGGAAGCAATTTGTAGGAGACAACTGAAATTTTGCTAAGGATCTGTCAGGAAGATTAGGACATCTGCATGACTAAAGGCAAACACCAGAGCAATTCAGGTGGAAAGCAGCTCTAGGCCTGTCCTTCTGCCAACCGGATCGGTAACTGGGCGAGCAGATCCATCGGAAGGCTTGGACTCTGCCAGGAATGCAGCTAGGGATATAGATCAGCTTCTTCAGCTGGCACATCGCAGCAGCCAGCTAAAGGGACTTTGTCAATATTTCATTTATTTGTGAGGGAAGAAAATAAGGTTTAAAGAGCTTTGAACTTTTAAAAAAGACCCCTATAGCTCCTGGCACTATATCAGCCTAGATCAAAGTCACTTTATTTTTTTATTTTTTATTTTTTTAGATACCCAAACCTGCTCTTTTGTTTAATGCTCCCTGACGCTGCAAAGGACCAAAACGATAATAAGACACTGCTGTAAGGACAAGCAATTCTTTTCAGGCAGAGTACATTCAAACACACATAAGGGCTCCTGTTACCTGCTAATGGTGCCACAGTTTCACTGTCTCATCTTACTCTGTCAACTTTGTAGCTGAATTATTGCTTTAATATCTTGGTCTCTGTTCTGACTATGATTTGTTCTTTGTTGTTTTTCTGAACTGCACGTCAGAGCAATACATTGCTAGAGACACTTTAGCTGGTTATAGCTATAGCATTGCAAACTGAAAGTCTCTTCGCTGCTATTCATACAAATTATGTACGGATATGAGCGTACATGATCTAAACATGTTCAGAACTTGGAAACCTTTCAGAACGAGTGCAAATTCCTAATAGAATATACTTCTTTACATTTATTTATTTATTTTATTATTATTAAAACCAGCAGCACATTGCAGTGTAATGCTTTTCCCACTTCATGTATTTTCATCACAAGCTCCATTCAAAATGCATCCTCCATCCTTACAGTTATTTTACTTTAAATATTTCATGATTGATACACAAAAGACAACACTGGATGAATGTAACCGTTATTTCATAAATGCTCCTCAAGGGACTACATATGCTTAATATGTGAAGAAGTACACAGCAGGTCTGTCTAAATTATTATTCATAGCTACGAGGGGACTATAAATGCACATTTCTTTTCAAAATTCAGGGTCAATCTAACAGAGTTTTTACGTTGAGCTATCACAGGGGTCAGCTGATGTTCAATGAATAAAGGATTTGAAAGCTCAGGGCCTCCTAACTTCTTACTGGTTCCTTATTTCGAAGGATTCATAGAGGTAAATAGGTGCAGGGAACAACCGTGGATAATTCCAGTTAATGCAGAACAAAAGAAGGGCGAAAGGGACTAAAACCTGGCAAGAAGCTGGCAGATCATCCAAACCCCTCAGTTCTGCTGGATAAGTAACTTTCCCCATCTGAATCCATCTATGGACTGTGCAGCTAATGGGGACAAAAAAAAATTGCCTTCCACTGAACCACGTTCAACATGCCTTTCAACGTACCTATTCAGACCTGATACACCCCAAATTCCTTTCCATATATCTGCCCTGTACCACGGACCTGCCAGGCAGCACCACTCTTTTTCTTCACCAACATTTTGATAATGAACCGTGGGTTATAATGATTCAGGAGATTCATTTGCTAGCAGGACGGGATTTGCAAGTAAAGACTGCCAGGCTCTCAAGTCTACAATACAACACGTACTGCGGTGTGAAGATACCTAATCCAATTCTAATCTGGCTGTGGAGAGCTAAACCCTTAGAAGTTGAAAGGGAAAGTAACTAAGGCTAGATGTTTTTATAGCTCTCCAGCTTAAGGATAATTTTCAAAAGCATATGGAATTGAGGTAACTGAAATAGAATACTTTAATGACACAGCCCATTAGGTTATTAAGGAGATCAGACAGTTTGTTTCAGTTGCTTTTAATTATCTTCTGTGGAGTTGTTCTGGTTTTATACTGGTGTAATTAAACATATCACATCCCAAGCTGCTTAATTTCCTTAAAGATTCTGTTTACCTGTTCTTAATTTTATGAGAACTTTAACTTCCAGGTGTTTAAACCAACAATTAAAAAAGAGAAGACCCTCTTAGACTGAAGAGGAATCAATTCAGAATATATTTTAAGTTTACGAGTGTTCATTTTCTTCTACTAGCAATTCCCAGTCACTAGTCTCAGGCAAGATATCCTGACATTTTTAATCATACAAACACCATAATTTTGAAACAGCCATATAGGCTGCTTCTTTTCGTTTCTTAAGATTCAACAGAGGATACATCATAAATGGCGCTTTAAGAAAAAACAATTCTATTATTCTAGCTAGCTGGGACAATGACTGCCACCATGAAAATAAAATTACTGCCATTAAATCAAGAACTTAATTAGAATCACATCAACAGGTTCATTTTCTACCGGGGACTTGGTCTAGTGGCATGGCATAGAATGATTTACTCAAGAGCACCTATCAGGGCTGAGCCAAGCCTGTAGTCTTTGAATACTTCTGATATTCCAGCTGCCTGGAAGAAGCTCGGTAGTTGCAGAAGGTTCACGGGCACTGCTTCTGGTAGCTAGAGATGAGCTAGCAACTCCCACCGAGAGAAATCTGGCTTATGCCCATGTATGGAGTCAGAAAGAATCAGACTAATTTTCCTCCATAATCCAAGCAGACACAGAGCCTCCAGATGACTGTATCAAACACGAAGATACAATCTTTGCTTTTCCCCTCCTTTTTCATTACAGAGTGCCCTCTATCCCCAAACTCTGATAGCAAAGATCAATACGATACCAAAGGGAGAGGATTATGGTCTGCCTACACTCAGTTTCTATAACAAAGAGAGAATAAATCTCCCTGGCTGACATAACGAGACATTAACTGCGTTTGCCAGTAGTTGTGAGATACTCTTTAGTTATTCTGGAAATCCTCTTTCATGCAGACACTGGAAATCCCCTGTGCACGTCATCATTTAACCTGTCTGCCAAACTCAATGTCACCTTCCTTCCGTCTATCTCCTCCCCCTGCAGCTGCTTCAAAAACAGAAAAGGTGCATAATTATTTCATAAACACGCATCAGTGAGCTCACTGAGCTTGGGAAAAGAGTGTAAAAGACAGTCCTGATCTTGTACATACTTCAGAATGCCACGACATGACGATTCGCTCCAAATGATAACTTAACCAATGAGACCACTTTTCATTATCAGAGGATAAGAATGAAAGAGATGATGAATAAGAGGATACATCTTATCCCAGCAAGAAGCGCCAGGATAAGAATCCAGGAACCTTGGTTGCCATTTTGTCTGACCTGAAAGGAGTCATTTATTCCTTCTGCATTTGTTTTCTTATCTATGGGGTAGCAGCACTAATATTTATTTTACATGTCTTTTAAAAGCAAATAATGTTCTGAATGCACTTTGAAATTATATGAGTCAGTGCAAAATATGGTCCCATATGTGTAATTTTAAGTTTTTAATGACAATTTAGGCATATGCATGCTGTTAGAAAAACAACAGCTTTACCAATACAATGAAAATCACTATTTGAGTTTATAAAGCCTATATTTATTAAGAAGGTCTGCCTTAGACTAGCATAATAAAGTTCTCAAACATCTACATGCACACACAGCGCTAACTGGTTGCCAAACTTAAAATGAGCGTTGATTTGCTGAGATCTCAAACAGAAAATTAAGACACAAGATCTTTCTCCATAAATACAATCACCTGAAACAACTCATTCCTTACCAGCAACACCAATATTTCTTCTTCCAGGAGCATGAGATTTCTCAGAAATAAACCCATCTTCAGAGGAGATTACTAACATCTCAAAACACTGTCCACAACCCACAAAATCACTCCACCTCTACCAGTAGAAATAATATTTCAGCAAAGAAAAATTAAAAGAAGAAAAACAGAAAGAACCTTGCTAAGACAAGTTACAACACCTGCAGGACGCTTCAGTAACACAACAATTAGCATCACAAAATCTAGCTGAAAAATGAATAAATACCGTGCTTTTACAACAGATGGATACATGATGGGTTAAATAGAATGTTGATGTGAAAAGCTGTAATTTCTAAATGAAGGCATTTTCTGAAATGTCAAAATGACTCATCAGTTTGAAATATATTCTGAAAGATTCCCAAAAGAGTCAACCTATTACCGAAGAAAACTGATTAATAAGTCTAGTATCGATCTATTGAAAGTGCACAATAAGTCTGCCTTTCCCTTGGAAATTTCTTCCCACACCAAAACACTAGCAATTTGTCAGGATGGTCCACATGGAAATCATTAAGCAAACATAATAAAAAGGGAAAACAAAATGAAGAAAATCTCAAATATTTACTATAAGAGTTTCTCAGTTCACTTCTTTTGCATGAATTAATGTCATGTTCAGAAACAACCCCAACCTGTCCATCTGAGGGAATGTATTTTTCCTCAGAATGACATTGTTAAAGCACTTGTCTGAAATTCCCAGCTATTTAAAGCGTCTCCTTGAAGGCACCTACAATAACTTTGCATGGGGAAAAATTAAAATGAACTGATGCAATAAGTAGATAAGGATGCAGACTAAGAGAACAAACAACACCTTGGCGTGTCTTAGAATGCAAACGATCACACATGGGAACTTCCTTGAGCTCAGGCTGCTGCTGTAAGCAGCACTGAATTTATTCAGAAAAAAAAAAGATCAAGACTATTAGGAAAGAGATTCAGCCCCAACCCATACAGCAATACAACTGAGATCTGTAGACAGAAAATTCAAGTAAAGTATTTCAAGGTATCACAAGTGGATCTCATTCTAACTCTTCTCCACAGGCCTTTGTGTCTCTGCTGAGGAGTTTGCATGGATCGATCTATCTAACTATCTATCTATCCATCCATCCATCCACACACACATGAATAGACATTTTAGAATGCTGGCCAATGGAACTTTGTTGCATTTTGAGATGTTTTCTCTTAAGGTTATTGCAATTTATTGTAGTTATTGCAATTATAATGAGAAAAGGCTCACAAGGCAGTCTGCAAACTATGTATGCAGTTTGCATTGAAATGCACCCAAACGTGGGAAGGTGGACATTGCTATTTAACAGCACATTAGGACACACAGTGATTAAGAATAATTATCCATCTTAAAGTACAAAGCAAAATTAGGAAGACAGAGTGTAATTATGCTAATTGGAATCCAGCCTATGCACTAATACCAAACCTTGGAAATGCAGCTGTGGCTCCTTCACAGGCACAAGTGTTAATTATTGTTTATGTCTCATCCTAAGGACAAACTTCCTCTGGAATACAATGCTAACCAGCAACTCAGAGAACCACCGTGCACAAAAATTGCCCTAAAAAGACACTTGCCATGCTCTTTACAACCTGGCTCTTCATTAGATATTTCTCCCCAGGATGGTTACCAGGTCTGACACAGATGAAATTATACCTGCCTGCAGAGATACTGTTGTGACCAAGGACAAGGGAGTCATCTTTTGTTTTTCCAAAAAGATTTTTAGTTCTCTTTTCTTCACCAGGAAGGCTACTGAAAATGCAGCTGATTGTGGTTTCCTACCACAAACCAGGGCATAAGCAACAAGAGCCCATGTACAAAAATAGGTCTGAAATATGTTTTGTTTATGCCTGTGAAACTCAGCCCCCAGCTTTCATTCAATTTATATATATTTAAACTTATATGACAGTGGTCACTTTTAACATTTCATTTGTATGCACGCTTTTGATGTGCCATGGACACCAGCCAGTCACTAGCAACTTTAAGCAAGAGATCAATCCATTTCCTAATTAGAGATGTGAATTAATGGGAACTGAAATGACCATTGTAAATAAGGCAGGCCCTAGACAACGACTTCTTTACATGCCCTGTGCCCTACAGCATTTCCTTTGTAATATTTTCAAACTATCCACTCTCATCAATGATTTATGGTGTCTAGGTGCTACTTGGCAGTACTTTCAATGTCAGTGCTGATAAAGGAGAAAACTTTTATTGTATCTTGAACCATCAACAACTTGCTTCTGAAATTTCAAAAGAGTTCTTGCATTTGACCTTCATATTTACAGAGTCTAAACACCTGCATTTTCACGGAGAATAACACTTTAGGAGCACTTCACTAATGAGTCACATCAGCGTTAGCCATCATCAGAATATGCTTAATTCCATTGGCCTCGCACCATCCTTCTCCAACTGGGTACCGAACCTCATTGTGACAGCTCAATTAGTTCTGCTGGCAACATTAACGAGATTACGATTATGTGAGAAACACACCTAGCAAGTATGAATTCTTATGCAGCCCTCTAGTAAAAAAGGAATATTACAACTTTAATAGAAGGAGGCATCAAAAAGAATTTACCCACACAAAGAAATTCAACAATTATGTTTAAATTTAATATAACATGATAAAGAGAAGAGCTGGAGTAAAAGCCTGTCGCTGCTTCTCACACAATATTATTTATGGCTCTGTGTAGGACCAACACCACAACATTAGCGGTCAGAAATCTTAATACCTTCTGACACAACTGGGTTGGTCCATCTATTATCACCCACAAATCCTTCAGAAACAAATACTGGTTCAAATAATTATGCTGTTCTACATATTAACTTCCAAGACACCAACGAGAGGAACTGCAGTGATAAAATGACTTGTTTTAGGGAAGACCGGTTAAAAAGAATTATTTGTATCCTGGGCTTCAAATCAAATGCCTTTAATATTAGGATCACACTTTCCACTGAATAAATGTCAGAGAAATAAACTTGATAGAAAAATATATTTTCCATGCTCTAAAATTATGAATTTTAAAAAGGACTGAGAACACGAAACTACAAAGTCTTTAACCTCAGGGGAATAAATTCAAATACCAACCAGGTCAGTAATAATCTAATGTCAACTGTTACCATAAAAAATGGACAATGATAAATAATGAAGTATCAAGCTGCCAGAAAGGTATTTAGTGAGACCTCTGAGGATCTGTGTTATTCTTACTTACTCTGCATTATTCTCTGTGTATCTTGATTAGAATTTTAAAGAAAAGGTAATGCTTCTCCCTACCCTATTTCACAGTCATTTATAACCCAGAGCATGAGAACTGTCAGCCTACCTCTTAAGATTCTTCCAGACTGTTTTTATTCAGTTTGGGTACTTGCTAGCTTGTTTCCAACATTATTTTCCTGAGAAGAAAAATAAAACAAAGCAATCAATGAAAGGTGAACCTTTATGCTGGAGAGGTTTAGTACGCAATGCAGATTTTGCTCATCTAAATGGTAGGTATTTTCTTAATTACATTTTCCTCCTTTCATAATGTTGGCAGCTTAAAGAAAAGGAAGTTTTGTATAGATCTCTGCTCTGACTGGTATTCAGCTGACTCCCACTTCCTGCAGGATGGGTAAATGCCGCTTCTGTTCACAGCTGCATACCTCTCTTATTACTGCTATGACTTTTATTGATGGAGAATATAAAAGAAATACTCATCACATGTAAATTATTTTAATATGTCGTAGCTAGCCAAATGAAAACAAAGAGGGCCAGCAGCAAGCAGTCCACTCTACAGAAAGCAAAGAAGCACTGAATGTTAAAACATTGGAACAATATGAAGTGCTTATTCCTCTTAGCCTTACACTCCATTGCATCAATGCAATTATTTACTCTTCCGCAAGTGTGCATTTCTCTCCTTACCCTGTCCAAACTGTTTCTTTATAAGAGCAACACACAGAGGTCTCTCTTTCAAGAGAAAGACCGCTTGAGCTGCAAAAACCATGTGCTGCACTTAATGAAACATGAGAGAAAACAAGATCTTAAAATCAAGCATAGACCTTGGGCAAGCCAGCCAAAATCCAGCATGAGGTGCTTACTGTGGTAAAATACCTCAGTGACTTCTATGTGACAGAGAAAACACTACGCACCCTGGAACTGAAGTATATGTATTTATTGATAAAATGACTTCCCTAAAAGAAAATATAGTGCTATCAGCTACCTTGTAATAGCAATATTAAAACAGGATCCAGCATGCAGAGGACACGAGCTAACTTCATATCACGACGTGCTCCCAAAGGGCACCGTCTCTGACAGCTGTTCCCTCGGCCTGGCTGCCTCAGCAGCAACGCCGGCCTCTTCCCGGCCTTCCACCGCGAGATCCCGCTGTCGCGACACGATATCGCAGGCAGAGCACGACAGAGACGGCGGCCGGGCCGGCGGAGCCCTCCCGCTTCCCCTGCGGCCCCTTCCCTCAGCGCCCGCCCCACGCCCTCCCCTCAGCGCCCGGCGGCGGGCTCGGAGCCCCGGCTCCCTCCCCGCTAGGGGCCGGGCCCGCGGCCTCGCCCGGCTCGGAGCCGGGGGCCGGGCCCGCGCAGCGCGGAGCTGGCGGAGGGGCGAGCCGCGGGTAAGGAGCTGGACCCCGGCCGCCGGCCCTGCGCTGTAGGACGGCCCCCGCGGCTTGCTACGAGGGGGTTTGGCCGTTAAAGTATGGAGGAAGTGGTTTTGGAAAACTTGTGTTTTTGTCCTGGAAATGAAGGATCGTAAAAATATACTCTGTGTGTAACGTAAGGGAAATGCCACGTCTGCTGCCGTGGGGTTTTGAGCAGAAGGTGGATGCAGAGGGGTTTCTCGGTTAGTTGTTACTTGGCAGTAACTTCACATTTCTTATGGTAATGTTGTTACTTGGTAATTTCCCATTTCTGATGGTAACGTAGCTTTTCACATTTCTGCCTCCTAGGAGGAGATGGAGCTTCTCTCCCTCAGGTTTTCTCCAAACACGCTGCCCTTTTTCTTCAGGGACACTCCGGAAGCACACCACTGACGAGGCTGTGTGTCCCTGTGTGTCCGGGAGCCCGGGGGCTGCTGGAGGAGCAGCTCGGGCAGGTGCTGTTTCCAAAGCCCTCGCTGCAGGGCTGAGCTCGCCTTCTGCACTCTGATGAGGTACGGACTTGTCCTTGTGAGGAGTAAAAGCTGCAGGATGCCAGGTGCCACTTTGAAGCAGTCTGTAAATGTGTTTTATTTATTATTTACAAGTATATTTACGTACTCTGAGTTATCTTTTATGTTCATTTTGGAGCAAATACCTCATTTTCACTGTGAAAATGAGCTACTATCATGCATATCTGATACTATGAAATATTGCTCCCTCAGTCAGCCAGTCCCGTTACCTGAGCGTCCTCGCCCCACTCCACCTCTGCCCCTGCTGCTTGTGCAGTCTCAGCTCCTCAGGCCAGCTGCGGGCTGCAGCACTAATTGCCTCTGTTTGCATTTCCTACTGGTTTTCTCCAGGAGATTTGATCTTATTAACCAGTCTCCAGCCTATTCAGGGTTGGTACAGTGAATAAAAAGAATTGCGTAGTTCTGATGTAACCTGTAAATATTAATAAGCACTATTTTTGACTTTTTGGCACGTGTTAAAACAAAAATTAAACTTACGGGCCTAGAAATTTGGCACTACAGATTGCTTTTGGAGTCTAGCCTTGGGAAGGAAGGCCTGAATTTGTGTTAGGGGCACAGGGTCCTTACTCAGTGCACAGACGGACCTCAGCAGTAACATGGCACGTCCAATAGGCAGCATAGTGTGATCAGTAGAGAAACAGCTAAGGTCAGCACCTTTAAAACAAAGTTGCCTAAAAACTGTTAACAAACACCAAAGCAGAGTGGCATAGGTGAACTTCAGGCACGAGAGAAAGTGGTTTTGATTACTTACTGGGTTCCCTTTTTTTCTGATGGAGGAACCACAGTTGTCACCGCTGCAGGTACCTTTCCAAAGGGATATCACCCTCACATTTATTCTTCTTACCTTATTAGAGTAGAGGAGAAAATAGGGCAAAATTGTTTAGGACAAAGTTGTTTACCTCCTTAGATTCAAAGGAAGAAGGGGAAGTACGTTATTCTAATTTAAAAAAAAACGGGGGGGGCAAAGAAAAACCACACACACACAGCTTTAAAGTGTATCCACATTACATTATAGCTACCTATCTGAGGCCTGTTTTATTCCTGGAACTTGGTTCTGGAGAGTTTTATTATTTTTTTTCACACTGAGAGTGTGACCATCGTTTTGAGAGCATCATCTGGCTGATACTTGTCATGTTTTTTTCTAATTTTCTGGACAAAATCTAAGCAGAACAAGGAGGCTTTGCTTTTCTGAGAGGTGAGAGGTTTAAGGCAAAAGAAACAATTTTTTTTAAAATCACCTTTTGTTTTCATAAATGACTTTGTCCAAGTGTTACCTGTATTTCACGACAGACTTGAAAGGAGTGCTGATCAAAATTCGTTGTAAATGCCCAGTGGTAATTGTTATTGTAGGCTTACCCAGCAGATCTTAATGATGCATCACTTTAATCAGCAGTAGTGCTTTGGCGGGTGTTGCCTTGATGTAGCACAGTTACTTCAGCCACCTAAACTGGGTTTGAGCTGAGCTGTGATATTCCTCTGTATGCCTGCCATAGCTGTAAGTAATCTGGTCATTTATCCTGTATAACTGAAACTGTTGATGGTTTTCTTTTGTTTTCATTTGTAGTGCTGCACCATGGCTACTACCTCAGTGGATAATTCTGGTAGCTGTGAGAAGGGGCAGGTGGAGTTGAGCCAGAGTTCCAGGAGCTCTGTTTCTGACTACTCAGAAGATACGTTTGAGTCCTTCAGTGAGGAGGAAGCCACCTGCTGCCAGCGTGAGAGCGAACCACCTGAACTGTGTTGTTCTGTAGAGGATGTAGAGTCTTCTGCCATGTCGGATGGGTTGGAAGGCACGTCATGTCTAACAGGCCAAAATCACACAGGTATGCAGAACTTACCGTGCTTGAGACCTGTCTTGCACAGCTTTAGATCTGTGCAGTGGAGATATGACTTGGCAAAAATAAAAACTTAAAAAATTGCATGCAATGTGCCCACTGTACAAAGCAAAAGAACCTCAGCATGCTTATATCTGTGTCTTGGTTTCTCAGGATTCACTGATGACTACATGTAGGAGGGTTATGGATTGGCCATGAAAACCCTTCCTTAGTAATCTTGTGATGCTTAAATTCTATTGGCACGTTCCAAATTTCTGCAAGATACTATGACTTCATAACCAGGTATGAGAAGCATCTGGGCTATGTAGTAATTCTTCCAAGGGTGGAGGGAAAGATCCAAGACTTGAAATACTTAAGAGGGCTGGATAGCACCTTAAAGCTGCATCACAGTGATAAAGAAGCAGACAGCAGGAAGTAAGCTAACTGTCTCAAAGGCTTGTTTGTTAGTTCTTTTTTCCTTTTGTGTCTGTGGGGTTCTGTCATTCTTCTTCCCTTTCTCCAAATCTGGTCTGAGAAATATTGTGAGTACTTGAAGACATGATTTTTAAAAATCTGTTCGTAGTTCGGGAGCTTGTCAGCGTGTATAAACAGTAGAGTTTTTAAAACTAAGGCACTTAATATCTTTTTTAAAAACAGCGTGGACTTGAGATATATGGTAATATCTGTTAGCTGGCATTGTTGTAATCTGATTCTTCTTTGTCCAACTTGATCAGCTGCTGTATACCAATATATAATTAACCTTGTCTATACTTAAAAATGACAACCTGTTTGTTCTTACTGTAGACAAGCTCAGTAGAGATGTTCTTTCTGTTCCTCACCCAGCCAGCACCTTACTGCTTTACTGCTTTTTTTTTTTTATGCCTCCCCACCTCTGCAATAATAATCAGCACAATTTTTTTAGGCGTCCTTTTAAAATAACGTTTAGGCATGAAATCTCAACAATGCAGGCCAAAACTTGTTGTCAAATATATGTATACGTGTATGTAACCACTATTTGTCATAGCATGGAGTATAGCCTTAGTGCTTCAAAAATCTGAATAAAGAGATTATCATCGCCTTGATGTCTCATTCATGCTACATTTATGTAATTGAGCAGTGTCTAATGGATTAGATTTAACAGTTTGGCTCAGAATTTTTAGTTTTTACAAAGACTACGTATTAATAAACCTTTTTTTTCTTGATATATAGCAACTTTTAGAAATTATTCCGTGTCTAACCATTAAAATCCATATTGTTGGCATCCAGAAGCATGTGCTAGGAGGAATCCTTGTGTGTATAGAGGTGCTTTTAATAAGTGTTAACACTTATTATCTTTATAAGGTTAATATTTCATAAAATTATGGAGTCTTCTGAGTGCTACTAGTTAAGTGAGGAAACCAGGGAATAATTCACAGGAAATATTTTGTGAAGTTGATGTCTCTCTGCAGTATGTATCTTGCAGAGAGCAGCATATATACATAATAAGAACTATAGAAGACTTGTCATGCTGGTATCTCCATAGGGACACATTATTTCCTTGTGTAAGCCCTCTCAATTTGCTATTAGTACCCTGAAAACAGAGTAGAGAAGTCAGGTGCTTGCTCAGTGTGCTCAGTATTTTGAACTGGAACCGTGTATCTTCCTGTCAGTGGCACTGGCTTGTCACACCTCTTAAGTCTTTTCTTTACCCAGCTCTTCACTTTCACATCTTTGCTGGATCCTTAGTTACTGCAGAACTGGAGTTGTACTGGAACAAGTTGAAGAACAGGGAATTTATATAGATTTTCATTCTCCTCCTGCCTTCCCTCCCCATTATTTTTTCACTTGGATCAATACCTTGATAGAGTTCACCAAAGCTCCCATGAGTACTTGTACTGCCATAAGAGAAGAGCCTGTGTAGGGCTGAAAGTGAGTGATAGGGGGAGTTGATTGAGGTTGTTAGCATTGCAGACAAAACAGAATGTGTGAGTCTCTTTTTCTCAGCTTATCCTCTAGTCTTTCAGTGGAGTGACAGAAGCTTGCTCTGTATTTCAGCCTCGAACTCTGATGTCATCTGTAAAGGCCGATGGCTTGGGGCTTCTTTTCCCTCACTAGGGAAAACTCAATCACATTCAAGTGTGATTGCCTCCTGTTTTGTGTTACCTCCTGATTTTTTTTTTTTTCATTCCTGGTTTCTTTACAATGTATGTCCAAAGCTACTTTTTTTTTTTTCCATTGTAGATGAGCAGTCTGAAGTAGTTGGTTCTGCAGCTGTGGAAAGATATTTCATGAGAAAATGGATGGATGTTCTAAAAAATAAGGAAGCTGCCATTAAGCAAGGCAAATCTGTCAGCAAAACTCATTCTGGTGAGTTCACTAACTTTAGTAGAATTTATAATTCTTCTTTCTTTGACAAAGGGGATGTGAATTTTTAATGACTAAAATTTTATATATAAGCTATTAAGTTAAGCCAGGTAATTAACCTGACTTAATTAGCCACGTAATTAAGTATGAAGATTTTCTTTTATGCCTTCTTGGAAAAACAGTTTGTCTACTGTAACACACGGCTTTGCTGCTCCTGACACAGAGACATTATACTAGTGATGCATTACCACAAGGTGTGGATAAATCTACATAAAAATGTATCTACATCTTAAATTTAACTGAAAACCTCAAAATTTTATTGGGCTATTTATTTTTTCTCATTTTTCTCTATAGCTGTACAGGTACTAGGGTTGTATTTTTTTGCTCCAAAATCACCATGCCTTCAGAATGTGCGAAATGTTTTCCCCCTGTTGATCATTTGTGTTAATTACTGAATGACGTGTTTGCCATGTTCTAGTTCCTTTCCCAAGCTGCAGGAGGCAGCAGGGCACCAACTTCGACAAGAACAATGGAACAGCTTTAACCAACACAATGATGTAGTGCATGGAGGAGGAGAGGGGTTGGGAGGGAAGAAGGATGCTATTCGCATGCACTGATTATACAAGGAGCTGTGAGAGCAGATGGTGGGATGGAAGTCCTGCTCAAATCTTTCTGAAAAGTGGGTCAGAGATACTATTTTTAATTAAAAAAAAGAGCAAGAAAGCTGTAGTTGAGCAAAAAATAATTGAATCAGAAGAGGAATCTTCCTCATGTTCCTTCATGTGTATGAAAAGTGAAGAAATTCAGAGGTTTTATAGGGCCCTTCTAAGACTAATTAATCAAGTAGGTCCTATTGCCCAGGTGCTTTGTGGCATTGCACTCACATACAAACATCCTGAAACTCCATGTACTGCAGGAGAACATGACCTGAGATTATTTTTAGGCTCTTCTTAATTGCATAGCTCATTCACAACAGTGGTGAGTCAGTGTTATGAGTTCCTGACTCATCTTCAGCATTTATCTTCCTGTTACTGGATTTCTAGGACTTCACGTAGTCAAGTGAAGAGGCAGCTAATGTAGATTATCTCATCTCTAGTAGTGAGGCTTCTTCTGACCAGCTCCTCTGCAGTTGTCTTCCTAAAATACATCTGAATCTTGTGACCGTTTGATATGCAGAGAAATTGAAGAGGTCCTGATGAATTTGGATTCATTTAACGAATACAAAACAACAGGATAGTGTTAAGGAGGTTTTCCTTCTTTATAGGGTTTTCTTTGAGAGTTGGTTGGGAAGACTTCCTCCTGAAATTTGTATTTCTGTACTGCTATACAAACATTCTGCTTTTGGTTTATGGACTTTGGATGGGAAGACTCAGACTGGTCATTGAGTCTTGAAAAGCCAGCTCTTTCCTTAGCTTGTGGTGACGTATGAAGTGATGCATTGTTTTCTACCTGTCCTGTCTCTTGTCATTGGAGCAGCTAAGCACTTTTCAGGCACATTTATTGTTACTGTGCTTCCAACCACTGTCAATAAGAAGCTTCTTGCTTAAGCTGCTTTCATGCAAACATAGAACACAATCTAGTGATGGACAGGTCATCTCCAAATTCATCAGCATCAATTGTACTTAGCTGTGTGTGGATTACTCTTTTTTTTTTTTTACAGCAGACTATTGACATATATCCAACATAAGCACAGCAACTTTCATATGCTGACATCTATAAATGTCTTCTCTTTGACTTAATAATTCATCGCTCAGTGGACCCTGAGCCCCTTATTATTTTATCAACTTGGAAACTTTTTAAGCACAATAGAAGATGAGTGCACCTAGAGCTAGGCTGCTGCACAGTTGGTCCCTTCAGTATGTTTAGCAAAATGAATGGTGCATGCACTGAGCATGCGTGTTACTTTTGAATTCATCTGCAGCTAATAAAATAAGAGGGTTTTTGCATATCTTACTACTGATACTGTTAAATAAGGAAAAGAAAATCCAGGTTTGTCCATGGGAATGCCCCGGAAAATGGTTCTTGTTTTTCATAGTTTTATTTATGGCTTGAAAGAAGAAAAACCTAGATGTTGACCTCAAGAAAAGTGAGAAATTTTTATCGTAATTGCTTCTTAGTCTCTTCCTTGGACCTCCACCTCAGTTTTGTAGCAACTAGCTGTTATTAGACAAATGCATCACAGAAAAAAAAAAAACAAACCAAAAAACAACAGAAAACACAAAACAAACACACGCAACCCCACTATTCTTTGAAGTCCCTAACTCCCTGTCAATTATTCCAAAGAGCGTTAGTCGTTTTTAAAATGTACTACAGGAAGCCACAGTTGTTCAGCTCAGAGGTGGCTGAAAGTTCAAGTGGGGCTTTTCAGTGCTCTGACTTGTGCTGTATTCAGAGATTCACTCACCTTTGTCTGCAAGGTATTTGTAAGGTGTGAACAAATTTCTGCATGTCCAAGCATTTAATTATTGTCTTGGCAAATAGTAATTTGCTAAAAGTATGTACTAAAAGTAGTAGTAGTTGTCTATAAGAATTAAGAAATCATCTAAGCGTTCTGTTTGCAGAAGGGAGCGGGTATCCATTAGTCTGTGCTGGCTCCTTCTTATTCCTGAGCTTGTCAGCACCTAAACTTACTGCTAGGTAAAATGCACAAGGTGTGGGATTCATATAGGCTTAGACCCTCGATTCCAGAGTTCTCTTCTAGTTTGTTTCCTACCAGTCTATTAGAAAACTTTACTATTCTGTAGTAAAACAGCATTGATACAGCCTAGATAGGAAGTCTCAACCAGCAGCATCCACGTGGAAACTCCTGCTAGTGAAGAGCTTCTTGGTTAATAAAGTCTTTACAGAACTGAGAAAGAATGAGTTTCTTCTGGAAAACATGGGTTCTGCAAGACTCTTAGTGTTGTCTCTTCTAATCATAGCTTATTGGAAACAGGTTATCCTGCACCACGCTGCAGGAACTTTACTGGCTTTGAATCCATATTTGTATGAAATAGCTTGATTTCAGATAGCCCAGAACTGATGCAAGCAATCTGCGCAAACCTTACAAAAGCTGTGTTTGCTGATTGGGCCATCAGCGTGTTAATCTGAACTGCTGCACTCAGTTGTACAATGCGATTTAGATAATTATGAAAATGTTGTCTTGAGATGTGGCGTTAATCTTCCTGAAGAGTAGTTATCAGTTATTGCCTTTCATAATTCTCTCCTTCACTCATTTCACAATTTTTCTTCTTAAAATAGAAGATAGAGCATAGTAATAACAAATTGCCTGCCAAGTTTTTTCTGTTTAATCGGTTAGACATCAGTGGAAAAGGAAACCCAAGAAAACAGTCGATTTTCTTTTCCTCCCCTCACTCGTATAGATTTAAAATCTTACACATAGGGATGTAGTTGCATACAGAATCCCAAAATCTATGTAGGTCATTTAGTTATAAGCCACGCAGCAGGATTTATAATGTAGATGTGGAGATTAGTTTATCTCCAGTGGTGCACATTGACTACTTCTATAATCAGAGAAGCTTCTTTTTTTCAGTTTGTGCTTTATTTTCTAAACATTCTGTGCTTTGTAGCCCTGTTGCTGTTGGATATAGGGTTCTGATTTTATATCTGTTCCAGTGTCTAGTTTTGTTCTTCTTGTCACCTGTCCCTGCCTTATTCTTCTTGAAAAAAGGTGTGGGAAAGCACGATTCAGGGCAACCAAGCATCAACAAGGCATGCTTCTGGAACAATAATTGGCACTGGCAGGGATTCTCTGTAGACAGACGTGCAGTGACATTTAAATCTGCCACCACGAATGGAGATTGAGCATTTGAGCATGTAATGTGAGTCCAAAGACGGAAAGGATATGTGAAAGACAAGAAATGAAACTAACACCAAAAAAGATCCTGTTGTATGCATCTCTTTTCTTTCAGATGAAGGACCAGCAAAACTTCTATACCTAGAAGAAAATCTGAAAGTATAAATAATCACTGTGCAGTTAAATTACTTTTTTTTTTCTGAATTGAACTGTGCACTGACTTTTCTCATCACTTTTAGTTCTTATTCAGTAAAATGCCAGTCTAGATCCATGAACACCTTTACTCTTTCTGAGCTTATTTACTGTTAAACTTGAAGGTTAAAAATTTCTGTTTTTCTTTGCTAGCGTCTCTTCTAATGTCTGTGGGTGTATATGAGCCAATGGGTGGGTGTCTGGCAGCACACAATTCATGTGTGCGTTATTAGAAACCAATTCTAAATTCAATTGTGCTTCTGTATGTCAGAAGAAACTTCAGTGAATGAATTAGGCTGGCACTAAATTGTGACAAAATGTTCAGCAGACCCCACGTATTTACTTGTGCATTTGAGTACTCAGGTTAGGGTGTAAAATTGCTTTGTTCTGCTTTTTTTTTCTTCCACAACAGTAGCTTTTTAATGCTTTTATTCAGTCTATGTGCAGCATAGATGAATATGCATCCATTTTATCAGTGCAATTAAACCCAATTCTGGCACATGATTTAAACTGTTTTGCAGGGGTTGTGTATTACACTTGCAAGGAAAACGACCTGATGGAGTTTATCCATGCAAATGTTCATGATCCTACCCAAGAAAAAAAAATGTTCAAATTGCATTTTCAAGTATTGATAATTCTTACTCATCTGTCTATAAAGTATCACTGTGTCTTTGTCTTTAGTGAATTTGGTACAGCAGCTTGTAAGGAGGAATAAATTGCAGTACGATAATTGATTCTGAACTGTGGCAGTTGCACTTCAATCACCCATTTTCTCTGTCCGTAAGGCAAAGCTCACCGACTTCTACTTTGCTTAGTCTTAACTGTAGATCCACTTAATCTTTATAAGGATTGACTGCATTTCTGAAGACATGCCTGGTTTCCTTACAAAATTCCACAGCAAAGGCTTGCCTACTTTAGATTAAATTAATCACAGCATATTTAGGAGATGGCTTATGTTTATATCATTCAGTGTACTAAAGATCAACATTGTGGTTATGTCTCGGTACGCCACAGGACCCGAATGACAATGTACAGGTTGTCTCAGAAGCACCCTGAAATAGGCAGTGCCTCTCTAGAAAAAGTAAAATTTCATTCAGGGGAAGCCATTGAAAATGAGTGAAGCAGGTAGTAAGGAAAGGATAGCTTAAGTGATAGAATCATGCTCTCCAGCTGAGTATTTTGAGTGGAAAAAAACTCACCATAGCGTACCTGTGTAGTGATTATTGTCTTACTTTTTTTTGGCAGTCAGAGTGGAGCCATGAGAAGAGAGTGCTGTGTTAGCATGAGCTATATGCAGAGGTGTCTACAAGGCTTCCAGTAATGTTCACTGGAATGTTTTGTCTCCTCCTTGCTTCTCGTTTAATTATGCACATTTAAGTGTTTGCTTAGGCTTCAGTACTTGCATTAAAGCAAAATTAGTATAATAAAGGGGGAGAGGTATTGTCCCCTCTTTAAATAGTTGAAAATCTCATTAGACCATGTAGAACAGCACAGCGTTGTTATACAGTTAAGCTCATGGAATAATGAAATAGTAACACAAAAAACTGAGTTGTGTTAGCTGTCTGTGTTGATTGGCTCTGTTTAAGTCAGTGGAAAATCTTCCTCTGAGCATTGACTGAAGTTTTAAATCCATCCATACGTGCCCATCTGAAGTGTAGTCTGTTTGGTTTTTATTATTACATGTCACTAGGAAAGGAGGAGGTGATGAAATAAATACCTTGTTTAAACAAGGTCATTTACAAATTCCTTAAATAATCATCGATGGTTTAGAGGAAAATATTTTCTAATATAATTACCCTTCCTCCAAAAAAACCACCCTCCCCAAAAACACACCAAATAAAACAAAACCTACCTACAAATTTAAAGGTGTTTTCCAGAGTTACTACAAGAGCCACTGCCTCTGGTTCAATACTCATAGAATTGGAGAACTAGATTTACAAATACATTTGTGTTGTATCATTAAGTTGTCCAAATCTTTAGGGTTCTTATCCCCTCTCCTCTTTGGGGACTATTCAAAGAAGCATTTGTTGTGCAAGTTTCTGCAGTTGTTATCCACACTCTGACTTAAATTGTATATTTCTGTTATTACTGTCATTGCCTCTGGGCTTGACATTGGCTTTGTTTTTTATTAAATAGTTAATATGAGGTTGCACAGATAGAAGACCAGTAATTCTTCTCTTCCCCTGCTATAGTAATTGACACTTGCTTTGTTGATGTGTGGCTAACAGAAGTTACTGAGTTACCAGATGAAGAACTGGATGCTCTCCGGTCTTTTTGCACCGTTAAGATCAGAAGGATGCATCAGGGGCTGATCTCTAAGCAGGCAAGTGGTGTCAGGTCAAGGAAGCTGCAGCATGGATTCACATCAAAGAAATCAGAGACAAGTGACTTGAACTGCACAGTTCCTGGTCAGTTAATGAATAGAATCCGCCTGAAGAACATCGGGGAGACCGTTAAACAGGTACTGTTTGGTGACAAAATGGTAATGATTTCTGTTATTGAACAAGGCTGGGATGGGCAGTTACTGCAGTCCACAATAAGCCCCAGAACAAGGGGGCCTGCAGAAAGAAGTCTTGTTTTCTGGTTACATTTGCACCTGTTATTTATAGAAGTATTCTGCATATTATTAGGTGGCATCGCATGTTAACTCTAGCATTAAAAGTAATTCAGAAGGTACAAACTTCCCCCCTTAATACTAGGTAACATTAAAAATTAAAGCATGTCCAACAGAATCGTGGTTACATCAGTCCCTTTATTACGAAACATCTATATCACCTACACAATTTGAAGTGCTTTTGTCTTTTTCACCAGCATGGTGCTCATTGTTGTTTCCCCCCCATAGGACAGGCATTCCGACACAGGTCTTCTCTTCAACTTGGCATCTCTCAAGAGTGTCAAGACTGGTATTGTTTTGGCCAGTGATACTCGCATTCTTGCTTTGTGCTTGTAGAGGGATTTGAATATGTAGTTACAGCAGTCATCACCTACAGATGCCTTTACCCATAAATCTGGGCCTTGGCAAATGCCTGTGCTTTGTTTGAAATTGGTACAGAATGTCTGCATCTGGGAAAGTATTTCTGATAAAGCAAAAAAAAAAAAAAGCTTTAAATAGTAATTACAGTCATTTATTTTACTTTCTCTCTATCGTGTATGCTGGCTTTAATCTATTGCCATATAACATGGTTGAAGTGACTGTTAACATATTCCTCTGTTAAGCCTGTGCCAGGTGAGCAGGGAAGAATACTTTAAAGTCAGTCCTGGCATAATGATTCTTTCAGGCTTCCTGCCTATTTAATTTGTTTTGCAACTTCAGCAATCTACATTCTTTTATTTTATTAGCATTAACCAACCCACCATTCTGTAGAATTCTTACTGTCTCTTTATTTGTATTACAGTGTGGTAATACATTTTTTAAGGAAAGTGACTTTGACTGCTACGTCTATGTGGTGGTGAACACAAAAATAAATAATACTTCTATGCGGAGGAGAAGAAATCAAGGAGTAAGACGACAGAGGCTTGAGTCATGGCTTTCTATGATTGATTCCACTGCTCTTATTAGGTCTATATAACACGATGGAATCTGTGTAAATTAAATCAGATAAAAATTATTGATACTTTATAAATAAGCATACTGAGTTTTGTGTAATGTTAAATATAGTCAAAGTTTCATGGTAGGTAAACTAGGAATTAATAAGTATCATTTATTTTACAAAGTCAGCTGCTTGTTGAACTTTGTATTCTGTCTTAGAGATGCATATAGATATTTGAACCAATTGCTTCAGAGTTAATTTTCCTCTTAAAATTTGTGAAGATATTCATAACCTTCATGGTTTGTACTTAAGGCCTTATGTAGATTGTCAGCATAGGAACTTGGTGACAACCTCATTACAGACAGGCAGTTACATACGGTGGAATTATTGCTGATTAACAGTTGCTGTTACGGAGTTGTGATGATGAAGTATTTGTACTCTCTTAGCCTGTTGGAAACGTGGAATAAAGCATCTTCATTTCACTGAATCAAGCCTTCAGGAATTAGTGTATTAGCTGTCGTGGAAGGCTGGTTAGCACGCACAGACTGGCGTTCTAGAACATCAACTACTTACTAAGCAAGAGGAACTAACGGCTGGTGGTGCTCCTGGTGTATTTGATACTAGCAAACTATGGATAGATTTACACTGATAAAACTAATTTATACTGAGCATCCACCCAAGTCAAATGAGTTATATTAATTAAAACTTTTTTTTCCCCATTAAAACCATCTTCAATATTGGTTTTGGCTGCTTACGTGTTGGTAGCACTCAAGTACTTTTTTTTTTTTGACCATTAGTTACTGTAGAAGAAATCAGTAGTGTGCACATAGCTTCAAGTGTCAGGGAAGGCTTGCCTATTACAAGAAGCACCAGTGTATTACAGCTCAGTGCAATGGGTCTGAGATACAGATAGGTGATTTTAATTGAAACTAAGTTACCGGTGCTGGAGGGGGCAATACATGGGGAAAAAGCAAATATTTTTAGTGTGAAGACATTCAGACAGGCTCATCGAGATGATACAGTGACAAAAATTATGAAATAATTTGCAGCTGCATACAAAAGCAAACCTTTTGTCTTTAGACACTCTGTCTGTATCTTTATTGATTATTTTTAATGGAGTGGTCATCTTGCTGGGACAGACGCTGCTCATTACATCAAAGTCTCATCCTTCAGGTGACAGAAGCTCAAGTGCACCAATCTTCACAGTGCCCTGACTGTACGAAGAAGAAGGCAGAGCTAGCCGAGATCACCTTTCTCAGACAAAAGAAGGCACTAGTGGAAAGCGCTTTACTCCAGGAAAAATTGGAAGAACAAATTTATTCCAGAGTAAGCAAATGTTATTTTTTAAAAAAAAAAAAAGTGTTTTGGTGCATTTTATATTTACTGTATCTAAAGAATTTGTAAGCCAGATTTTCTCCTAATTTATGGTAATGCAATCAGATTGATCTGAATGCAGAACAATTCAAAATAGAATTTGGCTCCATGTCGTTATGGAGACATGGGACTAGCATGCTGATCAAGTAATTTGAGCTTGCCTGATTTATAGAAGCTGAAGGTCTTCTTCATGATGTCCTGAAACTGTTTTGGGTACATCTTGATTACTTCTCCACAGTTTAATTCTGATGGGCTGTCCAGGACAAAATGGTAAATAACAAAGCCGTGTGACAGTAGGTGTGGCTGTACTAGTCTTTCTCCCAGTCCTCTGGCTTAAGAGTTGCAGAATAAGATGCAGCACCAAGTTGTGGAGGCTCAGGCTCAAGCTTGCTGCTTGGAGACAATTTCTAAGGCTGTTTCTTAAGCATGGCAGTGATGTCATTTTTGTCACTTGAATGTGAGCAAACTGGAAAGGTGGCTTCTGGTAGAAGATCTGACCATTTGTAAAGGCAGCATGTTGTTACTGGTTATGCAGTTGAGTGCCAAAGTTTTCCTGTCACAATACAAGCAGAGACACACATACACTCACTTTGAGTTCCTAAGACTTTATTGCTCTCAGGGGCAGTGACATCAGTTTTAGAGCTTTTACTTTGTATGTGCTTGTGGATGTGGGCCTTTTTTTCTAGTGGCGTATGCTTTTTTTCCCCCTTCTAAATTGGTTTAAAATTTTGCCAGGTGCTTGTCACTTCTTCCCTGCTGAAATGGGCAGAGGAAAGTCAGGTCCAGTTAAACATTTGTGAGGAATTACGGAGGAGGAGAGAAACTGTGGCTCTGCAGCAAGTTTTCTGACGGTTCTTCAGGAATAGTTTATCTCACACGTTACTGCCATGCTCTTTTGTGTTTCTGCATATACTGGGCTTGGGAAATGGCTAGTCTGTAGCATTCTCCGTGGGTATGGTGAAATTTCCTCTTTGAAGGACTGTCTTCTGTCTTTGTCTGCTGTCACACATTCATGCTTTATTGTTACAAAAGCCCTCTGGAGTAGATTGTATATAATGTAAGCTGAAACTTACGGAATTCCCTGGCTGTTCTGTGACTACTCTTTAGGATGATCATCGTTTCCAAGGAAGAGTTCTCCCACTTCTTGTCAGGGAGTGAGATTGAAAGCAAGTTGTTTCTGAGCAATGGAAAGGAAGTGCTCTTTGAAGCCTCAAGGCCTCTTTCTCTGTGTTTACGAGCAGGGTGGGAATTTGTGGGTTGTACCACAGGCTTTTTTTTTTTTTCCCCGAATAATGCTGATTTCTTTTTTTTTTTTCTCCCTTATTTATTTTTTTATATCTATTTACCCAATATATGCAATTTGAGAGCTTCAGTCTCAAGTAAGGCCTCATTTTTCTGTTTTTTTTTTTTTTTTTTTTTTCTCCTAGCTTCTCTGAAAAGGCCAGTTGCCTTTCCTTCCCCTCCCTGGAGAAGAAACCCTTGGTCAGTAGCCAGTGCAGTGTATGAGCTGCATGGCATTACTGAGCTCTTTGTCATCTCTCTTGGCAGCCATGCACAGAAGGTAGAAATGACATGTGGTCTCTAGTGACCAGCGTAGCTTTCTGCTTGCCTGCTGTATGGGACAGATCACTGGCCACACTGTTCAACAAAGTTTTTAAACAAGATGTTTTAAAAACCCGGCAAAATTGTTCTGATGGGTACAGCCTACCTAGTTGCTCTTGAGGGACTGGATATAGCTGCCGATGGCAGACCTGTGACACAGGCCGTGTCAAATGGCAGGAATCCAAATCCAAATAATTTTTGTTTCCTTTTTATTTCAGGATGCGCTTACACTTATAGGAGAAACACTCAGAAGTTTTCCCAAACTTTCAGACGATCCCAGGAACTTATGGCAAAGGCTGAAAGACAAAGGTCAGAAAACTTAAGGCCTGAAAATAATAAACATAAGACAAGGACATAAAGTAGTGGGAGAGTCTTCTGTGGGCAGCTACGTGCTGATTGCCAGCTATTGTGGGTATAACTTGTTTTGGCAGTGATGAATGGAATGACAGTTTAATATTCTTGCAGGTGGAACCAGATATGCCCAGTGTGCTGGAGTCTGGGTTAAGATTCAACTTCTTACTCATCCCCAAATACAAATGTTGCAATTCATTGTAATCCAACTAAATATGTTTTTCAAATTATGAAAGCCTGCATTTTCTATTATTAGTCTGACAAGTAATTTACTGGGGGTGGGGGGGGGGGTGCTTGTGGGATTTCAGAGCAGCTTCCATCCATAAGAAAAATAAATGATTCTGTTTTCTGGGGCAGGGAGCTGTAATTACTGTGTTTCAGCTCAATCTTTGCCCACTGTATCATGTCAAATTGAAAGTGAGAGTCCCAGGTGAAGGAGAAGAAGGTTGCAAAGTAACTGTAGAAAAGAGTAAAATGAAACAGGGTATTTATAGAACTGAAATAATGAGACTGTAACAGAAATTAATCTGCAACAGCGAGGATGCCAACAGGACAAGAAATGGTAATAAATTAATCTTAGAACCTGTGTGGGATAGCTGTCTAGAAGGAGAAAAAACAATGTAGGTTAAAAATGGCATAAGGTGTCAAATAATATTTTTGGCAGATCTTTAATATAATGTGGTATTTATTATTTTATGCTATTTTCAAAATGGCAAAGACTGTCTTTCAAATAGTATATCCAGATGAAAGTTTAAGTATTCAGTACACATCCAAATAAAATGGCTTTATGCTGGGGAGCTCAATGGGTTAAGGAACAAAATCATTATCTTCATTGTAGCCTCGAAAGATACTTGCTGCTGTGTGGGCACAAATGCACCCCACCTTTCCGACCACTGCTGACAGCAAGAGCTCATTGCATTGTTCGTGCAGTGACCTTGTGGCCACTGGACTTGCACGAGTCACAGGTACTGACTTTCATCAGTCTTCAGTTTCCTGATTTCTGTGAATTTAGATCTCTTGATGGCTGTGGAAATCTTGAAGAATATCCTTGTCTATGAACCATGTGAATAAAGGATTTCACTGCTTAATAGCTCAATTATTTTTTGCTATGAAAAATAGGATAAAAACATTTTAAAAACTTTTTTAGGCAAGAATATGTATTGTTGAAGTTGGTTTTGTATTTTATATCCTTTTAATTATTTTCTTGTATATGCTCATGTTGTTTTAAGAGTGCTAGGGGGATGTTTAGCCTCTTGTTTTCCCTTCCCACAAACGAATGGAAAACCTAAAAAGAAATGTTGGGATGTACAAATAGGCCACCTGTCTCATAGCAGATACCTGCTTTTTGGTGCTTAAAAACCTGTCTTGAATGGGTTCATCCTGAGCAGGTCAGGCCCAATGTGAAAGCAATGCAGCCTGGTGTTTCACAAAGCTGGTTGTCCTCACTGCTTCCTTTGCAGTTTATTGTTGTCTTGTAAGCCGGTGGGTTTAGTAGTCCATTGAATATTCCCCAAAGCTTGGCTTTAATTTTTAAATTGTCACCGCAGGTTGCATAGCTGCGTATATAATGAGAAAGCTCCTGCTTGGTTCTTCTCATTACTCTCTGATCATCAGAAATGTTTGAATCCCTTAAATCTCCTACCTTCCAATATTTTAAGCCTATTCATTTTATATTCCCCATCTCTTCTCCTTATTTAGCTTTGGACTACACTCCCTGTTTCTCTTGAATCTTTCAAAGCCTCTTGTGATGTGCTTAACGCTAGGTTAAAGACCCCCAGCATTCCCTGTGAATCCTCGTGAGGGCTGTCACATACAGAAGTGGTAATTGGGAGCTGAATTCTTTGAAAATGTAATTTTGTTGTTATTGCCAAAGAACACATCTTTCAGCCCTTAGAAAAACAACAACAAAAAACAGTAAGTTCTGAGACTCTAAAGATAAATTGATTAGTTTTATAGGAAAAAAGATATTATGATATTTTGCTTTCAGTACATAGTTCCTTACTGAAAATACTGAAATATTTATTTCCAACTCTTTTGTCAAACCTTTATGTAAATACATTGAAGTATGAGTTATTTGGACTAGTGTCTGAAAACATTTGTGTCTGTAAAATAGTATTCATACTCCCACTGCACAGAGGCTATACAGTTCTTGTTCATTTGCATAAATGTCAGAAAGGCATCTCAGGTAGCTCCTCTGAAAAAGTCAAAGCGTATTTTGCTCATGTCTGTTGTGTGCCTTTTCCTACTGCTCACTACAGTTTCCATTATTTTTTTTTTTTAAATTGAGAGTGACTCAGATCTGAGTGTTTGTCTTCTGATTTTCTTGTAGCAGCTATTAAGGATGTACAACAAAATGAATGATCTGGGGCTCTAAATAATTTATTTCATAATCCTGAAGTGCTTGAGACTAGAAATCCAAAAATTCTGATGTGCAGGATGTTGGGGGAAGTAGATCATGTCGCTTCTTTTTCTGCTCACAGGAGGTTCCCCCTCCTGTACCTTCCTCAGCAGTGGGTTTTTGGTTTGATCCAAAGAAACACTGTAAAGCTATGATCAAGAAATATTTATTAATCTGCTCCCTTGTTGGTGCTTGCTGGGACATAAAAGGAGTGAGGTGGATCAAGGGTGGTTCGTATGTTAAGCAGCTGAAGTACTGAAACAAATTGATCTGCCTATTGTTAGAAGTCCTTTTGGAGCTTTTGCCTTCTAGCTTTCATGCTACACATATTGGCATTAGTTAATCGGAATGATTTGTGATGTGGTACAGCGTGTGAACTTCGCACAGCTGTGGAAGGGTTTTTCATATATATGTTGATATTATATATATGCTGATAACTGGTTTTCATTATACTATTCTTTCTTACTGGCCATTTGGATAAAGTTTTATTCCTCAAATTACTGTTAGAATCAGTTTCTTGCGGACTTCGGCAATGTAATTTCCACTTTGGCTTGCCCCAGATTTCTCTGAGGAAAAACTGAACCTGGCTTCCAGGCTCAGTCATGCCTTAGTCTTGCTCCCAACCATCTGTTGGGGAACAGGACTTTGTACTTGTTTCTCCCCCAGAATCTCACTCAAAATAGGTTACTAGAGAAATAGAGATTTCCAGTTACCTGTGAAATATGTAGTCACCAAATGGTTGAGGTGGGAAGGGCATCATACCCACCCACTGCTTGAGCAGGGTTATGTAGAGCAGGTGGGCCTTGGTCCCACTGGCCCAGTGATCCTTACATTAATCTCGAATCTTTTCTTTGAAGCTATACTAGAAACTGAAATGCTTCAGGCTCCTTTGGAGCCACTGCCTTTTCATAAATCCATCTCCTTGTCATAATTCTGTTGCATAGCGAGAATTTTTTGTCTTTAAGCACAGCCAATTTGATCAGCTTCCAAGAAGAGGATCTGAACCCTTTTATTCGTACTGGGAGCTTGACAAAAACTGAACTGGTGGCCTTGAGGATGAGTTTTGCTGCTGGAAGGGATCATGTCTCTCTGTGAAGCTGTTAGCTGACACAGTACCCAGATTCTTCTTCACTAAAAATCTGAATTGTCGCTTTCATGCGACTATTCTAAATTATGTATGTGGGTATGAAGAAGAGTGCTTTCAGCTGTGTATTTTTAAAACATTTGGAAATATACTTGTGTTCTTTAGATTGTGATTTTATTAATACTCCGTGTGATTTTCAGAAAACTACTTTTTATTGTCTCTACTCAATAAGAACTAACCTAGATGCTAGCTATAATATATGCAAATTGATACTGCATGCAACAGAGTTGGTGTTTTGAATGCCACTGTTTAAAAGAAAAAAAAAAAGGGGGTGGGGAATACATCCAATAATCTTATGAATACTAAGTTTGCATTGTTTTCATGCAACTAGCTAACTGTTCCTTTTTGCTGTGCAACTAAGCTTCTGGAGATCTTCGTCAGCACCACCAGCAATGTGATCTGTGGGGGAGGCTGGGACAAGGGGGGGCGTGTTTCCCTGCTGTCAGTAAGGTACGAGCTCCTCTGTCATTCAAAGTGTCTATAGAATTGGTGAGGGTGCCTTAAAAAACATTATCCAGCATCTAGGCATGGATATTCATTGCTTATTTATACATTTATTTATTTTGTAATAAAATAGTACTGTTTGTTCTCACATAGACTCATGTGTATGATCCATAAATACGTTGTAAAATATATCTGTAGCATGTAACAGAATCCTTTAGAATACTCTGTGAAAACTCATATTTTTAGTTGATAGCACTTTAAGAACATTTACATCCTTCATCTTGACATTTTTAAATAAAACATTTTTTGCCTACAGAAGTAAGTTTACAGCATCATCACAGTATTATAGCTTGTTTAAAAATACATAGAGCATCAATGGTAATTGCAAGCAAGCTGTATACTTGAGCAGGGTTATTGTAATTTTACATGTTTTGTACTTTTTAAAACGATTACATATATTAGTATTACATCCATCACTCTGTTAGAAAATATTACTTATATATGCTACTCACAATAGAGCTGTCATTTTCTGTGACGTATTACAGGCTATGAAAATAGAAACACACCATTGTATGGTTGGTTTAAAAATAATTACAAGCCTAGTTAAAAAAGTGCATTAGGCTTGCTCTTGGTAAGATAGGTTCCACTAACGTTGGATGTCCTTAATCCACTTGTGGTTGGAATGCCACTAGCACCTCTCAGCACTGAACGTTCAGTGAAAGAAAGACTGACTTACTGCCTGCTAGCAAATTTGGGGCTTGATCCTGCACACTTTCTGCACATACCCCTTGCTGAAGACACGGAGAGCTCTTCAGCTACAGACCTTCAGCACCAGGCTGCTACTCGCTGAACATCTGTGAATCTGATTTACTGAAGACTACAACTGGGTTTCAAAATCTTCAACCGGATGATTGGATCAGTGCGAGACAACACAACATCATTGATTTTTAGCAGCTGTGTTGGCAGCATTAACCAAAATCTGACCCTTTGCCTTCCATGGGCCTCTGGATTTTTGAAAGGATGGGAGTACTAGGTTTTAATTTATGGTTTCAGTAATACAATAGAGATTAAAAATACATGATTGTGTTGGTTTTGCTTTGCACAAATGAGACTAAATATATAAATATATATAATAAAGCTGTAGGAAATCTCCAAACTGCTAACAACTCTTAGAAATGAGATAAAACAAGGATATATTTGCTTGGAAATTTCATAGTTGCCATTCTTTTTATTATTTTCAGGTAATGCAAGAATATTTTGTGTTGGATTTTTTTTTTATGAAACAAGTCCAGGAGTGCTTTGAAAAATGCTCTTTTCGTGGTCTTTCTGATACTCCTCTTGGGCTCTCTGCAGTTTTTTACCTCTCAGTTTCCACTTGTGAAAACAGTAGGTCACTAGGGATGTCGTTACCAAAGAGAAAATAATAACCAGCACTATTATCAGTGCAATAGTGGATGAGAGGGACCCCTCTAGCTGCTTCGTTTCAGTGTCTCTTGTTGTGTTTAGTTTAGCAAAGTTCTCATATTCTGTTGAGGCCAGAAGCGTGGGTACAGGAACTTCTTTGAACTTCGGCCTCATTGGGATTCAGTAGTTGTTCTCACTCGGTCAGAATTTCTGAAGAAGCAAGAGCTATGATTCCCTGGTCACCTGTGGCATTCGTAAGGCAGTTTTCTCCTCAGGTTTTCCAGGCATAGATGGGGCTCAGAAGTTTTGTTTGCCTTTGAAGCCAGGCGGCGTTGGAATGGCAGTATGTGTCGCAGAGCGTACAGCACAGGTCATCTACACCCAGAGTTGTGTAAGTCAGAAACTTGCGTGCACTGTTGTCTGCTTTGTTGAGAGGTGTTTTGGGGGGAGGCTGCTTAGTTGACTGCCAGTTTGGGATTCTTTGTTTTCTTGAGCAGATAATTGAAGAAAATCACATCAATTTTCCAGTAACATTGTGGTGGCAGGGCTTATCCTCAGGCTTAAAAGAAAAACAAGCTCTGCAACAAGCATAGTTTATATCTTACGAATTCATTCAGTAAGAGGCTTTTTCTTCCCCCAAATATTCCCCAAAGAGTGTGAAATCAAAGGCAGATTTTTTTGCTGAGGGGCAGGCTTGGTTTTGCAAACATTATAGGCATTAACAAAATCAGCTACAAAACAGGAGCTCTCATGTTAATGATTGTTTTTAATTTTTCCCACTTCTTTGTTATTTGCCCTCAGACTTGGCTTGTCCAGAGAGGATTTTGGTTTGGGTTTTTTTTGTCCTTGTTATACTGAAGTTTAGGAGATGTCCTCACTGATTGCAAATCTGGAACCTGGAAAAATGACCTGGGTAAAAGATGGCATAGTATTACTTAACAGGTAAGCTCCCCTAAAGGCAGCGAGCTGCAATAATTCTGACAGAATTTCAAACACGTTTAAGTCAGTTGCCTTTGATACATGCTGTGTGTGACGAATTCTAAAAAAATTACTCATCTGAGCAGCTCGGAAGCTAAAAGAGCTGGGTCTCCCCTCTGCCCCACGTTGCAGGTCTCATCTTAGATTAAAACCCGGTGGGGAATACAGCTGGGCCTGTTCTTACTGGTTTCTGCGTCCACTCAGGACAGTAGGATTTGGCCCCAGGTTATTTTAATTGGAGGAGCTGTAAACACTTTCAAAGCTATTTATTTCAAATAACAGATTGCTCTAAACCCCCTCCACCCTACTCCCAAATGCTTTGAGGACAAAATTAGGTTTCAAAGATCTTGCAGCATAACTGTTTGTTCGGAGATGCTCTGTTTGATAGAATGCAATTGTAATTCATCCTCTTTATAGAAATCTGTGGTTCATCCCACTCAGGCTAAGGTCTCTTTTACTAATTAGCAGCATTTTCAGCAGCACATTCTTGTTTGTAATAAAGACTGTTTACTATAATTAGCATTCTGTTGATGTTAAAAGATGTAAATGAGCAGTTCTTGCCAGTTTGGAACAATATGTTCACATAGTCAAAAATAAATGTTGATTTTAAAGAAAGTTTAAAAGCCAGATTTTACTGTAGTTTAAGACAAAAAAAATACGTGTTTGTAAAGCTGATAGAAAGTTTTTCATTTAAGAAAACAAGTGCAACAAACCATAACTTTAATGAATGTCTACATATTGTATTACTGGCAAGGGGTATATCAGGAGGTTATGGGCAATAGAATATTTTACTACTAGTTTGTTGGTTTGTTATGTATCCAGCAGCTTTCTCAGGTAGCCTGAAGAAAGAAACTTCAAGAAAAGAATTGAAGAAACTGAGTAAATGCCCTTGTGGTTTATGGAGTAGCTAAGTGTCTACCACCCACATGAAAGTCCAGGAGGGTGAAATGTCTCAGCACTAATGAAATTCAGATCTTGTCATACTTGCCTGAACCTGTACCTCATCTCATCTGTATCCACAGCTATCAGATTCCTACAGGGAAAATGTAAAATCATTAGGCATCTGGTACTGGACAGCGCTGTTCCAAAAACGCGAGTGGATGTTATTTGTAACTCAATTTCACTATCAGCTCAGGTACACATTTCTTCAGATAACAACCAAAATGCTTTTAAAATCTAAATCTGCCAAGTATTGCTTGTACTTAAGCTGCATTTGGGAAGAAGGAGGCTGCTTTGATGGGCTTCAAAAGGGATTGACTGAGGGTTCAGTTTGCGGCTCTGCTGCAGACTATGACCAAACCAATCAGTATCTGTTACCACTACTTTTTAGTATGTTTTACTTTTAAACCTCTTGGGGGCAAAGAATGCTTCACCCAGTCCTGATATTACTGTGCTCTTATCCAGTGAGGGCTACAGTATCATGCAGAGCCTCAGACTCTGCAGTAATGGTGTGGTGTGCTGTATTTGAAATGGAACAGCAGAAGAAAGAAAAGCTGAGCTTTCTAATCCATGCTGCACTTCGTATCGCACGTGCAAGGACCACAAGGGCTTGATGAGAAGTTCACAGATTTTGCGAATCAACAGCTGGTTGCACAAACAGGTGCCAACAGCAAAGATTTGGTTATTACTACCATGGGAACCCCATCTGAGGATCAAAGACTGCTAGGGAGAGCTGGGATCCACCTAACCAAGTGGGGCCAAAGCATCTTTGCTGTAAGACTGGCTAGCCCAGGGGAAGAACTTGAAACTAGGAACGAGGTGGTAGTGAGATGGTGACCCCCAGGCAAGTGGTAGTGGGCCAGGTTGGTGAGCAAAGGGTGCAGGGTGATGTGGACCAGAGACTGGAAAGGGGCTCTTCTCAGGTGTCTGCACACGGTGAGCAAGTGCCAAGAAAGCTTTATGGGGGAAGTTCTCAGCTTTTCTGGGAAATGAGCGTGTCTGGGTGCTGATGCAGGAGTGTCTGGGTGCTGATGCAGGAGTGTCTGGGTGCTGATGCAGGAATGTCTGGGTGCTTGTGCATACAGCACGGAGAAGAAATGTAAGGGTTGAGGTCTTTGTGAAGTTACAAGACGGTGAGCTCAGTGGGTTCACAGAGATGGCTTACATGACCAGGGTGCTGCCGTGGATGGATACTAGGCCCTCAGGAATGTTAAATACTGGGAATGTCTTTCTAAATGCTAGGAATCCTAAAGCTGGAGCCCACGGAGCTGTGGCTGAGCATGTGTAAGGAGGCAGTGGAGAGCTTGTGGGTCAGGATTAGAAGGCAGATCACCAGAGGTGGTGTTGAGTCTGTTGTATCTGTTGTGGGTATCTGCTACAGACTGCCTGGTAGGGAAGAAGCTCTTGCAGAGACCTTCCTTGTGCAGGTGGAGGATGAGTTGTGTTTAAAGGCATAGGTCTTTATGGGGGACTTCAAGCACTCTGATTATCTGCTGGAGGAGCAACACAGCAAGCCACAAGCAGTCCAGGAGATTTTTGGACTGTGTTCATGATAACTGCCTGACACAGGTGATGGAGGAGCCAGTGAGGCTCTGCTGGACCTCATACTTGCAAACAAGGAAGAACTGCTTGGGGGTGGTAAGGCTGGGGGCAGCCTTTGCTGTGGTGGTGATGAGGTGCTGGAGTTTCAGTATCCTGAGAGGAGGGAGCAAGGCAAATAGCAGGATCACGGCCTTGGTCTTCAGGAGAGCAGACTTTGGCCTGTTCAGGGACCTGCTTGGAAGATTCTGATGGAAGACGGTCTTAAAGAGAGAAGTCCAGGAGAGCTGGCTGACTTGCCAGGGTCACTTCTTCCAAACTCAGAAATGGTCCATCCCAACGTGCAAGAAATGAAGTGAAGACACGGGAGGCCTGTGTGGATGAGTGAGGAGCTCCCGACAAAGCTGGAACAGAAAAGGAGGCATGCAAGTGGTAAAAGCAGAGAGAGGCAACTATCTGAGCACGCAGGGGTCGGGTTAGGAAAGCCAAAACTCATCACAAGATGAATCTTGAGAAGAATGTAAATGACAATGCCTCTTCTGCAGAAGAGAGGCTAGGACAGATGCGGACGTGCTACTGCTGAATGGGTCAGGGGGCCTGGTGAGCAATGAAGAGGCACTTAGTGGCTTCTTCACTTCAGTCTTTACAGGGAAGAGTCTCCCTCTGCTATCCCAGCCCCCTGAGACCAGTGGGAAAGTGTGGCACGGAGAGGATGTAACTTTGGTATGGGAGTGCTGAGTTAGGGAATGTTTAAACAAACTGAGCTGAACCTCGTGCCCAAATATGTGGTGGGGGCCACCCAGCTGGAAAGCAGCTTTGCAGAAAAGGACCCGGGGGCCCAGGTGGACGCCAAGTTGAACGAGAGCCAGCAGTGTGCTTTTGGAAAGTTCAGTGGCACTGTGGGCTGCATCAGGAGGAGCATCCTCAGCAGGCTGGGGAGGTGGTTAGTCACTTCTACACAGCTCTGGAGAGACCACAGTAGCGGCAGAGGTAAATGTAATAGCAAAGCTCAGATTGCAATGTCCTACTGAGATTTTGGTTTCTGAGACAGAGGTGGACCTCTTGTAGTGTGCTTAAATCTAGAGAAGACTTCATATTATCCTTAATCATTGTACTTACACACACATACACAGAGTGCACATTTCAAGTTTCCATCCACAGTGTCAACACGTTCTCGTGAGGAAACTTTCCGTTAAAAAAACCCAAATGTTCTTCAACAGCTATGCCCTAATTTAATTCAAATAGATAGTAAATTATTCTTACATTATTGGGTTGTTTTTATGTGTGAGTCATAAGTCTTCAGTGTATTTTGTCTGAGTGTTAAGAACATGCAAACTAATATCTCAGGAATGTGCATATTTAATTCCCATTAACATTTAATAACATATTAGAATGGTTCAGGTATTTCCAAAAAAAAAAAATGCTTTTTGTCCTGGAAGAAACTTTTCATGAAAGTGTATTAAAATATCTGTAAGCTGAATGCATGGTATGTGCCCTTACCTAGAGATGGACTTTGCTACCGTGGCTCATATTTTCATACCTTTCTGTTTTAGCAAGCTAATATGTAAAGTGAAGTATGAAATATGTAAAGTGAAGTACCACTTGGTATAAGCTGTGAAGGCCAAAATCTGCTCCTTGTTTTGTAATGTCCTCATGGTGGCCATTGTCTTTCCCCTTGTTTTTTGAGTTTGATCTCTGAAAGTTTCATGCAATTTACATGAGAGAAACAAAGGAAATTACAGGGACAAATTGATCTCAAAGATTAATTCAGGTTATTGGCATATCTATCAAATGCTGAATTGCTGGAAAGAGATACGAATGTGGATCAACAGCTTTTTTGATTTCACTGAAACTCCTACCATTTTATATGGGCAAAACTTGTCTCTGTGTTTGATAGTGACTTGGTAATTAATAATAATACTATTTGTGTTATATAAAAAAGAATAATGACAACTTATATTGAATCCTTAAAAACAAATAAAATCAAGATACTGGGTTGGAAAGCCAGGCTTATGTGGAGTTCTAGTTGCCAATGCTTTTTTCTGTTAGGATAACTCTCTTTTCTGGTTCTTTGTTGCAGTTGAAGGAAGGACTGAGTTCTGTGAACATCCAAAATCTTCAGCTTCGTTGGAAGGATGAGAGCCAGAAATTACAGGTGAGGTGCTGTGGTTTTGTTGTTTTAATAGGAAGCCGATTGTACATACCTAACCTTCAGGTTAACTCAGACTTCTTGTCTGTGACTTTCCGGTTTCTTTCATTGAGGAAGAAAGGTTGACAAGCACATTTAAACCAGTAGTGAGCAAGGAAATTTTATGATACTGTTCTCAGATGAACACAAAAACATCTTTTTAAAGATCACTGGCATAAAACTATAGACTTGCTCCTTGTGAATTAGTATTAAGAATCTCTGATTCCAGTAGGAGGAGAATCTTTGGTTGCTGTCTTGCGTGTCTCTCTCTCAAGTACTCATGCATACACACATACTGCATTTTCAAATCAAACGCTGAATTCCTTCTAGCGTTTATATCATCTTTAATATGTATTGGCTTTCTAATGTAGTTTCAGGCTTTCTTTCTGCCTTCAGCTTGCTTGTAAATTTTTCTGCTGCCTTTCAAAGTGTATTTTCTGTTTTTTATTGCATTACAGAAGAATGTGCCTCCTTTCTCCCGATTTGCATCTTTGTGATGTGAAAACATTTGTATGAAATGTATCATGTTCTAAACCTCATATGTAAATGATTCTTTTCTCTTCCTCCAGAGCTAGTGTATTAGTAGATGTCTTGCTACACTTGTGCACAAAATTGGAGATGAAAGCCAGAGTGGGAGTGAGAGCAAATGAAAGTGGGGACAAGGAGGGAGGGAGGAACGGGAGAAGGATAGAAGGGAGGAAGGACTTCAAGAAGCACACAAGTAGCAAGTCTGAAATATCTCACTGTTTTTTTACTGCATCTTCTAGAAACTCTTGTGTAAGAACCAAGGGCCAGATTTTATGGGTATTTTAAATAAGTATATAAGACCACCATAGCCGTTATCAAGATGCCTATGTGTACTGGTACAGATCTGTCTATCCTTGGGTGCTTAAAACACATTTGGAAATCTTGAGCTTTCAAGTCTGCAAAGTGCTGTTCAGCTTTCAGCTGAGAGCCAGATAGGCTTTGTACTTCCCAGTAGGTTCTGTGTCCTTGAGGGTATGGGCTTAAATAATAAACATTGGGTTGGTAAAGCACAGCAGCCCACTTTGGGTATGTTTGTAATGTGTAACCAGATTTGTAGGTGTTAAACACTGTAGAGTTATTGGAGAGATCCTAAAATGAAAGGACCTGGCTTTTGGCTTTGTCTTCCTTCTTAATCTAAAACCAAAATCCCAAACTGATCTAGACTAAATTTTATACTTAATTGTTCCTTAGAAACTTAATTTGCATAATACCCTTGCTATGATATAACAGGCAACTTAAATGCAGATTTAAGCAAGTCAATTAGTCTTTTAATTAAGGCTGTAAAATTCTGCCCTAGTCTCTCAAAATGCTTTACCCTATTTATATCCTGGTGAGCAAGAAAACTCTGCTTTTAGCAGTTGTTCATCCTGTTCTGTCTTCATGATACTCTGGAAATACAACGTGAGTGTTCCTGACTGTCTGATGGTTTTGTTTTGAGCTTTCCTCCTCCCTGATTCAGGAGGAGGGAAAGACTGCAAGTTTTGGAAGCACTTGCAAAAATTCATTCCAGCATTGATCAGATCTGTAAGTCAACAGAAGATTTAAACTTGTTCCTGTGAAAGGAACGATATCCACTGGGATCCTGATTCTCCTTAAAGCTGTGATAGGCTCGGATAACTTTGAGGGACAGACTGGGTATAACAAAAGCAAGTGACTTCAGGCCAGATCCTGATACCCCCTTACCTCTGCACTGAGGGATGCTGAGCAAAAGAGCCTCCATGGATTCAGATGGAAGTTGCAGGCTGTGAGCACTACTCAGGACGTTTGCTTTTCAGTTATTTCAGAATAACTGCTGTGGGCTGGTGTCTGTGCTTAATGTGGGCTGGGACCGAATTTGCATTCATTATTTACATACTATTTGCCTGGGCATTTAGTTTATAGAGAACTTATATGGAGCTACTTCTGGTGTGTTGGTTTTTTTTGTTTGTTTTCTCAAGGTTTTCATTTTAATTAAGTCATTGCTGAAGTGTAGGGTAATTGAAGCAACAAACCTGTTGTGTTGTAGACTTAAACTCTCTGAAACTGATATTTATCCCACTGATTTTATTGGTGACTTCTCGTGATAGTGTAAGATGCTGATTTGGTATAACTATAATTTGATAAATACCAGTAATTTTTCAGGTGTGATTGCAGCCTTCTTAAAACTGCATGTTTCGGTAAACACTGGTTTTTGTGTGTGCAAAGTCCAAATCCTTACGGATGCTGCTGATGCCTGTTACCAGGAAGAAACTGCAAGTAAATCATGTTGTAGACTGAATGCTTGACAAATTCCCTCCTCAAATCAATGCTAGCAAAATGTACCTGTGATACATATTTTAGATGCCATGTCTATAGAGTGGTGTAAAGAAAGTTTATCATCATGATCAATGAAATCCTAGCATACTGTTTTTAGGGTAGCTTTGAAACTGTGTATTAAATGCTCCCAATAGGCACACTGACTGAGGCTTATGAATGCTGTAATAAAACATGTTAGGGAGAGATGTAGAGTCTTACTCCCTTCAGGTGCTCATATTTGGGGGAGGGGTTGGAGGGTTTCTTTTTTTTCCTCTTGAATTTGGAAACCAGTGCTGTATCATGGTGCTGTTCTCTAAACAGTTGAACGGATCTGTTCCTTTGTGAGGTTCACTTTGAAATAGTTTTTTAAAATGCAGTGAAGCCTATGTTGAAATTTCTTTTTTTCAAAGCAGCACTCAATATACCTCTTTTCAGAGGATGGATTTTGCAGATAAGCCACCCTTTGTTTTTCCTAATAGAGGAGGCAATCTTATAGCAGCAACTGAAAAGTGCATCCTATGAAATAGGGATTCTTTTTTTTCCATTTGAAATTTATTTCGTGGTTAACTTTTTGCTAATTTAGTTCATGTTCATTTCCTTTACACAACATTCTACCCTGTTCTTCCCACACGCCTTTCAAAATCAGGGGCAATTACATCTTGTGATTGCAGAGGCAGGCTGTAAATTCTTCCATTAGTCTACATTTTAAATGTTACTCTGTGAAAACACAAATCCCGAGGTACAAACAATTCCCTAGCCTACACTGGTACTTAAATTCACTCAGTGTTTTTTTCTTTTTGTCTGTTTCTAGGGTCACTTTGTCATAATGCTCTGTATTACATTTTTGGGGTCAGAACAAGTACTCACCAGTCCAGGTCCAAGTGGATTGTTTAATTGTTCTCTTGAGTTACAGGTTAAATGAAAACTTGAAAGCAGTTTAGAGCTGAATTAAAATGAACAGAACAAAATCCTAAGAAGCTTCATAAGATAAGATTTTAAGACAATCAGTGGCCCTTTCATTACATTCTCATTTTCTTTGCAGGTGAAGGAAGGTTCTGATTCTGGGCTAATTGGCTATAAAAGGGGGATGAACAAAAGACGTCTGCTTTTTTATCCCCCTCCCTCCTCCTTTTTTAATCTTTGTGCTTTTTTTCTCTTTCCCTACTATTAGTAAGGAATGTAATAATGGATGGGATGCTTAGCAGCCTTTGTCTTGGATCTGAAATCTGCCAAGATTGAAACTCCCGCAGGGATAGCTTTCTTTTTTTTTTCTTTTTTTAAACATGCCAAGGAGCAAAAGATTGCTTGAACATTCAAATGTTCATCCAACTCATTTAAAAAAGAAACTCTTCTCCTTCCAGCCAGTATGTCTGTTCTTGAAGAATAGTCACAGTCTAGGACTACAATACATTCAGTACGCAGGGAACTTCATCTTTAAAATTGTGCAAGAAAAATACTAAGTTAAAAGGTGGGAGGAAGCAGGGAGGGATAGACAGTGGAGTGATGAATGTCATTTTAGATGCAGCTACTTCGTACGTTTCTGGACTAAGATCCCATTTATTTCCCCCCAACATGGACTGGGACAGTGTCTGTCAAATCTGGGAGTTGTAGGTAAGCAGTAGGCACCCATCCTCCTCCCTGCCCTCTTCTCCCCTCTGACAGAATTAAAGCACAGGTACTTTTGGGGGTAACGAGCCAGTGTGCAGGGAGCTGGTCCCTGCACTGAGGCTAGGGGAGCAGTGGGGGAGAAGGGAATGGAGACTTTCTTCGGGCATTCAGCACTTACTAGTGAGGACTGACTTTCCTTTTAGCTTGAAATCACAACCCAGACAGGGGAGAAGTTGTGTGAAATGCCTCTGAGATGAGTTAATGCATCAGAGATCAGTGGGTGCACGGCTTTAGCCGTGGCTGGAAGGGGACACGGGGCGTGCGGGGGGCCTGAGGGGCACCCCAGCGCGTGGTCTGCATGCGCACAGAGCGAGCTGCACCTACCAGGTAGGCGCGTGGAGGGGACGGGGGGCTCCTGTTTGTGTACCGGGGGTCCAAGTGCCATGGGTGGTTGAGGGGGAGGCTTGTCGTGCGTGCAGAGAAGCGGGTGGCGATGAACGGGAAAGGCTGAGGGCTACCTGCGGCCCCCCGAGGGACGGGGAGGAAGATGCGCAGCGAGAGGAGCGTGTGCATAGGGGTGGTGGGGTGCCTGAGCGAGCACCTTCGGCGGCCCTGGGAGGAGCGACGCGTGCTGGCTCCTGCTCGGACAGCTGCTGGTAGCGGGGGAGAGCCGCACGAGTGGCCCCCGGCCAGGCTGGGGCTCCTGGGCTGGGGGACAGCCGGATGGTGGGGTGGTCCTGGGCACCGTGCTGCCCCATGCCGTGCTGGGCACCGCGTCGGGCACCCAGCGGGTGCTGTGCTGTGCCCGGTGGGAGGCTGTGAAGGGCTGGAGCAGGATGAGCTGTGCCCGGCGAGGCACCTGCCTGCCCAGCCGGGCGAAGGGCAGGTCTGCAGCAGGCGCCTTCAGACGCTTGGGCTTTTTTTTGCTGCTGTGCTTTGCGCCCCGTACTGGGAAAACCAGCTTCATCGGGAAAGCAGCTCGTTAGGTGGATTCCCTCGGAGAGAGGCTCACGCCTTCGGCATAATGGGGAAGGAAAGGAGGCTTTTGACTGTGTCCATTAAAAAAAAGAAAAAAAAAATGCGACTGCTGCCCCCTCCCTCCTCCTCCTCCTCCCAACGAGGCTCCGGTTCCGCACAAAGGATTCATCATAGCCATGCAGCACTCACCTTCTCCGGCCACATCGTCCTCAGCCTGCTGGGCTACTCTCAAAAGGGGGGCGCGAGCAGGGGGCGGCAAGGCTGGGAGCCCCTGATGAAGGCTGGCATGGAGGTAGCCCGCGCCCCTGCTAAGTGGCCAGCCTCATCCCCCTCGGTCCTGAAAGCAGCTAGTGCCGAGCGGGCGCCTGGTCTGTGCTGCAGATGTGGGGAGGGTGGAACGGCTCCGCGCACCCGCTGCCTCAGCAGCACTCGCTGCTCCCAGCCAAATTTTTCAACTTTATTTAGGGGGAAGAACGGATCACATGGGGAGCCTCACCGAACTGGGAGGAGCGTGGCGGTGCAGAATCAGGTCACTAACATAAAAACCTGGGAGTTAGTCACAGGCACAAAGATTAATAGTGTTAGCATAATCCAGGCATAAAAAGCAAGCTGAGACAAAGACGAGATGCTTATGGGATTTAAATGCTTCTGTTTTCCTCCCTTCTCTGTGTCATTAAGCAGGGTGATCTCTTACTCCTTTTATCAGGTGAGTTTTCCTAATTGAGTAAGTAATAGAGCAGAATATAAAAGAACTCTTTTTGGCTTCCAAATGATTTTGAGCACGTTCCTCTTGGCTGTCAATGTGCCGTTTCCACAGGCTTTTTTTAATACCTCAAACGCCTGGTTTGTCTCTATCCTGCTGTGCTGTATCGATTGAGTCCCTGATAAATAGATGCTACAGACCCACTCCAAAACACACTCGTGCCCACATGAAACAGCCTAGGGTTGGATAATGGTTTCTGACTCCAAGCTTTATTTTCTATCTCTAGCTCAGACAAAGGCAGGAAGGCTGCTGCCTGATCCCATATTGTCCCACTGGCTGAGAATTAAGTTTCTGCAGCGCCTTTTTCTGATCCGTCTGTCATTCATTAATAGATGGCAAAGCTCCCGACAGGAGCAGAGGTAAAACAAAAGCTGTCCCTGAGTGCTGAATTGCTGCTCGCTGCCAGGACTGCAGCAGGAAGAATCATGCGACTTTTAGTATCTTTGTTTATTTAATTATCAGTTGCACATTCAAAAAGCCCGTGATGGATTCAGGTTATTTAGAGGCCAAAACTCAAATGTGGGTTCCTAACTGTGGTTACGGAAATACATATATATCTTGTGAAGAAGTGGGCCTGACTTTCATAGGTGCTAAGCAACTGTTCTTCTGCATTTCCATCCGCCTTTACGTCACATCCCACCCTCTGCCACCTTCCTCGTTGTCCACATTTTTTAAAAGGAATTAACTTGGAAAAGTAGGCTATCTTGTTCTTTGCTTACGGAAGCATCCTGCCCAAAAGAAGCTCGACGCGTGATACCAGACGAAGGGAAAAGCAGTAGCCAGGTGGGTTGCCACTGTGAAGGCATGACGTCCAACGTGTCCAGTTAGTGTAAAGCTACAGGAGAGCTTGTCTGCTGCGCACCCAGAAATGACTGTCATCTAACGAGTTGCACCTGCCTACAGAGTAGGTATCCTTCCTTCAGTCTGCAGAAAAAATTAGCCAGCTTTGGTATTTAAAGGCTGAAACAGTCAAAATGTTGATTCCTGGCAACATCTTAATGAAGGGCTCAGTGCAGCCTCTAGGAGCCTCTGGACTGGAGGTGATATCCGTCAGGATACCACACCAAGAAAAGCAGCCTTCATGTCAGCATAAATCAAAATATGGAACTCCGAATTCTTTGGTGTGCAGCGCAGTTTTCTGCTGTGTTATCCTTAGGGTGCAGCTGAGGCTCCTTGCTCTCATTTCGCCTGCCCTGCCTGCTTACTGTGGGTCTCTTAAAGGAATCGGGGGAGTGCAGCTACTTAGGCTGGAGGAGAGAAAAATTGCGATTGGTTCCTTTATAGGGCAAATCAATGGAGTGTAGGAAAAAGCACTTTACATCTTTACTACAATATAGATGTACTGAAAACACAGCTTGAAACTGTCCCTGGGCTTTAAATTCAAAAATGGTGTATTTCTGAGCTAGTCTTGCAGAGAACCTGGGTTTTATTACCTGGAGATTGACCTCTATGTGTAATTTTCATTTCAGGTGGACAGACAATTGCTTTTCAACAGAGTTGTCATCCATTCTGTAAGGGTAGCTAGAGATATTTCCGTTGGTTTTATTTTTTAATAATTTCTCTGTTTTGCCAGATAACAATGAAAAATAAGATAACGTGGCTAACAGGCTTTTACAGCTCTGGTTAATCCTTATTTATATTTTCATCCCCCCAGTTATTTTTTTCTTACTGACTGAAGTTTTCTCTCATGTGTTTTAGAAAGCTTCCTTTTTTATTTCTTTTTACACACAGCTTCTTAGCGAATATCTTATGTCAGCTGGGAAAGATATATATAAAATGTGTGTGTAAATGTACATAGAGCTTTCTCTCTCTCACATATACATATATATGCATGCACAGTCAATCAATATATATATATATATATATGCAAAGCCCAGGCAATACAAATTTCTACCAGTTTGTATTAGTGCAAAGGTAGCTTTTTCCTCTATTTTTATTTATATTTAACTTTCCCCGACATTTTTGCCTATGAACTCATAAGTAAGCCAGCATGGAATGTCTGAAAATGGTCTAATATATTTTAATGCTATATTGGGTCTTTTTTTCAGCTACTTGTCCTTAATCCAGTATGTCTAATAAACTGAAATTTCTCACGCTGTCAGATTTAGCACTTCCTGAATCTTTTCTGTTTCAAGGCTTGTAACTGGTCAGAAACCGTATCAGACATTATGAAGGCTGTAGCTCTGTCAGAGGGTTATTGACCAAGTACAAGACCAGTATCTATGTGGTATAGCTCTGTCTCCTCCAGGAAAACACATTTTCCAGGAAATCAGTGGTTCAGTAAATACTTCATGTCATGGTTAGGCCCACAGATCCAAGTCAGCAGTGACATATAAACACCCAACTCCCGCTGATTTCAAAAGGACTTAGGCCAAAGTATCTCTGTGCTTGTGTGTCTCTTGACAGTAAATGCTATTGGAAGTTCATCGGAGCCATCAGAAAGGCCACAAAACGTTCTGATGGTAATTGAAGGGATAGGAGAAAAATGAACTTTTGTAACTCCTTGAGAACTTCTTCAAGCTTTGAAAAATGGCCCAAAGCTTCTCCCCCAGTCTGCAGTGAAATGCTCCTTATTCATCATTGCAAAATCTCTGATGGCCCAGTCATATTGTTGACATTTCCATTGCCGCTTCTATTTTAAATGTTATAATTAGTAATTTTTCATGCTTCCAGATTGTCCTTTCTCTTAGAAATTTAAACTACAGTGACAAATTGAAGCACATCAGATACCAACATAATGTAGGTACCTGATACAAAGAGATTACTCCCAAGGTAATGTTTTCTCTCTTCCTACCTTCAGTGCCTATATTGTTGTAAAAGATCTCATTATGGAGAGATTGAAATAAGACCATTACATGTAATAGGTCACTGTTTCACCTTGATGCAGTGAGAACGGATTTAGAACTGAGCAGGCATACATTTAAAATATATATATTATTACAAGCAAAATTTCTCATTGAAGCCAGGCCATCAAATTCCTCTTCATCTGATAAAGTTATAAATATTGACTGTAGTGGAAGAGCAAAGAGCAACATTTATTACCAAACGTAATGAAATGAATCTGCATTATGCAAAAAGTCTTGGTGCTTGTATTCGGTGCTTTCTTTTCTTCAGTCCTAACTAGGAAGTTTGATTTTATGAGGAGAGATAAAAATTTATTTAAAAACTCAATTAACAGTCTATTTCCTTGGTGAGCATAAATGGCATACCATGGTACTGCTGCTACATCTATCGGTATCGCTAATTTTAATTGAATACGACCTGATTGTAGAATATGGAACAGGTTTTGAGATTTCAGAGGTATGGCCAGTTGGGTTAGCAGGCTGTGCTGCCAGCACTGTGCACAGCTATCTGTGAGGGGCTCGTGAAGATGGCGAACAGTCCCTGAGTTCTTTGCTCCAGAAAGGAGGCAGGCAAAAGAGGGTATGGTAGGAGTATATCAAGTAAGTAAAGCTGAGGAAGTAAATTAGGAATTCCTAATTAGTCAGTACCATTTTTGGAGGGTAGGGAGAAATTCAGTGAAATTGAAAGGCATTACAGATGATAGTAACGGAAGGAAATGATTCTGTACGTAGCATGTTGTTCTGTAGAACTGGTTGGTACAAACTTCCACTAAGGTTGAAAGCCTTAAAGGATTTCAGTAAAAGTGTCAATGTTAACATGGTAATGAGAGCATCCATAATTACAGGAATCTTTGTTGTGGCCTCCAGTTGTAAGATGCATACTGCTTTGCAAATGGAAAGAGCCAACTCCCTTTTGGGCAGGTTTCCTGTTCTGGCTTTTCTCTGTAAGCGTAAAAGCATTTTTTAAAGCATCTGGAAGTGACCAGTGTCAGAACACTGGGCTACGCAGACACGTTTGATCTGTGTTGTGACTTTAGTTTTCTTACCGTGAAGCAGTTCTGGACTGTCCTCATTGCATGATGTTTCATGTCTACTAGGTGAGGAATAACTTCGCGTTTGGCAACAACGGTATAAATCTAGAATTTGCCAGTGAGGTCAACTCCTGTGTATAGTCCTGGCCTAGCAGGTAAAGAGCCAACGCGTTTCTTCTACGGGATCAAAACTCTTCTGAAAACAGCTTGAATCACATACGACTGTTCTGGAAGTGTGCAATACAATAAGCACACTCTAATGCACGCAGGATAGGTACATCTTTTTTCCCACTGCTGTATTGCAAAGGTCAGAACTGTTAAAGAAGCTGTTGTGATCTTTGAAATGGAGAAATCCCAGAATAGATCTCTACCTTGTCACTTCTTGGATTTTCTTTTGTTGCCTGTCTTGCCTCCTGTAGAGTGCCGGTTAAATTTAAACAGCAGTCGTGTCTCTGGACAATACCTCCCTGTCATGAAGTAGATGGTTGCTCTTGTCAGTGGACTTCCATGTGCTATACATATCCCTCCCATGTTTTGTTTCTTCTCCATCTCCGCCTCTCTTTTAAAATGGAAACGCAGAAGCTTTCAGAGCGTGAGAAGGCCATGTTCAGCACTTGGCGGACTGAGGCTAACAGTCTTTCTCCTTCTGTTTCAATAGGAGACCGGCAGCAGCCACCCCCCTGCTGACGTTGCCTGGAAGCCCAGCCAGGAGGCATTGTGGCCGGCCTCTTCTGCGGAGCTGCTTTCTGGGATGGGACTGCAGGGAAAGGGAGTTCTGGTCAACTCCATATCTCCGTCTCTTTATCTTGCTTCTACCCACCCATGTATTTGGAAATGAGGGTTTAACATTTTGTCTTAGTTAACAGAGGAGGAACTTGTTATATCTCTGCGATAGTCTCTGGAGGAAAGCTGTGCACTGATGGGTTTAGTGGTTGTTCTGATTGCACCAGCTTGAGAGGAGCCCAGATTTAGGGTACCAAGAATGCTCAAACCACTTTAATTCTCCTCTGCTTCTGGAGAGCAGCTGTGTGTTTGTATTCTAGTGTTCCTTGCATCGTTTCTTTTGAAGACTGAACAAGCTGTACCTGCTATTTGCTTCTACCCACAGCAATCCATGCCACCCTCCCAGCACATTTTCTCTCATGCTTTGGGGGCAGTCTGCAAACAGAAACTCTGTGTTTTCTGCTTCCTGTGCATCCGTCTCTGTTCTCCCTTCCCATGCCAAGAGATCTGTATGCCTTCCCTTAGCACTTGACTAATTATCGGTTAACTGTTCTGTTCCTGAGTTTTCCTCAAGCTTTTTGCTTAAGCTCTGCTTTTCAATTGCAATTGGTTGGTAACAGTTTGCCAAACGTAACACTGTCAGCTGCCCATGTCTCCAGCTTTTTTGGTCTTTCCTTCTAAGGTACTAGTGCTTCTAGTCCTGAAGGGTGGAACTGAAAGCTGACAGAGTGATAACGTTTGTCACCATTATTAGCTTTTTTTTCCCTCTATTAAAATTTATGCATGTCTGGCCAAGTTACACATACTAGTACAGTACAGACAGTGAGTTGTTCAAAAAAGTTAACGTTAGCCTGTGAGGATCAATAGGCTAGTGTCCTACAACTTACGGCAAACACAGCCTCCTTCAGAGGGCAGTTGTAGGGACAAGCCTGGTTTAGTCACTCTGAATTGACCGTAGAGGAATCAGCTCTCTCTATGCAGCGACAGGAATGTCAGGAAACTAGGTTTTCTGGAGCAACGTAGAAGCCTTGTGGACAGCCTGCCCTTAAGTCCAAGCTTTCATCTGCACTGCTTATTCTCTTCATAATCACATCACTAAGTCTCATTGTTAACGCAGTTAAATGCAGTCTTGAAAACTTGATTTAATTTCTGCCTTTACTACTGAGATTCTAATGCCAAGTTGCTGAAAATGAAATCTTTTTGAAGTGTTCATTAACTTCATGTTCCCCATTTTCCAGATACTCAGTTTAAGGTGATATCTGATTTGCAGCAGCTCTGTATACTTAGGTCTTCAGCTGGAACTGAGTTTTCTGCATTTAAAGCACCGTATAATGTTAAGCATGCTACAAAAAGAATGCTCTCATTTTCCAAATTGGACATCCACATTAATGAATACTTTTACAACACAGAAACTTTTTAATCATTTTTTCAACAGTGTATCCAGATAAAATGGAAGTGCTGGGACAATAAATTAATCAAAAATGTATTACTAATGTGTACCTTAGAAAAGCCATGAATAAATTTATCATGTGCTCTCAGAGTAGAGTTTGAGTTTGGTGAAACAAAGTGGGTTAAACTAAGCAGGGATGAAATGATCTTGTTCTATAATAAAGCATTCAATCAGGGAGTTGTTCAACTGTTTCTGAGTAACCCCCTGTGGAGGCAAGCCATCAGAAATGGGCTACACGCTAAACAACAAGAAGAAAACAAATTCTGAAAAGCTGCTCATTAACTGAGAATCATCCACCCTTTACACTGAACGAGGCAAGGGTCCTGTGGAAAAAAATAATGTGGTCATGTAAGTGAAGGCGGTAGCGTACTGCATAACGCAAAAGATTCAAATTAAGGTTGCATTGGCAATTTTAATTCTGCAATTTCTTAACTTTTGGCTATTTGACTTAGCATTCTCTATAATGCGCTTTTAACTTGGAATATTGCGTGTAATATATATAAATGTTGTTTTTAAATAAAACTGGTTTGTCTCCAAGTCATGTCATTTTCACACTGCCTGCTGTCACCATTTCTAAAGGAGAAGCAGCTGGTGTGCTAAAAGAAGTTATGGACTTTGAAATCCTGCAAGGTTAGGAACTGAGTGGTTGGAGGGAGATATTTACAGAAGATGTCATCTTTTTTGGTCTGCTAGATTACTCCCACTGTTTTCTCCACTGTGTTTAATGGAGCAAAGTGTAAACATTTGCTGTGAGGTTTTTTGTGTCCATAGTCTGTGAGTAACCCTAACAGGAGCTTGGTGGGGTTCCATGCTTGTGGTTTCTCTGTCCACTGTTCTCACTTTATAAACAGAAATGTGGGGTTCTTCATAACTGTCGGCTGCAAGCTCAGTGTGGCATCTGAGAGCCAAACTGAGCTCTGCTGGCTCAAATGTTAGCAGCAGGAAAGATTCTGTAATCCGAATTTGGTTAACTGCTCTGTTTGTTGTGTTTGGACCAGAACAGAATCCAGTTCCCACTCAGATCGCTGCGCGGGTTCCGTAATGCTAAAGAAATACAAAATACCCAAAGTGGATGGTGAGCATTACAGTGAGCAGGTGCATGTTTGACTACAGGGCCCAGGTCTAGTAAGAAGAAAAAAAACCACATTCCTCATTTACTTATTTATTTATTTTATTTGTTTACAAAAGACGTTTTAAGGCATTACTTAGTTACTTAAGGAAATTGTGATCTAGCAGTAGCTTTGTGTTCGTAGTTACATGAAATATAAACGTTCAGTTTCTCTTGCTGTTTCTCATCATATTGCCACAAAAGAAAAGAAAATATATTTCTAACTCCTTGATGAAGACCATTAGATCCGTTACCATAGTAAGGCATAAATCATTTGAGTTCTTTTAACGGATCTTCCATTTAATGGTCATTGGGTGTTCATTGTGTGCAGTGGTCAAAGAGCTCATCTAGGATTGCTTCTAGGAGTGGAATACAAGTTGACGAGGAGCAGGAAGAACCAGGAGGGAGTGTTTTGCCAAGCACACTGCACTACCTAAGAGGTTTGCCTTTCTCTCCTGTGGGTTTCATCATCTGCAATAACATATCCTAGAAACATAACTGGCTTTTAGACCAGTTGTGACGATGGGGATATCGTTGAGACAGTCTTCATTAGAATAGAATGAGAACTGAGTGATCAGTACAAAACTCGGTCTGTTAGGTGTAACAAATGCTACATAAATGCTTTTTAAGGTGTTCTTTGACCAATGTCACATTTCCTGTGCTTTTGCTGGAGTGAATGTCTTGCATTTCTGGAAGTTAATACTAGATTGCTGCAGAAGACTTAGTTCTTAGCTCATAAGCTGGGGCACAGATTGTAGCTGGGAGAATGAGAAAATATGGCCCTAGAGATGAGTTTTGAAAAGTCACAAATTGCATGTGCTATCTTGTGATGATATATGTGCATATTTATCAGAAAGAAGGTGACTCTTTGTAGGAAGAGATGTCATTCAGTGCTCAGTATCATTTCACTGGGTATTTAAAAGAAACTATCATGCATATTTATAAGTTACCAAAAAGGTTTCTCAATGGCTTCTGCCAGTGGCATTCAATCACAGTAGTGCTTAACAATCTTTTCCCAGTTTTGGCTTTATTCTAGGCACAAGTGGCATTAGTGTTGAATTTGACCACCACAGAAGAGGAATTGGGTTAGGGCTCCAGACAGGACTTCAGAAACTGATTTAAAGTACCCAGTGAGATCATACTGCTCTTTTATTGGGTTCTGTTACCAATGCTGTATTTGTATTAAAGGTCATTTAAGCCACAATACAATCTTACACCATACTTCTGTTGATACTTCTTTAGACAAGGGGTACATTTTCATCACTGTCTTCCATGAGTCGTTAGCTATAGAGCAAATGAGCTAACACTGAGTTTGCTTTCCTAGTCCAGAATCTCCTTGCTATAAGATGTTGCTATAAGGTGAGTTACTGCCTCTTTGCCCTATTTAGCCTCTTGTTCTCATGAAATGTGATTTTCTCTGAATCCTTCTGAAACTGGATTTAAATTGGCCAGTGACTTCAGAAGTTCTTATCAGTGGAACAGTTCTAGGTGGACATGTCTCACCTAAGGAAAGAGGACTACAAATGCAAAATGTTTGGACTAATCCTCGCTGTTTGTAGGAGCGAGAGGGGAGGAAGTCTGAATCCTGGGCTCTAGTTTATCTCAGCTCTGAACCTACATGCTCCTTCTGCTATGCGATAAGTGAGCACAGTTAAAGTCGAATTTGTGGCCAGTTGTGTTGAGGTCTGTTACATGGTGTGTGGTGTGCTGCAGCAGGAAATTCCCAGTTTTAATTCCACAGTAGTATCTATCTACCTGTGAAACATAGCAAGTGTGATGAGTTTTTGATCCATTTCTCTTTTCTTTGTCTTTTTTTTTTTTTTTTTTTTTTAACAGCAGTTGGTCTGAAGCCATTTAGGTATGGAGCTTTAATGGATTTTTATAGCCAAGTGCTAGATGTACCTTATATCTGCATAAGCCTTTGAATTTATGTTTGCATGTGTCTCAGTCTGTGTACTCACAATTTCCTCTTCACATGGGGGAAAAAAAAAAGTAACTTCAAACCTATGCTGGTGGTGGTAACTTGTGAAAAGTGTTGCTGGCTCATTTGCGTATCTATCACTTGTTACATTTCACAGACCCTAGCGTTTCTCCCCCTTTCAGATTTATTCTGAAAAGCTTTGTTCCTACTGATCCACACACCAGATGCTACTGTATTTTCTGGATGTCTGAACTCTCCACTCAAAACCTGTCAATGTCTTTTGTATAGCTGTTACGTGCAGCTAACTGAAAAGTGCTATTCGTGTACCATGTCATTCCATGGTACGATTTTTTTCTTTTTATTTTGCTAATAGAAGCTCTTAATGCAGTTGCATTTGTGCTGGAACAACAGGGTTTATACAGGAATAACTACGTCAGGACTGCACAGGAGATTTCTGATAACTGTGTCATCCAAGAACATGAAAAGATGCGTGATGCAGAAGCCCGTGTGTCAGCAAACCTAGGCTTTTTGTGGTGCGTGTTTTCCTCAAGCAGCTAATTTTATTATATTTGTACAAAATACAGCTTTACTGGTGCTGTTTCATTTGCTTTGGAGCTCTTTGCCAGCGAGGAAGACTGCAGTCCTACCACGGTAAGGTAGTGCTAATGTGGGCCTGACCTTATGAGGGTTCCCTAGTGGATGCATGTTTAAACCTGAAAAATGAATCTGTACTTGAGAGGTTTGCTTTCTTTAATATTGCCAAGCTGCCAACTTCTACCAGAGGTGGAATTAGTACCAGCGAAAGGAGCATTGGACAGCTGGGAGATTGCCTTAAGAGCCCCACCGAAGGATGCAATTGGCTGCTGTCAGCATCACCTCCGTGGAAGGGTGCGAGGTGTAACGAATAGTTCTGGCTGTCAGTACATAAGGTATTGCATTGTTCTTAGGAATGATTTCTGGTAAGAATCAATACAAAACTGAATGTAAATAATAAAGTATAGCACTGGAGTAAAGCCTTTCCAAAGGCTTTGTCTGTTAAATACCAGAACATACCTGGAGCAGACGAGTCTGGATACCTATTCTCACAGAATATTTTTGAAATAATAAGAGGCACTGAGAAATTCTGTATAAAACTGCAGTGTGTTGGGATGCAGACCCAGTACTTTCCAAGGAAAATTCCAGCAAACAAAAGTCAGTGGTTTAAAAAGATCCTGTCAGAATGCCACTTCTCCGAAGGCTGTTTTTCCAACCTTCTGTCGTAGTGGTTTCAAGTTGTGTTAGAGCTAAGGCAGGCTTCAGCATGGCAGAGCTGCTTAAGCTGGTATGTCACATGCGCAGTTCATGCCTCAGCATTTGCTGAGCACCCAAACTAAAGGATCCAGAAGCACACCTCTTTGAACCCAAATCGGCAGGCTCTCTGAGCAGCTAGGGCTCTCACCCTGTTTCTCAGTGGCAAGAGGTATGAGCCTTAAGCGGTTTAAACTGCTGCTTCCTACTGGCCCCTCAGAATTAAATCGCTTGACACAGTAATTGGCATGTCCTCATTGCCTGAAGCCTTATCGCTTTTAATGATGTCCAAACAAATTAGCTATTAAGCAAGTTATGAAGCAGCTCAGTGGGAACTGACTTGGGTAAGCTGAGGATCAAAGCACGAAGCTGTAAAATGAGTCCTGAAGTGCTAATAACTTCTAATAACGTTAAAAGAGAGAGAATTAAATTGTGGAAAGGTTGGCTGTGTCATATTCTGATGATTTAGAGAGGAGCATAGTTGGGATGCGTTGCTGTTTGTATTTTGACTGGAAGAAACTAGTGAGAAAGCATCAAACTAGCATGTGTGCTTTAAAGGTGTTCAAAGATGAAAGAGAAGAACCAGTTAGGATGGATCTATTTTCTCTGCACAGCTCCCTGAGAGACAATGAAATGTGTTGTGCTTTTCTAAATTCCTGGTTGCCCTCAAGGTGCAGCACCAGGGGAATGAGATTGGATCTGACCTTTCCCGAAGAGCAGCTGAATGTGGTCAGAGCCATTGCCAGCAGTGTGTTTACCTGGCTGTGCATGAGGACTCGGCTTGATCTGAACAACTTGAATCCGTAACAGTATGTGCAAAGTGAGAATCCAGCTGGTTCCTTTGTCGTACACATTTAGAAAGGAGCATCCTCTTCTTATATTCTCAGTAGATTTGATGCAGTGCTCAAGGCGCAAGACACACAAAACCTTTCTGTCTATCCCTCCCCTCCTCACAGCTGTTTCAGAAACTGGTGTGGGTTTTCCTTTCCTGCCTTTCTTCTTCTTCATCTGCTTTCTTGTGCTTGCTCCCTCTAGTGTTCTCATGTTGGTGCTGTTTCGTTCTGCGCTAGGCCAGGAGATTTAGTATTAAACTGGTTTATTTTCCCTGCACTTCGCATAACATGGGAATGACATCACCCTACCTGTCATGCCCTTCAAAAAGAAAAACAGCACTTAGTCTCTGCAACCTTACTTCACCTCCTTATATCACCATAGCAGCATGCCACTGCCAGCCTTTCACAAACCTTAAGGCCAACTTAAAATTCATTAGATTTTCAAAAATAAGCCCGTATCTTTTTGATGATTTCCAAGCCTTTAATATATTCTCAGTTCATGGTTTTGGTATTTCTTCTAAAATTTTCTTTCAGATTCAAGGAGCTGGGATATTAGGAATAACGTAGGGTATGACATTTGGGATTTAGAGCCCCCAGATCTGGTAACTTTACAGCAACAATCATTGCACCCAGATGTCGTGCTAGTTCACTCCAGACTTTGATTTACTCTAGCTGCAAGAGCTTTCTTAGTGATGAGATGTACCATCCTGCGTATTAGTCAAAAATTGGGAAATATGAAAGGGAACTGGAGATCTCTGGATCACTAGATCACTGCTGTAGAGAGAATGTGTAATTAAGAACGGGGCCTCCTCTTTACACCACGTTGAAAGATTCTATACAGATTTTTTACTGAAACTTAACTGTTTTATATGCTGTACAAATGTGTGTTACTTTCATATATATCTCATTTACATGAGAGTGTCTGCATACTTCTTTGTGCACATATATATTTCAAAGATGAGAAAATATATTAAGGTCTCCTTTTTAACAAGGAATCCAGATCTAGACTATAGAGACTAAAGTCTTTCAAATTCAGGGCTTTTTAGTTGGTGTTATAAATAAAGTTGGAACATTTCAAACAGCCCTCTTAAAAAGTGCACATGGTCTTCGTTCATTCATTACTGAAAATGAACTGACATTTCAGATGTTAAGAAAGAAGACTATGTAAGAGCAAAAGTAAGAGCAAAAACTGAGCTTTTGTCTTTTAGTTTAGGAATGATCCATTGCTTATCTGTACTATATAAGATAAGCAAGGCAAAGAAAAGAACTTAAATTACTGTAGCATAAGTGTAGTCTGTGTATCCCTGGTACTACAGTGATAAATGTTTTGAATTAGACCGGCATACAGTTCTCTCAGTAGAACTAAATTTAGTAATAAATGAATAAATAAATATAGGTTATAGTCAAATGTTTTAAAGTAAGTCCAGCAAAAGTCATCAGATGTCACGGTCCTCTTCATGGACCCCTCAACACCCTCGTGTTGAATTGTGACGTGATCTTTGGTTGGGGTTCAGGTTTATAACTATGAGGAGAAATCCCTCCTGACGCTGGGTAGATTTGGAGGCAGTTGGCTAGGGATGAGGAGTTCTCTGCTTTTGCAGGACCACCGAAGCAGAAGAGTTTCCTTCACGGATGCCCGTTTGCATGTTACGTGGGGGGATGCTATCTCCAAGAGACAGGAATGTCTTCCTCAAGTTCCCAGGAGTGCATGAGTGGGTGAGTGACAGCTGAGCACCGAGTCCATGGTGAGCTGCATGTCTGCTGATTACCACCTTCCTCTGCTCACCCTTCCAACAAGCGATTTCCTGAAATCTATTTCAGAGAGTTTGCATTTTTGTCACTCTGCGTTAGGCTGCGGTGCAGTGCGGCGTGTCCCTTCGTGCCGCAATTGGTCCTGCTGTCCAGAATGGGACACTGCACCTTGGGACATGGTGTGGGTATTGGGGAATTTAAGTCACCAAGCTTCCTCCAGCACATCTTTCATGTTGTATCATCAGCTGGTTGCAGAGCTGGCTGCTGGGTGCCCCCTGCATCACGAGGGAGTAGAATAAGCGATGCAATACCCCGTCTTGACCAAAATGATCATTCTCCGGGGATACTTGGGCGTATTCCTTCTAGCTCAGTGGAGTAATCTTACTGGGTGGTAGACACTTCCTTGCACGCACAAAAAAAGAAGAAAACCAACGCTTTTGCTAAAAGCCCAAAATATTACCGTATAGCATATGGCGCCCTAAGATAGGAGTAAACTTGTGGCATCCGCTTCTGTCTGGCTTCCTGTGTTATGTTAAAGGTGTTGCTCTGGGATCTGTAGTGTAGAAATGGAGTTGCTACGGGGCATGGAAAGTGTTTCATCTGTGCCTAAGAGAAAAGCAGACACTACACAACTCCTTAGAGGCTGTGTATCAGATGAGTACCCTGAGAGTAAGAGCCCAGCTATGGTGATCCATGTGGGAACGTTATTCCTAATTAGCTGTGTCAGGTAAAGCAGCCCACTCCTGGTGACCTCATTTTTTGTGGGTGTCTCCAGGATAATCTGAAGACACATTGCAGCAGGCCAGAAGGTGAGAGGGACTCTCTCGTGTCAGAGTACAGAAATACCAGCAGTGACCCAGAGCTGTTCCCATGTCCTGGCCTGGGAAGAAGAGCTGCTGGGAGCAAGCTGCTCTGGACTCCTGATGTCAGCTGGTGGGTATAGAAAAATTCCAGTCCTTTTTTCTCCTTTCACAAGGTTTTTACAGCAGTGCCTGTTCTACAGAGTCCCTCCTAATTTACACAGCTGAAGTGTGAGGAAAGCCAAACTACTCATATCTATTTGGTGAAATTATCTAACTAGTTACGTAGGTGCAGACTGGATTATTTTAACTGCTGCAGTGTACACGTGATCGTACATTGCAGAGAGGTTCCGTGGCACGTGTAAATTGCATGATGTTGCTGAGTACACCATTTGCTTTTTCAGTGGAAACTCTTTTTCCTATAGGGTGGCTGTACGATATTTTGGGCACTGGGGAGCAGGTTCTGGAAGAGCAGGCAGTCCAGATTGCACTGAGGACAATGTCTGTTACAGGCCTGATTGTGCAGCGTGCATGGGTTTGTGCTCGAGCCGAAGTAACGTGCGTTTTGCCGATAACGGTCCGTGCCCTCTCTGCTTCCCAACAGCTGGCTTACAGAAAGAAGCACATGGTGAAGTGGCACCTGCTGAAGCCTGGAATGACAGTCATAATCCGGGAGTGTCTCATTATCTGATCAGCAGTAATACATATTTTCCTCTCATTGCTGTACCCTTGAAGAACATGGCTAAATACAAGGTGCCTTACGAGTTCAGGGGGGCATTTTCAACAGTGCTAATGGTGCCAGCAAAATGACATTATTGGGATATGATTGCAGAATCCTGGCAACAGGAATGAAAGGCAGCAGAAGTGCTGCTCCTTTTGTTCTACCTAAATAATACCAATCACTGGCCATGCTAATGGTACCTTCAGTGAGACGTGCCAGTAGAAAATCAGTGGCTTTTTTTGGCATATGCATTCCTAGAACACTTTTTGCAATGTGACCATAGGGGGTTGACACAAATTACTATACTGCTAGCACAGCTGTCCTACATAAGTTGTTGTTGCATAAAGTTATAATTAATGATTTTAACGAGTACCAAGGCAGGCACGTTAGGAATCTGCACTACAGAGCTTCGGGTTCTTTAATAAGGCACATCTGTTATAAATTATATAGAGGTTTTTTTTTTTGCACGTGTGCTAAACAATGCTGGGTTTGACCACTTGCAGAAAGATCTTAATGGGATCAAACCTGCTTCAACAACTGGCTGAGGGCCTTGTGGCTTCTGCATCATACTAGCTCTGACAGGACAAGCTTAGCCACTGTGGAACAGGATGGTGTTGGGTAGGGAGATGAAGTCAGCATTGTGATGCAGCAGTAGTTGGTCAGAATGGTTGTTGCTGGCTTTGTGGTGGTACTTGTGAGGAAAGGTGTATCCTAGCTCCCCTGCTGCACCCAAAGGATGCTAGGAGCATGTGGAAAGAATAAGCCTGAACTGGAATAACTGGAACTCTAACTGGAAGCTCTGAGTGAAGCAGTATGATGGCAGCCAGGGGAGCCATAAATCAAGCAGGCCCATCTAGAAAAGAGGACACTTGCTGTTTCCCTTTGTTCACTCATTCCTTGAAAAATATTGTCATTGGTCACTGAGTATTTTGAGCTCTGAGAAAGTTTAGGATCACACCCAGGATAAGTACGTCAGGCCTATTGATACACAGCTTGCGCTCTAGAAAACCTATAGGAGGTTGCAGGAAAGTGCAGAAACAGTAGGTAAACCAATATTTACATTTTTCCTTTCTCATCTGCTTCTTGAAAATAGCACAGAAGAAAGGAGTTGCATAGAGGGAAGCTGTATGAAGTTATTTTTTTTGTTAACTTAGTGTTTCCTCTTACAGGGTCTGCCAAATACAGAGCAAGGGAAATCAGACTTGTTTAAAATAGTTTTCTTCTTCTTTAAACAGAAGAAAATGACAATACTGTGAATTTGGCATTATTTTCTGACATCTGAACTTGACAACAGAGAAACAGTAGAAGAAACTGTATTGATTTGGAGTGAGGCCAAAGTTCAGTGAATCAGGACTCAGAAGAGAAATGGAGAGGAACAGGTTACTTACAGTCGCAGTCCAGCCATGGAATTTGCAGAACGTGGGTCTTCCATTCCCAAGACAACTGAGCACAATATTCTCAGTTTGGTAAGTCTCATTGCTGCTGTTGCTGATTAATTGTGGAGTATGGTCTCAAGAGCTGCTGAGCGCTGCTTACTATAGTTATTCTGAATGCTGATAGTTCACAAGATCAATATTTTTGCTCTCCTGAGCCTTTAAGTTTGATCCCATATGAAAAGCATTTTTCTTTAGTCAGTAGGAATGTGGCCTTTGGCGTCTCTAGCTGCAGCTTTGCTGCAATCCTTGGAATTGGGTGGGATGAGAACAGTAAGTGGTTCTGGGCAGAGTGCTGCAGAGCCCGTGTTACAGGACTTCTGTTCTGTAAGCGGTGCTGCTTCAGCCCCTAATACTCTCCATTGCCCCTTGGGGAGGGAGGGAATGAGGCAGAAATGTCAAGCAGTAGCAGGTTGTTGCTCAGAGGGAAGAGAAGGTAAAAGTTTGATCTTGTGAAAGATGTTCCAAAGTTCCTAAGAAAAGAATTCCACTGAGCCTCGTTGCAAACTGGCCATTAGCAGGATTACGTCTTTATATCCACAGAGCAAATAAGTGGAACTGAAAGGAACGCTTTCAGAGGAAGGAGAATCACTCCCTGAACTGTTTTAGATGTTAGCAGCAGCAAGACACAAACAATGCAGACATGTTGAGAGGTAAGTTAAAAGCCTTTTGGTTCACCTTCAAGCACTTTGTTGTAGGCAAAACCAGCATGGGATCAAAATGCGACTTTTATACAGAGCTTGTTTACTCAAGCAGTGCAAAGCAGGAACTCCAGCTTGGTAGTGTCAGATCCACAGAACATTTTCATTTTTGATCTGTTCACTTTTATCTGAGACAGTAACATACTCTTCTCTCATCCTTCCAGTCTCTCTGCAAAGCAATTTTGCTGTCAGTGCATTAAAGGGGGCTTTCTGGTGGTGCGGGGAAGCCTCTGGCTTAGCCCCACTGCTGCACTGGTTGGTGCAGATCTCTGGTTGTCCTGTAGCACCGGGTCTTTTCTCCGTACAGACAACAGAAAAGGGCAGAAAGAACACCCAAGGCAGGCAAATATAATAAGCAATGTGAAAACCTCTCTTACCCGTCTCCTCTGTTACATAGTCTGAAGCACCTTTATTCTCTGTAATGTAGGTGCCACCGAAGTCTGCAGGTAGGTGGTTTGCATTCAGCTTCATGTCAGCGACAGTCAGCAGGGGCTGGGCTGTTTCCAAGAGCAAATATAAAAGGGTGCTCTGGTGTGTTTGGGCTGAAGCAGGATGAAATAAAGGAAGTGTGCAGGGAAACAGGTGGCTTTCTATGCATCAGTCCTTGGACAGATGAGAAGTCCTAGTGAAAATTATGCAAGACAATGGTACACCCCAACATCCCAGTCGGCAGGTCTGCTGATTACATTTCTTTGGTGGCATGAGAACCATTCACTGCATCCCCACAGCAACTGTCTGCCATCTACAGAAGGAATGGCAGCAGATGTTGAAGGGTCAGATTTGATTGTTGGTTACTGTTGCTGACACCTTTTATACTTGGAGACGTGCTACAGGATCACACTAATAACTGATGCTCCTTCAAATTATCTGTTTCCCTTATCCTCCTAACTTTGCTATTTCCTGCTTCACGGGAAAAGCTTCTAATACCAGGACCAGTATCCTGCTTTTTCACAGATGGTTGCTGAGAGGAGACACCTGGCACTCTCTGGATCTCTTTGCATTGCTCAGATAATATTAATTACAGCTCCAAGGGAAACAGCCACCTGCTAACCTTTGACTTGATACTGTTTGTATTATGAATGGCACGGAACACAATTCTTTCTCCGCAGACACGCATTTTACCCTGCTGAGAGTAATTCATTGCCACTTTCCCGATTTCCGGATACTCCATTAGTGTTCGTGGGGCCGGGCGCGGGGCACTCTTGCTGATTACAGCACAGGGAGAGTGTCGGGGCTTGTGCCTGCTGTCTGCTGCTTTGCTCCTAGCTTGACTTGCCAACCTTTACAAAGGTGTCACGAGGCTGAGTGTATTGATGTGCAGAAAGCACACCACTTTGTGTACAGAGGGCTTTGAGATCACTGCATGAAACATGTATTTTATTCATTTTTTTTTCCTGTGCTTTAGAAGGTCTTTGTTACCTTTATGCAGAGCCAGAGAGCTAAATATTTTCCCAGCTTCTTCTCTAGTCCTCTTGTTAACAGCCCCTTCCTCTGCAGCCACAACTTCCACGGCGACGACCACAGGGCAGGGGGGAAGCAGGGAAAATGGGGAGGTTTAAGAGATTTAGAACACGGAGAAGAGAGAATGAGCATGGCTCTACAAAAAGATTGGGCTCATTACGATTGCCCAAAACACTTCTTCCCTTTCTCCACACCCTTGCTTCAGCTTTCTCCACATATTTTCTCAAATAATTTCTTGCATTTACTGTACAACTATAATTCTCTCCCATTAGTACCTCACAACGATTATGTATTTATTCTCCAAGGGGAAGTGATTGTCATCTCATTGAGGAAGGGTTTAATTTATCTGTAGCAGAGTATGTTTTACTGATCTACTGGAGGTATTTGTGTGACTGCATTTGTCTCTGCTGCCTGGAGCTGGGCACTTTCCCTCTCCCCAGCAGTGACATTGGACCACCCAAGGGATTATCCTAGTGAGTGCAAATCAAGTAAATGCTTAACCTAGGTTATATTCTACTGAGAATCTAGATGCAAGATCAAAAATTGTTTTCCCTTTCTCATTCCTGCAAAGTCAGATTGTTTCTTAGGCAGAAGGGAAATACAGAGTGACTCACTGACGTGCAAGACCCAGATAGAGATTTCTAAGTCACAGTTATGGGTCTGAGGGAAAGCTGCATGCTTCAGAGCTGTATTAATAGAATTGAAAAGGTCTGGAATGTGTTGCCTGCTCAGTTTTCCTGCATGTGGCTGGGAACCAGAAGTTGGCAATATCTCCATGCTAGTGGTATCCTCTGGGAAGTCAGTAGCTGATCTGTTTGGCTCCCAGAGGACTTGTGGGTTCATCGCAGTTACTCTCTTTTGTAACTAGGGAAGAGCCAGAATCTGAAAGAAAGGTGGCTCCCTCTCTTTTTTTTTTTTTTTTTTTAATTTCCTTTCAGGACTGACTAGATAGGGTTTTAGATGTCACTTCATATGACCAGTTTAGAGGAGATGACACATGCCTGTCCCTCTGGACTCTGAAGGACAAGCCAGCTCATTTGAAAAGTGGGAACGTACTGTACATGTAGGCGGAGGAAGGCAGCAGCATTCAGTGTACTCCCCTAGCTAGTTTTAAAAATCAGGAAGGGAGTTTAATGGAAGAGTGGATCCAAGTATCCTGTGTGTAGCTCTTGGATTCAGGCATTCTGGGACTCTCTGAATTTTGGCTCAGGTTCTTTGTGGCAGAGGATGAGCTGACTATCCCCGAGTGCAGCACAGAACTGCAGAGTCTGCTGGACACTTCTGGTCTGGGACATCCTCTGAAGGCAAAACCAAGCAATTTCTGCTCCTCTGGTGTTTTAAAGGGGGGCGATGAAATGCCAGCTCCCCTGCTTAGCATCTGGCCTCCTTTCAGTACCACAGCAATAAGAGTGCCACAGACATGTTCAGTGCGCCATCCCTTGCCGTGCTTGCGCAGAGAGGGGTTTCTGAGGGCTTAGTACCACGTTGATACTTGCTCTTCAGGACACTCATAGAACTGCTTTCACAGCCATCTTACCCCACATGCCGGTTCCTTGCTGTCTCATCTACTAACAAAGTTGCTTCAGTTATGAAAATGGCTTCAAATACTGGAAAAAAGTGGAGCTCTCTGATGCTCTTGTCCTCCCTGAGGGGGTACTTGTTCTGGAGTCACCTTTTTCCTTCATTCTTCCTCTAATGAAAAGCACTATCCTACGCCCAGGGTTTTCTCCTTGATTCTACCTCCTGATGGAAACATGGTCTTTGAAAGATTCCTGCCGAAGAAGCTGTTTTCCTCTAGCTCCACCAAACTGCTTCACAGAGACATCTACTTTTACAAAACTTTGTAGCAAACAAACAAACATTCAGACATTGAAGAATTCCTTGTGCTGTGGGTACCGGTGTTTCACCCTAGCACAGTTAGAGACTGGTTTTTCCCTTCTTGGTGTCAGAATACAGTGTTTCTGAAAACGATAAAGCCAGAATGAATCGCCTGCACTTAGCAAAGTAAGGCAGTTCAGTGAGTCCGTTTCCAGATCACCCGTTTTGAATGTATTTGTTTCATGAGACGCTTCAAAACTTCAGTTTTCTCTTCCAGTCTGGGACAGAAGAAAGTTTGCGGAACAAAAATTCTGAAGTTCAGTCGTTTCTCAGTCCTCAACTTCTATTTTTCAGTCCTAGATTTTTAATATATCATATTTAAATGAAAAGAACAGCAACAACAACAAAAAAACTTGGAGAAGTATTTCTAAAGCTCTTCATGATCTTTCACTGTTGTATCCCTGTCCTCCCCTATACTCTCATCCATCATCTTCCCTTGCTATGCTCTAATTATAGATGCCTTGAGGCAGAGACCTGCCAATGTTTCTGTCAGTGAAGTGCCAAGCACCTCTATGATGCTTTACAGATAATCATAGAGAATGCATATGTTGTGAAATGTTGATTCCCTCCCCCCCCCCCTTTTAAAAATATGTATGCCATATCAGGCAGAATTAAATTTCAGTGTGCCATCCTTCTTTCAGTCAGATGTTAAATTAACTTCCTTTTCCTCTGTCATTCTTGCTTCTGGCAAATGAGAGACAAGGGCCCCTCTCTCCTCTTCTTCCCACCTCTAATAATTTTGTTTCAAACCCTAGCAGCTTAGATACCAGTCCTAGTCCCAACAAAATAATTTGAATGCCTAAGGTATGTGAGAATAAGGGACAATCGCCTCAAATATCCCTTAGCCACCCATGCAGTCTTTGTGCTTAATGAATTTCAAGTTACTACTACCTACTGTGATGCAAAGTAAGAGGCACCGCATTTAATAAGAGGCTTTATAACTCTCCCTGTCTTTACGTAGAACTCCTCAGGAAGTGAGCACATCCAGCACCAGCACCTTGCAGAGGGAAAACCATCTGACAGATCGTCTTCTGTGCTTGTACAAGCCTGGTTTCCAACCCCAAAGCATCTCACAGGTGACCAAGTGTTGCAGAGAGTGCTGTTCCTACAAAATCCCTCTTCTCAACTTTCTCATTTTTCCCTGAACAAGTTATTCATCATTAAAAGGAGACAGGCACGCAGCCCTCAGGAGGCTCAGGGCTTCTCATCACCAGACGTGTCAGTATAAATCTGCCCCCAGGGCTCTCGGTGGTGCAGGGTGGCCAGCTGCACAGGCGCCCTGCTCGGCGATCAGCTGGAACGTAATGCAGCAGTTGCCAGATAAGTCACTTACTGATTTATTGAATGGAGCAGTGGGGGATGGAAAAACATTTCTTTGTGCCTTAATATAGAGGCAAGGGAGACAAGCACCAAAATTCAGTGTCTGGAGGAGCTGGCAAAGCCTTTCTGAAGTGTTTGTGTGACATTAGCGCTGGGAAGTGTTTGCAGAGGTCCCTGGTGCTTTTGCCTGCTTCTGCTTTCCAGATTGCCGGGCCTGCTGTTATGCTATCTGCCAAAGTGCCTGCAGAAATGTGCACTCCCACTTGTGCAATCCCGCTTGTAGTGATGTTGGCTCTGCTTGCAGCAGCATCAGTGGTGGTCTGTGCCTATTGTGTTGCTAAATATGTAATATGCAGGCTCCACAGCTGAGATTTAAATTGCTTCATGTCACTGTTCACTTAAGTCTGAATGCAGATGTTGCTGTTTACCATAATGAGGTTTACCTTTTTCCCTGTTTGCTCCCTTCCATCTTGTGCCTTGTATGGCTTTCCTTTGCAACGATGACACATTTCCACGGTGAAATGACAACTCATAGGGAAACAAATGGAAGGAAAGACTGAATGATCTCAAATCAAGTGAGAAGCCCAGCAATGATAAAAGCTTCCTACGATACCAGCAGTAGCTTGTGCATTTGTGTGCATTTGTGCGTGTGTGGGTGGGTATATAAGAAAGGAAGAAAATCTTTGGTTTTGAAGTCTCAAGTCCTTTGCAACAAGATAATGATTTCAGGCTGAAAGCAGCATTTGACTGATCTTCTAATGGAATTCTTGGGCAGAAAAGATCTATTCAGAAAAGTGGAAATTAGAGATAACTGATTACAGCACTGACCCTGTATTACATTAGACCAAAGCTAACTCTTCATGGCCACGGTTCTTTTTCAGAAAACTGAATGTTGTTTTCTGCTTAAGAATCTAGATACAGTTGTTCCAAATTCTCTTCATAGAAAGAGAAGAAACATCTATTGGCTTTCTCATTTTTTTTTCTGAAGTCTGCTCTGCATAGATTTGCCTTTTGTCAACTGTGAGGAGTCTGTCTTGAAATCAGGTGATTTATTCCTCTTTCCCCAGTAAGAACTTGGGAACAAGGAGTTTTTCCTTAAGATCTGTATTGATTCAATAGTTTTGTATTGATATTACTGTGTTACAAGTTAGATTGTACCCAAATATACTGGAGGAACTTTAAACAGATAGTGATTCGTACAGTTGTCATCACAAGTGTTTCTATGGATATTTCCAGCTCTGCAAGGTTTGGCTTTCCAACTCGAAGTGATCCAGGATAGTGACATTAGGAAGATCAAAGTAAGATAGAAATCCATATAGACATCAATTTTATTGCTTGCCCTTTTAAAAATAATTGATTAATCCCCTGATGTATCACCAATGTATCTGCCTCACTAACTGTTAGGCTACATAGCTGCTGTCTGCCCAGAAATCCAGCCTGTTTAACCACGTCTGCTGCTGATCTGCAGTCATGGTGTAACTCCCAGTATCCGTAGAAGTTGGTCTGAATTTAGGGACATGTAGTGCACCTCTCTGTGGAGCACGGTATCCATAAGTCCAAAAGATTCAGTGACCTGAGCATTATTCTGTAGAGCGATAAAGAGAGACAGCTGTTAAGTCAGGCAGCAAAATCAAAAGGTGTGATGAAAGACGATGATCACAGAGGAAGGCATCCAGTATCCCAGGAGAAGAGGCTCCTTCTAGGGAGGACTTGGTGATTATTCCTGGTTAGGGCTTAGTGAAATGACTAACGTCTATGCAGATTATTCCAAAATTTTCAAATTCTGAAGCATCTGTCAGTGCTCCATTGCTGAAGACAGGGTGCTGGAGACAAGCATCTGGACAAAACACTGGAGATGAGCTGTGAGCTCATCTGGTGAATCATTTCCTATAACTCTTTTTTCTGTGAGACACTCACTTTCCCTCAGATGAAGTTGACTTGTTTTCCAGGAAGAAGCCTTTTGTAAGGAAAGGGTTTTGACCCATGAGGTCCAGGTCTGTGAAAGATGAATGTGATGGCATGAGCTCCTAAAAGTGACCAAAGGAGGGAGAAAAACCTGCTTTGTCTTCCATCTTATTAGTGTTTTATCCTGCAGTCTTCCTGAGAAACCGAAATCCTGCTGGGCTGCAATCTTGGCAGAATTGTCATATGGGATTAGTGGAATTGTTCAATGTTATCAGAGTTGTGCTTTTTATGATTTCTATCATGGCAGTCTTCAAAATATTGTGGTCTGCCAAAAGGCCATTTAAGGTAGAAGAAATCCGCTTAAATGAGAAGAACGCCATTGAATGGTAACTCAGAGAAGCTTCACCCCAAATGTCCTGTACAGGAGGGGCCATTCTGCCCCAGCAAATGGAAAGATGCACCAGGTTGACAAGGTAAATGGATGTGAATGCCATTTTGAACAAGAGAAGGGAGAAGAAATTAAGCAGGTTTCTTCGTTGTAGAGGTGTCCAGGTGCACGAACTTTTACGATCTTACTCTGAGAGAGTATTCGTGGTGTATATTCAGTTTGCAAATTGTGCCTTGAGTTTGTATGGCTAGTGCATGCCTCAAGGGTTTGAGATGTCAGCTGGGAAAGAAATTTGATGCTAAAATTACTTTTTTGTTTATTTTTATTTTTTTGTAATCTCGTTTCTTGTTTAATAATTAAGGTTTAACCTTTTTCTTTGCTAGAATTAAATTATATACTTTCACCTTTAATCTGCCTGATGTTGAGTAAATTGAACTGAAGCTAGCAAACACAAAACAGACTTCTTTTCCAGAGGAAACATATCTGTTTAGAACAGTAAATGTAGGAAGCCTCTCGATGTGTATCTGCCATTTGAGGTGAACCTGATAATTGAATACATTTCCTACACTTCAAGAGTGAGTTTGAAGACTGGTATGAGCAGCTGTGGAGTGCTAGGAACAAATCTCTGTGTCAGTAGAGATTAACAACTCATAAATAGCTATTCTCCAGTCATCACAGTAAGCTGTAGAATTTCAAAGATAATTGATCAGAATACAAAATAGATTAAAATTAGTCCTGTATTTCAACAAAATACATCGATTCTATATGAATAACAGCACAGCCAGCAAGGTCTTGATTTCTTGCATGTGGTTTTCCGTACCTTATACCCCATCTCATCACTGTGGTTTTTCTTTAAAACCTTAGTAATTAGATCCTACCTCATTGGGACTATATGCTCTGCTTGTCTTCAAACAAGCTAGCAATAAACAAGACCTTCCTGCTGATTACAGCGTGACTCTGTGCTAACATCCTAATAAAATCAACCAGGCAGAATAAAGGCTAGTAAAAGAACTTCACAGAGTTCTAGGATCTGTATGGGGTCTGTCTGCAGCCTTATTACAGTGGCAGTGACTGGAGGGAGAAATTATATCCCACTTGTTATGCCATGTCTGCCTAAACTTGAAAAATCTCTAACCAAATGTGTCTCCAAGAAAAGAAATGTGTAGTTGTTGTAATTTCAGGGGGATAAAAAATTAATTCTGTGTATTTATGTGTTAGTAAAGAAGAACAAATTTGTACTGCTGAATGTGATGCAGTTTCAAAGGAAATTGAAGCTGGAAGATGCAAGTTAAGACCTTGAACTACAAAAATAGCTGTAGAAGTGAATACGTAATGTGACATTACACAAAAGGATTAGTGGGAGTGAGAGTAACGTTAAACTTTGCTCTTTAATAGGCAGTGTGGGACACAGTCACGCTCAAAGAACCAGACTCAGATATTATCACTGCATCTTCATCTAAATGATGGACCCCATGCTTGTAGTTGAACAGAATGGCTCATCTTTGAGTAGGGGAAAATTATATTCATCAGGTTGGCAGTTAGAGCAGAGAACTGGATGGCTATCTTTGAAAAACGCCCTTGGAGCTCAAAGACACTCGGAAAAGCTGCAGTGACCTACTGATAATATTAGCTTAGAGCAACTACCAGCAATTTCTTCCCTTATGTAAGGAGGGAAACATGGGTATTTGAACAATGATCTCCAGAGGTAAGGGACAAGAACTTTCAGGGTGCAGAGAGGCAAGCCAAGCAAGGACTCAGCTGTCATCCCTGAAGGCAGGACACAGTGGTATGATACTCAACTGCCTCATCAGACAGAAGAGTACCCCACCATGGAGCTGGAAGGTTTTCTCTCAGCTGCAGACCCCCTGGCTGCCTTTGATTACACAAGAATTGCCCCACAGAAAGGGCACTGCCCTCCTGCTACCAATTTCAGGGAAATTACCCTCAACAGATTGACAGACAGGTGGAGCTTCATCATGCAAATACATGGCAGTAATGGGCCTTCCTCGTCGGAGCTGGTGGAGAACCTCTATTAATGGTTGGAGGCACAGAAGGTGCTGCGCAGCAGATAAAGTCAGACTCTGTACAGAAGCAGCAAGGCTAACTCAGGCACACTGGCTGTCATATTGCAGCAGCTTACAAAGTAAGAGGGAAACAAGAGCTTGTTAATTACAATCCTCTTAACCTCTTAGCTATCCCTTTGACCAGAAAGTAGGGATTTGCTCCTTCTGCATAATCCCTCTTCCTCCTTGGCAGTAAGAATTTCCGGTTACGCGCTGTTTGGGGAACAGAACTTAGAGACAAAATGTTCAGACCTGTGTCCCCCCCAAAGCAGCTCTATGTGTATGAACACACAGCAAGTTTCAGCTAGTTAAATCTGTTTCTAATTCTGTATTTGAAAATGAGCTTAAATGCCAGTGGTGATGTAATGTTCATTTACATTTAGATTCCGTTTCTATTTATTTTTATTCCTATTAACTGGATGTAGATTCTAGCAGTTTGGTGGTTTTTTTTAATCTATCCAGGCTCTCTTTGATATGAACAGCTCATTTTTTACTTAAAGCCTGCCAAATTTCATGCCTTATTGATTCAATAAACGAAGAAGAATGACAGGTAGAAGGGGAAATGGATGTTTCCTCCCCAAGGGAAGGCTTATAAATTTCATATGAACTGTTTCTGCAGGAAATGCTTGCTCTGATTGCCACTAAAATGGCCCTGGAAGGAAGTTAGAGGGTATCATTCACTTCAGGTTTGTCCTGGATATGCATAGCTGGAGTTGCATTTTGGTTTTAAGATATCTCCTGCACCATATTCCATAAACATGAACTGCCTGTATGTCAGAGATGGCTTAAAAATAACTGGAAGTCTCTCATCTGCAGCCTCTCTGCGGTTCTTTGCTCTCGGTGCTGCTGAGTACTCTTGACACTCCAGAGGACAATCCTGGAGGTAGGAGCTACCGAAGCATGCTGCAATTAGTTGTGTCATCTTCTACAAATAGGCACACTCCAAATGCAGGAGTTCAAGTAGTTCCTCAGTCCCTTTGTATCCACAAAGCTTATGGCAAGGACAAAGGAGCCAGGGCATAAATTAGCAGATGGCATCTGGAAATCCAGACTCAGAAGAGCGTGCCAGGGGATTAAGGCAGGGATCGGAGTGCTTCTGAGCATTGGGTTCGTTTATTCTCCCAGGAAGATCGGGGAGATTTATCTTTAGAAGAAGCAGAAGTAATAACAGCTAGGGTCATCAGCAAGATTTCTCCAAGTACTTACTCCCATAAATATCCACTGGGATGACAGAGTTCCCTAATGCGGTGGTATTGAAAGAGTTGCCAGAATAACTAGTTTTCTATTAGGATACACAAGACATTTGATGTCTCTCAAAACTGTTGTTCCAGGCTCTCCAAAGACACAAATACACTGGTTATACTGGATGCGCCTACTTATATTTTCTTTAGAGCAGAGAGGTTTACAAGAGCCCTATTTTTTAATTTAAGATCCTGAGATAATTACATGACTTCAGGAGGCAAGAGACTCATTGTACTGTGACTCAATCCAGGCAGGCATGCAAGTAAGAGACTAGACAAGGCACAGCTAATAAGAAAGCTCTTTATTGTACACAAAAAGTTACATTAAACTAGTGTTACAAAGGCTGCAAATTGAAGAACTCGGCAATCAGAAAATAGCAGAATGGAGGTTGGTTTTACAAATGTAATTAGCCCTTTTGCCCGTTTATACTATGATATACCCATTAATTACCTGATCCACATCTTTTTCCAGAGGACTCTTGTCTTGAGGTTAGGTATTGTTGCCAGCTTTATGCTTCATTAGTTTACTTTTTAGCAGAGCACACAAACTGAGCGTAGTGATTGCTTTCCTCTCACTTTTCTGCTGTGGTTAACTGTTCTTACAGTGCAAGGCTGCAGGGAATGCCAGAGTGCACACCATACACAAAGAAACCCATCCTATGGCTTCCCACAAGTCTAGCAGAGTAAGTATGGCTTTCTTTAATTTACTGGCAAAGTTTCATGATACCGGTGGTCTTAGAGACATCGGTCTCGTCAAGGAACCTGATTTGCTCATTATAAGGAAAGTTGCTGTGCAATTACTTCTGTGCTTGGGCATTTCCAATCCTACAGACCTAATGAGCTGTGTTTACCAATGGTGCGCACTGAAGTAGCTCCTACAAAACTCTGAAATTCATATACTGGGATGAAAGTTGATATTTTAAATAGATTCAGTCAGATTCACAAACAAGAACTCATCAAATCCTGAAAGACAATTTCATTTAGTTATAGCTTTTATTTCCTCACATTTACTTGCTTACAATTTTAGCACTTCTCAAGCTACCTGCCTCTTCATTTTCCACGTTCCTCTCTTGCTCCCTTCCCCACTGGGACTGCCAAGACCTGATGGGAGAAAAAGAGGCCTTTAAAAATACCTTCTGTAAAAATCTTCCTCTTCAGAAACCCCTCCGTACCTACTGTGGATGCTACCTGGATGAGCATGCAAACAGTGAACGTGGACACCTATGGTTTGCGATGTGATTGGGAATGGTGTTCTCTGCAGGCTGGTCGGAGACTGGCCACGTACTGCTTTTTGCCACTAAATAGACATGGGTCCTTCAGAATAGCTGCTATGCTGTTCTGCTTCTCGTGCCATGTATACAAAGTGCTAAGCAGCTGCTGAGCAGGACAGCAGCCTTCTCAGCAGCAGAAGCCTTTTCACCTCTCTGATCTCAGCCCTCATCCCAGCTGAGGGGTAGGAGTGGAAGGCAGAGCAACTTTGCTCAAGGATTGTCTCCTTTTTCTTTGCTTCAAACACCAGCTCAAGAAAATCAACTGTCTGCCTTTGATCCTCACAGATACCCTGTCAGGAGGAATGTTGCCTTTCATTTGATGATCATTTTTGCAGACAAAAAAGGAGAAACGTGCTGTGTCTCCACTGTCGAAGAGCCAGACGCAAGCAGACCAACCTGGATACGTGTGCGGAGAGGCCACACGTGGGGAGTGACACAGCCAACGGCAAACAAGGACAGCTGGTTTGTGGAGAGTCACTGGGCCTGATTCTCTTCTCTTTCCCAGCCCTACACTTTGTGGAAATGGACCTTCTGTTTTAGCCTAATAACGAGTCCAGAATGCAGTATAATGAGTGCGAGCGCCGTCAGACAGCAGACCTTAAAGTTTTCTCAGCCTTTCAACAGACATGGGCAGACTTCTGGCCCTTTTGCCTGGAGCTTTGATTAAACTCTTGCTAAAGTTTCCCTTTGTTGATATGTTCCCTTTCAGGCAGAGGTGAAGAGTAGGGGGAAAAGCAGCTTATGTCTGAGAGCATGCAGGCTCCCATCTCTGTGCCTAATAACGCCGTGGAGATCTGAGCAACTTGTTGCCTTTCCCTGCTCGCTGTCTTGTCTGGCTGGGTCGTGTGGCTTCTGAAATGCCTTGCTTAGTGAGGGCACTGACTGTGATGATTGGCAGCTGTGCCATGTCAGAAGACCAAACTGGCTCAATCCACGGCAGGGAACTTTAAAGCCTTAAAAGAGCAGAATCTCCACTGCTCACAGGAGGCCATTAATGATTTTCTGCTTTTGAATCTAAGTTTAGGATGTACCATTAGAATCCCAGATAACCTTATCAGAGATGTCAAAAGGAGTTAGTAAGAAACTCTTGCTGTTTGATTCCTGTGGGACCACAGAAGCAAAAAAAAAAAAAAAAAAAAAAAAAAGAAAAGATGCAGATACAGGGGAAAATACTATCGCAGGGAGGGCTCTCCTAACCTCTGAAGGAGCATTAACAAGCATTAATAGATACCGGAAGGCAGTATGTTAATAACAGAATATTGGTGTTTATCAGGCACTGCGGGATGGGTGAAACATCTGATCACAGTGCTGATAGTGAGGCCATGAGATGTGTTTCAAATTGGCTGCAGATTGTAATTAGCTTTTTCCCCTGGCTTTTTTTTTTCCTCTTTCCTCCTCTCATTCTGATATGCCACTCTCAGTACTTAAACATTTTTTTTCCTGTCAGGATTCAGGAGTAAAGCAAAGCCATTTCTGATCTTTCACCATGACTAGTGGTTCCTGAATCTTGTTAATGTTGTCAGATCTTATCAGAAAAACGACACAGACGTCAGCATCAGCCCTCTGCCTGACAGTGGCTGCCACCACCCCGAAACATGGGGACAGAAGGAAGTGGCATCTCTGTCTGTTATCTTTAGCTAGCACAAGTCATGACGCAAAAGGTGTGTTAAACTTTTCCTATGTATATTTCCTGCAGAACTTACACAGTGCTCTAAAATAATAGAATGAGGAAAGGTGACTAATTAATTTGCAATTAAAGGTTTCTTCTTTCAGGCATCCATTGACGTGAATTGCAGCTGCTGCTCCACTGCAGTCTGCTGCAGCTCGCCATGGACCAAGCGCTGCTTGGCTGCAGTCACAACGCACGTGAGAATGCCATTAGCATTTAATCCTAATTACCTTACGTGGTAAGCGCTACTATGTCATCTTATCCTCCTTTCACCATGTAGCCATACCTAGAACCCAGATTTCAACCTATTTAGTGCTAGATTCTCTTCTTGCTGCCCTGTAAGGAGTACTTCTATTAAACTCGGAAGAATGATTAGGCTCTTTAGGTGAGGCAAAAAGCAGGCTCTCAAAGTAAGCCTCTGCCTGCCTTTTTATTTTTTCTTTCTTTCTTTTCCTTCCAAATCTGCCGCCTTCAAGCTAGTCCAAGACCACTAGTCTTAATTCTGAAGAGTATAAGAGTTTTCATGAGTACCTGTGACTTTTCTCACAAGTTGAGATTTCTCTTGCTTCTTATCTCCCATCCATGTGTTAGGAAGTTTTAATGATCCAGTGGAGATACTAGAATATAGCAGGATGATGAAGGAAGATAAAGATATGAGAAGAGAAGTTGGGAATCAGTGGACAAGGGCCTTCTAGGTAGCTTATTCCTCTGCCTGCTTAGTAGATTATGCGAGACTTCCAAGCTTCTGGGCTGCACCATGCTCCTTTTCAAAAGGAGCGTTTCACTCTGACCATGTTAGGGCAACCTCTCAGACCTGAGGGAGGTTCCCAGATACTTGTAGGGGGAATCTGATAATAAACAATAGTCGTGAGTATCTTAAAGTTTAATCAGAAGGCAGATAAAAACATTAAAGTCAGAATTCATGCAGGGTGGAGCTTCTAAAGCATGTAATGAATTGCTGGTACTTGTTCAGGAAGCAAGCAGCCTTGTTCACACTGTCTTTACTTCAGTCCATTGAAAAACAATTGATTTCCATGCCTTTCCCTGGATATTTCCTATGGATATTTCTGGGGAGGCAGAAACAGAGAAAATCAGTTTTTTCTTCACTTTGTGCTGAAACGCATAACGAAGGCACTGAAGATTAGCAGTCATGGAAGTTCTGAAAAACTCTCGTTCTTCTACCTTTTAGAACTGAAATAACATAACTGTACCTTGGCATCATCTCCTGATGTAAGGCAGCAGATACAGCTATTGAAATGTCTGTACATGCTGCAAACTTCTCTCCCCCGTCATCTGCCAGAGCTACAGCTGAGACCACAGGAGAGAAATGAGTTCAAAGCAATGCCACACGTTTGTCTCCTTCTCCTTGTCCAGAATGATGACTGCAGCCTTTCAGCCCCTTGAGAGATCTGTTTCTCAATAGCCAGTAAACCCTGGCGAAGCATTAGGACAGGTCCTTACAATGAGACACTTCATCCTCAAACAGTAATAGGGCTGACGTTCACTTATCTGCCCAGCCAAGACTGTCAGGTGATGTGATACAATCAAGTCATTCGATTTCATTTGATTGCAAAATGATTGAATCCTGATACAAATAGGATAACATTGTATGGAGCTGTAACGGGTCTAAAACCAACCTATTAAGCAGCCCATATCTAGCTGTGTTGTGATGGAAGGCTCCTTGGCAAACCCTGCTTTTCAGCATTTTGGACCCCCTTCATTTAGAAGCCAAACCCGTACCCAGATGACAACTTCAGATACTATTTTTCAAGATGATATAACATAGAAAAACAGCAAAGAGTGAAGCCAGTCTGAGAAGCTTTATGGGTCAGAGGAGTGTAAGCGTGTATCGGTGCCCTGGGTGACCAACCTCGGGATGGTGTGCTTGGGAAGGGAGAAAAATTCCCCTCTTTTAGCTGTGAAGTTTGCAATAGGGGACAGAGTAGCTGAGGAAGGGAAGAGGTGTAAAATGGTAGGGATGCCGCTTCTTATCAAAGCATATAAAATAACTTTTCCACCCAAGCAAGGCCCTGCAGAGCGGCTGTCTTCCTCCATTTTCCCCTTGACGTCTTCTTGTTATTCCTTTTGTCTCTTCAAAAGGAGACACTGGAAGAAATGTGCTGCGGTGCAAAAGTATGCTGTCTACCCATGGTGCAAACAGCTGTTAGCTAAGAAATGAGATGCTCAGAGAGGCATATTAAAATACAGGGTGATTTTGATGAGCAGTAAATTTCTTTTAGAGGATGGCATGGTTCTGTACACCAGATCTCTTCCCTTTGAATAGAAAGCAAAATATCAATCCTTCCTTTAAAAAAAACAAAAGGTTTTAATTGTGCGAAAAATGAACATGAATGCCTCCCCCTCTTTCATTTTAGGAAAAAAGACTGACTAGGAAACTAATTAAGTGGTTGGTTAACTTTATGCATATAAGTAGCTTCATTTGATTTTAAGTCAAGTTGCTGCGGCTCCCTATTGACAGCATCAGCAGAAAGGCAGGCGACTAAATCTCCATAAAAATGCCGTTAATCTTGAGAAGACCTTGAATGGCTCCTGCGTTCCCTAATGGAGCCGTTCCTGCTCTTTTCTTTTCACAGCCTGTGAGGTACACGTTTTCTTGTGTGCCAGTAAAAATACAGTAATTCAGGAAGAACCGCGAGCCTTCCTTGAAGTAATAATCTGCAGCTCCCTCCCATTGAATAGAAGTAGAAGTTGAGAGCGTGTTGTGAGCCTGCTGCTGGCTCAGCCGTGCAGCAGGTATACAGGACAGTGTCAGCCCCTAGCTCAGGTGAGATGCCTGTCAGGTTTTTTCAATGCATGCTAGGTACATTTTAGAAAACAATGATACAGCGTATGAGATTATAGACATTACACGGTGTCCTTCACAGCTGGCATCATGTGGTTCCTTATGCAGGAAGACACAAACTTGTGCTCGTTCATCATAAAGGGAAAAAAAGCTTTTCATGCATTTAGGCCTAGGCTCACAGCAGAGACAAGAGGTAAATCTGTGCTGTATTTTGGACGTGAGCTTGTGGGATTGAGTGCCAAGTCCCCTCATAACACACTGTTCTCAGATGTACCCTGAAGCACACCTTTTGGTAAACCTTGGGGCATGCAGAGGGAGCACCTCGGGCTACGTGCTGGTGACTGACACGGGGCCAGCAGGGACCCCCTCTCCGTGCAGATGGGCCAGGCTGGGTGCTCAGGTAAGCATGAGGTTTTCCCTTGCCCTACAGCATCGTTACGGGCGCTTCGGGAAGGGCCCAGGGAGGAAATGGGGTCCTCGGGCTCAGCCTGCCTTATAATTGCAGGCAGACATCGTGTGCTGGACCTGCGAGCTGAGCAGCTGGGGGGTAAGCAAGGACGGGGACCATGCAAAACACTTCAGATTCACATCCAGCCAGGCTGATACGCTACTACATCAAGTAAGTCACCCGGCTCTCTTTCATGTCCTGCCTTGCACAACTCCAGCTTTCCAGGGACGGGTACCCTGAACGTTGTGCCTCCCACCTGCATTTCACTGGTCTCGTAGGACTTGTCACACCACGACGTTACTCACTTGCGTCTGTGTGGGTGGCTCCTTGCAGAAAGCCAGGGGCAGGTGGAGAGGCTGCGGAGCCACAGGTGCGGATCCGAAGGCTGTGCGATCACCAAAGTAGGAATGTGAGCAGAAGGCAGACGCTGTGCCAGAAGTAGCAACAATGCAGAAATATATTCAGAGAGAGCAATAGCAAAGGGAAAGGCAGAAAGAAGCTGGGGCATCAGATGGAAGTGAAGTGAAGGCAGTAGCAGGAAGCAGGCCTGGTGTGCTCTGCCAGACCAGCCACTGGACACACTTTTACCTGTCCTATACCCGTCACTGTGAATGCATGGTGCCTCGCTGCTGCCACTGACAAAATTGCTAATTTATTGAGCTTTCAGGAGGGTCTAGGTTGGAAAAGAGCACTCATCTGTCATTCCCACATGCCCCCTCCAATATCGGCTGTCATTGGCAATGGGCATGCTGTTAGTCATTTGTTTGGTTCAGCTGTTTTGCCTGCTGCTTAGGTTTAATGGAGGGTTTCTGGCTTTTAAAAAAATCAGTACAGAGCTGGGGTTCCAGCCTGAAATGCCATGTATATTTAGTTTTAATTCTGGGGTGTGCCATAGCATGGGGTGGCTAAGGTTGGAGAAGAGAGTCCTATGTTAGCTTTATGTATGGCTATATCATTACCTGCTTACTGTGCACTGTTCCTGAGCACTGTATATACCTATATGTATTTCATTTATTGTATTTTTTTTGAGTATACATTCTATTTTTTGTGTGACTGAAACTTTATCTGCAAACTAGACTGAAGAAATCAGCCAACCTTCTCCTCCCTGTTCCGTTTCGGCATGGCTTTGTTACAGCCCACTGACACGAGGTGCAACAGATGAGCAGCTGGGGAGTTGTTTCTCCCCAGAGAAAGCCCTTTACTGTCGGGCTCAGTTTTTGTTCTAGACTTTCATGCTCACATACTTTACTCTAGAAGTGGCAAGATCCCAAGCTGTAAAGTGTCAAACGATGTTTTATCCAGGACCCAAGTTTGAGATGGATCCAGCAGCCATGCGTTTGCCTGGGCTTTTGGGATGATCCAGCAGGCTAGAACAGGACGGTAGAGGAAGATAGCCAGCAGAAGAAAGAATCTTTGCCACAGTATTGCAGGTGTGTCATTATTTATTATATGTTTAGAAAAACAGACTGAGTTGTACCAGCCCATTGAGACTTCAGGGGGCAGTGTAGTGATTGACTTGGTAGCAATCTTTACTCCTCGCAGCAGCCATCTGTACTGGGAGGAACCAGTACCCTCAGGTAATGCTGCCAATCAAGATACTGATGTTTTAAAAAGTGGAAGTGATCAGGTGGAACATTTTTAAGGGTATTTTAAGCCCAGGCTGTTAGCCATATGCCAAGGCGAGTTACTACACTTCACCATCAGAGACTCATCTTCATTTTGGATACACTATTCTCTTTTCATTTCCTCTTTCAAGAATTATTCTAAATACTTCTAAGAATCGTCACATTCCACCCCACGTAAGACCTTTGTAAACTCTAAGGCTCATGAAACCTTCATTCCTCAGGTCAGCAGCAAGGCAGGAAAGCCAGCCCAGCCTTCCTAGGTGCCGCTTGGGCTGGAGCAGTGGGATAAGGAGGTGCCCCCCGGGGGTCAGAGCCAAGCTGGAAGGAGCAGCCTGAGCAGGAGCTGGGAGCAGGGCAGTGGGCTGGAGGAGTGGTGCCTGCCCATGCTGCTGAGAAGGAAATCCACACACAGAGTGAGTTTTGATCTCAGCAGCACTGTGTGGGCTGAGGATGTGGCAACGCTGTGACCTGGCTTTAGGGATTTGGTGTTGTGTGGTTAATCTGGGATGTGGACGGCAGTGAGAGCTCCCCCAGCTTGTTCTTCTGCTTTAGCAGCTCATCCCAGCGAGGTGACGCTGTGGTTGAGTAGCTGAGCCACGTAGCTGTGGGTTGGAGGAGAGGGTTGCTGAATGAATGAGGGGTGTCAGAGCCAGGTACCTGCTTAACAGGATGGAAAAAGGTGTGAGCTGAGTCCCTGCTTGTGCCTGGGCTAATTTCTGCTGCTTCTGAGGTTGTGGAAAAGCACAGCAGATCTCGGCCTAGGAATGCAGGAGCTTTTATCCTGGATACAGTTTTGACATTTAAGATGCCTTTAAGGAACTCAAAATGTAGAGGTGAGGTGATTTGTGGGGTGCGTGTACATGTAAATGAAATCAGCGATGATGCAGTGCCTCAGTGCTTTCAATTACATGACCTTATGAGTGTGTGTGTGCATGGTGGGGAGAAATGGGGAGATACTGAACTTTAAATAAAGAGTTCTGTGCATCTGCAGCTTCCTGTTAGTTTAAGTCTGCTTCATCCTCATATTTGCTGGCACAGAAGTCTCAGGAAACATAACTGCTCATTCAGCATATCAGTAATTGTTTTCAGGATATGGCACTGATATTAATTGCGTGTCATTGTTCCTGAATTAAAATGTTCCTATTTGCTAACCTCCTTGCTCATTATAGTCCTGAGCCACTGGAGAGTTTGAAGCTCATCTATTTGTCAAATATGTTTTATGAGTTAATTCTTCTGTCAGCATTACTGGGTATTTGTATCCACTGGGTACATGTAATCCATGGGTTACAGCCCAGGAATTGCCATTTTACTCAGAAATAGATCTTTTAACCTGACCGTGCTGCCAAAGATTATGCAAATAAATAAACAAAAAACTTGAGCCATTATGTGTCTGTGCTAGGAATACTAAGTCCAGTGTCACTGCTACATTAATAAATTAACCAACATTACTGACTTACAGCCATTGCAGATGGATGCTCGTAATGAAATGGGTTGCTTTGTTTTGTTCTGTTTTTTTTAGTTAACAGCTGCTAAAATACCAAACAGCCTGACTGTTTTCAAACTGACATCTACTTAGGACCCAGAACAATTTACTTTCTTAAATAAAGGGAAGCTTCTCTTCCTGGAAGCTGTACAACATTTTTAATGTCTCCCATGCTGAAGTGGGATGAAAGGTCAAAACTCATTAAAACTTTAGCAAAGCAGAAGTCTGCTTTAAAAGATTCATTTGTTTTTTTAGTTTTTATAGGCCTCGATTTATCAGTGTGCCTAAGTGTAGGCTTAATTTTCTATCACTTTGATTTCAGTCACGTGCTCAGGGTTTTACTGAGTCACAAACTGATGAGATTTCTGGGAGTCGGTCTTGGGCGTGCCTGGATAACAAACTTGAAAAAGGAGAAAGGCAACATGCTTTCCAAGACTGCAGTCAAGCCATGAACCTGTACCTCTGTCTCCTTCCCTATGCTGAGCAATAAATGATGGAAGAACATGTTGCTTGCAAAGTGATGGCCCTGTAGAAATTAAAGTGCACTTTGAATGGCCTGTGCACTCATCCAGGCTGCTTGGGACTTGCAGGGGTGGCTGGTTGCAACATCTGGAAATGGATCTTGTTCAGGTCTTCGTAAATCTGGTGCTCTCTACAGTTACTTATCTTCAGGATAAACGAAGGAATCAAACTTTTTACTATGATTTTTAATGGTTACCTTTCTGGAACCTCTCCTGTCCATTTCCATAATCTCAGGGTTCCTTTCTTCTGCCTCTAAAATAATGGTTGGGTAACGGAGCAGCAAACTTGGCTGAAGATTTTTAGGTACTTTCTAATTGCCTCTGTCATTGTCAACGGGGATTTTATTCCCATTTTAATCCCACGGCTGTACTTGGCAGCTTGTAAATCACACATGTATGTCACAAGAAAGGAGCGGATTGCTTCTGTCTTAATCTGCAGCCTCTTACTTTTATGACTCCTTTGCATCATCAGTCTTTATTTCCATCACAAGAAAAAAACGTCCTCCCCCAGTGGCTGCATCCAGATGAATGTGTTTTATTCTCGGCAAGATCAGAGGAAGGCGATTTACAAGGGTTCTGGGCACTCGGAACGCACGAGCACTGGTACTTTTGAAGCATGCTTTGTATATGATGGATGGGGCATATTATCTAAATGCTAATAAATACTGAGCCACAAATTGGCTCAATTTTTCTTCATTCCTCTGCTGCCTGTGGTTGTTGAATGACGCTAAATCTAGCCTCAGACACATTTCAAGACTAATTAGTTCCGATTTCTTTCTTTGTTCTTTTTGGTAGGGCAATGTGGGTGTGTTGCCTCAGGATGTATTTATGGTACAAGCTCACTGGCTCAGCTCCACAAAGTTTGTAGTACAGGTTGGTATGAGAGGGACAAGGTATGAAGCTGGTATAAATCTAATCTGGTACAGAACGCCTGAGCATAATTTAAAATGGTCAATGGGTTTATACATCTTGTTAAATTCTTTGGGACTTTCCCATAGGGATAATGTCCTTTAAATGTACATGATCACATGATCAAGATATAGTGTACTCTAGAAGGTGAATACTTGCCACAAGATCTTCTGTGTAAACTCTTAATTGTTTTCGTAGCCTTCTGTGTTACTTAAAGATAAGCTGTTGGATATTGACTTTATCACTTCTATATTTGGGGCCAAAACTTCAAAAGCAAATACATGACATGCTTAAAGAACCCAGAGTATACTGCTGCTGCTCACAGAGTGAGTAGAGCTGCTGCTGTCGGTGTGATGCCTGGACCTGAGGAAGCCCTCATGTCTACAGTTAGAGCAGGTTGCATGTGGATATTTCGGAGGTGCTGGTGAAGTTCACAAGCATGCCTACATATAGTCTGCAAACATAGCAGAGCTGCCCTTTGAAAATCTGTCCCCAAACCCTTTCTGAGGTAGAGCTCGTTTACAATTCCTTGTATTCAGGACGTTCTCAGTAAGAGCACCTGTTCATTTTTGGCTAGAAAACAAAGAAACAAGCCACTTTGCACAGACCTGGACAGGCTGAAGTGTTGGGCAAAGAGGAACCTGATGAGGGTCAACAAGGGCAAGCGTAGAGTCTTGCACTTGGGGAGGAATAACTGCAGGCATCAGTGGAGGTTAGGGGCTGAGCTGCTGTGGTTCTACATACATCTCTCATACACATATAGGTGGTTATATATGAATCTCTGAGCTCTGCAGAGAAGGACCCCGGGGTCCTGGTGGGCAGCAGGCTGGCCACGAGCCAGCAGTGTGCCCTTGTGGCCAAGAAGGGCAGTGGCATTCTGGGGTGCATTAGGAGCGTGGCCAGCAGGCTGAGAGGTGGTCCTCTCCCTCTGCTCGGGTGAGGCCACACCTGGAGTACTGTGTCCAGTTCTGGGCTCCCCAGTTCAAAAAAGATGGGGATCCTCTAGAGAGTCCAGAGGAGGGCCACAAAGATGAGGGCCTGGAGCATCTCCTTTATGAGGAAAAGCTGAGAGACCTGGGTCTGTTCAGCCTGGAGAAGAGAAGACTGAGAGGGGATTTGATCAATGTTTATAAATATCTAAAGTGCAGCAGGCACATGGGCGGGGACAGGTTATTCCCAGTGGTGTGCAGCAATGGGACAAGGGGCAGTGGCCAAAATGTGCAACACAGCAAGTTCCACACAAGCATACCTAAGAACTTCTTTACAGTGAAGGTCACAAAGCACTGGAACAGGCTGCCCGGAGAGGTTGTGGAGGCTCCTTCTCTGGAGATAGGAATATATCCAGACCCACCTGGATGTTTTCCTGCTCATCCTACACTAGGGAAGCTGCTTTTAGCAGGGGGGTTGGACTCCATGATCCCCAGAGGTCCTTTCCAACCCCTGTGATTCTGTGATTTTGCAATTTTGTGACTGTACATGTGCATCCTGCAAGTCTTGCATGTTGTTCCAAATGAAATGATAATGATTAAAAAAAAAAAACAAAAGTTGTCTCATAGGCTGCCTCTAGGAAGGTTCTCTGTTTCCTTCTCTGAGCTTGAGGTACCAGTGCTCTCTTTGCACCAGCTGGCAACTTTGAATAACTTGGCACTTCAAAACTGGGGAAAATTGTGTCCTTTCTTAATGGCCTGGTTATTAAAGATTGAGTCTTTTCAGTCTGCTGTGAGATCACTAGCAATTTTCCATCTCAGAGAGTTTGGATTTGGCTAGGTAATTGTTGAAAAACTTTGCAATTCAGTGCAGTGGGAAAAGCCTTGCTGCAGCAAAGGCAAAATGAACAAATACATATTTAAAATATCTGCCACTGTCATGTGTTTATTTTGTGAAATATAGCAGCAAGTTTTTCCTTCAACTGGTCTTTGGTCTTGTACCAAAAGACTCCAGGAACTGAATGTATTGAAGTTAGCAAACAGAAGGTACGGGTAACTTGATGGCAGGGTATGCACAAACTTGTTTCACTCCTCAGTGGGGCACACAAAAGACGATCTGATTTGGAGGTAGGGTTTTTATTTTTAATTACGCCAGTGATGAATTGCAGGAATTCTTGTCCAGGCATCACAATTGCTTCTCATAACCACAGTTTTTTGGTTGGCTCACTCTCTAAAATCTATTTTGTAGCTCAGACAAGCGGTTGTATCAAGGCTATAGTTTATGCTCGGTGTTAAGAGATCAGGTGAAACTATTCAAACGACTCTTTCCATTGGCTGAAAAAAACCTAACCTGTTGGATGCATTTACCCTGGAGGGCGGATGATGGACATATCCTGTCAGTGAAATGTAAAATACTGGAGGGGGGAACCACCAATGCCCATGCATTGCAGTAGTGTCCTACCGTCTCGTGTGGTCCTTGGCTGAAGTATGCTTTTTAATTTAATATTTCTCTTGCTTATAGAATGGATAAGGGAAACGATTTCACATCCTTCACAATTAGGCATTTAAATGGCTCAGGAGAGTTTGACAGTACTGAACTAATCATATGGTCTGGCTCTGGTCCCTAGCCAAACCATCCTCAAAGCGAGCTGCGGGCTCGCATGGCATGCGTTTCCTAGCTGTGTTTCTGTGCTATCACTGTCATCTGTGTTTATTTGTTTAGAGCTGAGCCTGGGCTCACCTGGTGCCACTGATTTCTGTAGGATCAAGCTCAGCTCTGACTGTCTGGCTTCAGGGTTTTTTTTTTTCCCTTGTTCATTTTTTCTAGGGAAGGCTGATGAAAAGCAATTCAGAGGAGCCTGGTAGGTGCAGAGATACAACACGCCAGTGCTGGCTGTAAGCAGTGATGAGACGACCTCAGCAGTCCCGCGGTATGATCATACTCATCCAAATACATAGATGAGACAATCTTGTTAAATAATTGAAGTGGTATTAAGTTCAGGCCTCTCGCATTTAGTGCTTTTCAACTCTCCTGCCACTTATTTCATTGCTCTTTGCAGAGAAATTACACTTTTCTAGTTTTCACATTTGTTCTGCTCCGTGCCGCTGGCTCCCAGCAGCTTCTGCAGACCTCCCGACCTCCCCGTTTCAGCCCGTAATATCATGGCTTGTTTCCATGGAGACCTGAGCAAAGCGATAAATAAATGTGGCTGGGAATAGCACGCTTTCACCTTCTGTAACCAGGATAAAAACAGGGAGGGGAATCGTTGCCTGGCTGTGGAGCCCCACAGAGGATAGCAGAGCTCCTTGTGCCTGCCCGGCATGGTGACATGTGAGCCAGGCTGCCTTGGCGTGCCCTCAGCATCCCCAGGGGGTGCATGAGCAAGCCCTGACCCACACCTTGTTCTCCACCACGCCATCGAGAAGCCAGCACGCTGGGAGCATTTTCTGCCCTTGCTCTAGCACCTTGGTGCAGTAGGGGTGGTATTTATTTGGGGGCACACTGATTTGCACTGCTGTGGAGTGTTAGCAAGCAACGTATGTCTGGATTATGGGAGTGAAAATACTGGCGTGCTTTTCTTTGATCTGGTTGACAGAGCTGCGGCCTGGGAGCCAGAAAAATTGGGTTTGGATCCAGTTGTATCGCTGAGCTGCTGTATGATCTTGAAAGATCATTTCTTATTCCTCTCCTGTGCTTTATTTATGAGTTTATAACACTTTTGGAGCAAGAAATTCCTTTCTGGGGATAGTTTATATGCTGTCTGTCCCAGGGATGACCTCATCATGGTTGAAGTTTCTAGGTGAACTGTAATTTAAAAACAAACAAACAAACCAGGAATGCTGCTCGGGGCCAGCGCTATGTTTCATAATCCCACACTGGCATCTGGTTGCAGGTCCTGCGGGGATTAGTAGGGACTGCTAATGAACATGGGCTTGTGAAGCTGCCCCGTTAATTAAAATAGAAAACTGGTCTCGGAGTACACCGTGTGGTTTCAGCCAGAATTTCCTTCTGGTTCTCTGCTTTGAGAGAAGCTGTTCTCAGAAGGAATGACTTCTTTTTGGAGGATCCAATTTAATGTGACCTCATGATGAATATTTTCTCACGCGATATAGCAGGTGAATTTTGTCAGACTGAACTCTTGTTTAAAGTTGCGGTGTGCTTGATCCAGAAATTCTAACCCCAAATCCCCTTTGCCTCTCATGAAATTAAAAGCTGAACTCAGATCTGAGTGCTGAGGAGGTTCATCTTAAAGCAAATAAATAAAGTAAAATTTGTGACTTCCAAAGTGGGAGTAGAAATTTTAAACCTCATCAGATCTGAACTGCAACCTGTTCGTGCTCCCTTTACCTTCAGCTCCTTTCTGTCTTGTCACACTTATTAATTACTGCAGATATCACATTTGTCTATGAAGAGGCAGTCTTTTCCAGGCCTTGTTGTTACTCGTTACTTGAATCACTTGCTCTTTATCTTGTTTGATTCTGCTGGGATGCCCAGGGAATTTTCCAAGGCTGTGAGCACAGGATTGTGAACAAATCATTGTCTGGCATTGATGCTTCAGCTGAAGATGCTCTCGCTTGTGTCTCTTGCGATTTACCAATAAACCAGCCAGACACTGTTGCTAGCAGCCTTATACTGCTGAAAACTGTTTTTCAGGTGAGATGGTAAATTATGGGCTCTTGCTTCCTGTAGACATAGCTGTTTGATAGATCTAGTTGTGGTGTCTGATGTAGTCAAAAGGAAAGTCCCCAGTGTTTTCCTTCCCTTATTTAAAAAAACATAAACAGTTGTTTTGTGTTGCGCTTCCCAGAAGTGGCTGCATTTCATTGGAGTTTCTATGTGCAATATAGGTGGAGGAAAAAAGACTGACATGGCAGGAAATGCCTTTTGTTCCAAAGCCAAGAAGAATATGCTTGCCTTTGATGTGCAGGCATTGTGCCACGCTTGAGTCTAGACAGCAGGAGGTACTGCAGTGTTGTATGTATGTGCCTGTATACTCCAGTATAGTTCTGAGACTTGTGCTGCCAGTGGGATACAGGTCTGAAGGGATGCTGAGGGGAACCGTTCCTTCGATGGGTCTTCAGCCCTTGAAGGTTTGTCCTATGGCACTGCCTTTTGCATTACAGCCCCCCCAGTTTTGCTTGTCTGACAGTTGCTTTAGCAGCTTACTGCAAGTGAATACTTTTTGTCTCTCTCCTGCTCCCTCCAGCTCCTTCCTTTAATGTTTGTTGGCTTTGTCTTTAGGATTTCTCTTAATTGTAAGTTCGGAAGCATGCTTCTGATTAACCATCACCTACAAATGCCATTAAAAATATGTTTTTTAAACAAACATAATGTTTGTTTAAACAGAATTGTCCTTGAACTCTTTTCTGCCCTTTTTCTACTTCAGTGGGACTGAATACCCAATTATAGAGAAATACAGAAAATTAAAGTGCGTCAGGAATGGCATGTCCTTTCTAGAATCCTGTTTGACAGTCTGATTATCCTCGAGAAGAAAGGACCATCCTGGTACAGTCCCAGAGGAGAAGAATTAACAACCATGGAAGCAATGAAAGAAGATTCACGCTGGTGTGAAGAAGACAAATGTGTGTGTAGTTCAAGTTTGTCTTGGCAGAGTCATGCTGAAAATGCCAATCTGACAATTTTAATGCTGGCAGGAAAAGAAATGTATGAGGGGGCTGGGTAAGTGATGGCTCGTCCCAGCTCGGCGTGAGCTCCGGCAGGGAGGCTGCACTCACTAACAACCCCCCCACACTCGGGGTGCCTCTGCTGCAGCACACATCAAGGTGACAAAGGACACCAACCGAGAGGTGACCGTTCATCTGGGGCCGTTGCTGCTCCGTGGTGTGAGAGATGTGAGCTGAGATGTTTTTGCCTTGGGCAACAAGGTGTATCTACAGGGAAGGCACAGGAACCTGCATTTGCTTTTAGTCGCTAGCACAGGTGTACTACAGGAGGGTGGCTGCGGAGGCGTAGAGCTCAGTGCAGACCACCCCGACCACTTAAGGAGGTAGGTGGATGAAGCAGGCTTTCTGTATGGAGAAACTGGAATATACCTGACTCACACTTGTTCACTGAAATTAGTCTCCTTCAAACACCCACCTCTCAGGCACCTGGTCATCGTTTTGGTCATTGTGGTCATAGAAGTAGTATCAACATCTGTCCTTCTGCCTTTTCTTCGGTTGTGTGGTGAGTGGTGCACAGCATCTTGGCCTTGTCGCCATGCAGGACTCCTGTGACACAGTGGCCCCGCGGCAGTAACACGCATTATTACAGTATTAGCAGGGTTTTTCAGTGCTGCAGTATTTGAATGTAGCCTCCGTAGAGATTCCTCTGAGGCTTAACGTCTGTCAGCCCAAAACACTGAGCGGGATTTCAGAAGGGATTATATCTTACGGTGCCAGTGTTTCATCTCACAAACAGCTGAGGAAGGGAGAGCATTGCACTTCTTTCTGTCCGGTTCCAAACAAGATGATGTAGAAATTCTGCTTTCTGCATGGGGAATATGGACTCCAGCGGTCTTGGCTGTTAAGCGTGAGACACTGCAATGCTGCTCGGGAGCTAGGAGCCACGCTGGGGTCTCTGTTGCTGTCTGAGAGGCAGCAAGACGTGGTCAGGAGAGCCCCTGGTTGCTCCAGATCCAGCGGTGTGGCAGGGCAGAAGCAGGTCGGCCGTCCTGCAGGAATTGCTGGCCGTCGTGGCAGCTTGCTGAGCCTCTGCGAGGCTGCCAGCAGCTTCGCTGAGGCACCCGGGTGAAACAAGGGAAACGGTGCTTTTTAATACTGTGTCTTGGACTGAGCCCAACGAAGTGGATAAAAGACACTCCTTCCTGTTGGCGACTGAAGGAAGGTGTGTTGCAGACAGAGTGAAATGGGGGAGAGTTTTGCAAGGATGCTGTGAAGCCAGCACACGCCTGACTGTGCAGAGGGGCAAAGGCACAGAGAAGAGAAAAGGAATTTCATTGTGCCCAGGTCCTGGAGAGTGAGCAGGGTACGGCACAGCATTGTCTGGTTTTTCCCGTGTAGCTTAGACCTTTTCCAGCTGCTCAGTGGCAGCTAGCACAAGGCAAATGGTGAAGGGTAAGCTGGGAGCGTGCAATGAACCCCTCTTGGAGGAGAAATGCTGCTGGTTGTTACTTCCATAGGTTTATGTAACTGGTGCACCAATCTTACCAAGTGGAAGGGGGCTAAAATCTGAGCAAAAGGTGGGGTAGTAAATTCGTTAAGTAAAGCTGGGTGCTTCACCCCAGGGGCATGGATACCTGCTGGATGCAGCGCAGCTGGAAACCTAGGTGCTTTTATAAAGAAAGTTCCTATCCCGATGGTAAGAGAGGGAAGCGTGGATGAGGCACTGAGCAGTTTTGCAGTGGTGACTTCAGTCGGGGTTATTTTTCTGCAGAGAAGTGTCCATCAGGGCACTTAGTAGCAAAACCACTTTGATTGAATAAAACTAAGCAACCACCTGCTGGTTGGAAAGCACTGAGAACACCTACGTGTGTGCACGTGTGTGTGTCTGGGGGAAGCTCTGCCACTCTGAGTGTGTTGGTCTGAGTCTCACAGAAATGTGGTTTGCATCAGAGAGGTGGGGGAAGAGTATCCCAAAGAAGGAGACCTGTGAGAGGCAGCAGGCCAGGCTGATATCTGTTGTCCCATCTAAATTCCATTGCTGTTTATTTTAAATCAGCTGTCACATTTTACCCCAGCGGTGGTGAGTTTTTATAAGTGTGCACACAGAATAAGAGGATTTGGTTTCCACAAGCAAAATTGTGCCTTGTCTCTGAAACTTAGGACAGGATTTTAGATGCTGAGGAAAACAACAGTTCTCTGTGTTACAGAAGTACAGCAGTCCCTTTCCAGCGTAACTTTCTGAAGCTGAAAAATGTTTCCTTCTCCTCCCCTTTCAGTTTGCCACGAACACACAAGCATCCATACAGTCACCTTCTCTCTGCTTGGCACAAAATACCAATGAGCTGGAAGGGTTGCCCAGGTGGGAAACATTCTTTGCAGATGTTATAATCTCTTTGGTTTGTTTTGGGAACTAAACCTGCTTTCTTAAGTTTTGCAATTTGCTCTAAGCTGTTCTTCTTGCCCTATCATGGGCTGTACACTTTTTTTCTTCTGCTTTATGCAAGTTACTTATGCCAAGCTCCCTTTCCAATCGAGCTGGCAAAGAATTTATCATTACAGCGACTTGATTTTTCACAGATCATGGACATTAGAAGGAAACCTATGGAAATACAGCACCTCTGTTAGGCAAGCTCTGCCTCAAAGGACAGTATGAAGTATAATAAATATGATTAATTTTCCTGTTTCTCAAAAGCTTCTTGTCTTTCAGCTGCTGATCTTTTCTAATTTCTCATGTGTCTCCTTAGCACAGGTTTGTCTGTATTGATTTTCCTCTGCAGATCATTTTAGCTCTCACACGCTTTCAACTCATCTTGCATTCTTGACACAGTTTGTTGCCTCTGGATGTGTTGCAGGACAGAGCAAGCTGGTGAGTCTCTGAAGCCAGTTTGTTTTGTTCTGCTTTTGCATTTGAACTTCCCAGGTTTCCTCTTATTGTGAGTCTGACAGGCAAGGGCAGCTCCTAGCTGAGATATTTTGTAAACTTCTTGCCGATTTCTTCACACAACGAAGCATTTGTGTACAGGTCATTTCTTGGATCTGCAGCTGGACTGGGCTGTAGATGACAGCTGAAGATCTGTCCGTAGAGAACGTGGATTTGAATCATCTGCTCCATTCTCAAGTATAAATCTAAAATCTCGCATGGGACAGAACAGATCTCATTACTCAGCTTCTGTGGCAAACTTTGCCGATATATTACGACGTGTTGATTTTCAATACCATCAACGGAGCTGCAGGAAATATGCTGATCTCCGCCACTGTGTTATACTTGATATGGGAGACTGGGCTTTGATTTGGGGTCGCCTGTTACTGCTTAGTGTGCAGGACATCAAAAGTATGCAGAACTAGTAACAGGCAGCCTCTGTGAGAGCTGTTCCAGAAGTGTGGGAAAGAGGGAACCTGCCTGCCTGCCCTGAAAGGAGCACGTGAATGGAGGGCCAGCAGTTCCTGTGGGCTGTCTGCACCGGGGACTGGAGCAGTGAGAGGATGCCTCCGAGTCTCCTTCACTCCGAACTGCAGCACACCTGGAGTCGCAGGGTTGGCATTCAGTTCTGGTGCCTCCACGCCAAAATGGTAGGTCAGAGAGAGAACAAAAGGGATTAAGTCGGAAGGACTGACATGGGGAGAAGGCTGTAATTGCTAAACATGCATCATTTGCCCTAGGAGTAAGCTGGGAGGATGTGGCAATGAAGTAAAGAAGTGGGAGGACGTGAACACAAAGGTTCAGGAGGCTGCCCATGGGAGCCCTGGAGGACCCCCTACCGTCCTTGAATAAAACCGAACAGCAGGAAAGCAGACCAGGTTTGTTCTGGTCCAGCACTGAAACTGATTTCTAGAATGCTGTTGGACAAGTTATGTAATTTCCTGGGCTGTCACTTTTCTTGCACACTACTGGAAACTTGATTTCTTGTTGCTGCTAAACAGATTTTAAGTGGAGCCCCGATGTCACGTTGTTCTCGGGGAGCGTGCAGCTGGGTGGCTGCTGCTCCTGGGGGATGTCTCCTGCAGTTCTGCTATAAGGAATTAAGAGTTGTTCCTCTGTACTTGCTAAATTTTACCCTCCCTGCTGAAAAAAAATGTTAAGGTGATAATTCATCTGTGAGATGCTCAAAGTGCTGTGGATTTAGAAGTATTTATTTATGCTAGTATCATGTTGTAAAATTACTGGAATGTCTGAAGTTACAGCCTGAGATTGTCATAGGTGGCTGACACAAGGTATTGCAGTGAACTGTGTTCAGATGCACTGCTGTTAAATGTAAAAGTGTAGCTCTTGTTGCAATTGCATATCTAAGGGTTATAGCAAGGAGCAGTAGGTCAAAAAAATATTCCTGCAAGTGGTGACTCCTGAGCTCCTGTAGATAGGGCTCATCTCCCTGGCAAGGTGCTGATGCTCACAAGCAGTGGTTAGTGCACTTGAGATTACAATGGCAGAGAATAATCCTGTGGTAGGCGATGGCATGCTAAATGGAGCGAGAGTCCTTTCCTGTTCGATTGTTAAGGCTCTCGGTGCGGCGCAGAGGACGGCAGCTGCAGAATGTTTTCCTCTTCCTCCCAGACTCGTGTTTCTGTGCACAATGCACACAGTTGTTGAACTTGGCCTAGTGGCGTCCCCATGCTTTTGAGAAGTGTTTACAAATGAGGCAGAGAAGGAGTACAGGAGTGTGTGCATTGTACCAGCCATTACTGCTATCAGTGAGCATTCAGAAAAAGCCTCGAGAACATCCCAGAGCGCTGCTAAGGTTAACTGGCTGCCTGAAGACGTTGCTTTGCAGAAAAGAGTATTTTTATGGCCTGAAATCAGGAGTTGCACGTCACCTGTCTGTGTGACCCGCAGATGAGCACTGTTCTCTCTTGAAGGTGGATTCTCTAAGGTGGCTGACATGGCACAGATGTGGCGAAGGTGGGTCTTTACAGCAGGTCTCTGTAGGATTGAACTGTTTAAGACACCTTAAACTGGGCCAGCAAGGTGTTAGGAGAGATTCTGCACTCAGCCACCCAGCAGTAACCGGTGTGCCTGGCAGCAGGCAGATTTGAGATCTTTTCTGTCACTGTAGAGTGACAGAGTAGTCACAGGTAGTCATGGTTATGTCAAAATATTTAATATCTGATTATGTTCAGGTAGAGCTCAAAACTGTAGTTGACAAAAAGTAAACCCAAAATAATACCATGCTGTAAATCGAATGCCATCACTGCAGAACCATCTCATTTCTATCCCAGGGCATGATGCACCAGAATATTTAGCACCGTGTCTACTGCCGTGTTGGACACCTAGGGATATGTTTGTGGCAGCGCTTTGTTACCTCTGGGTCTCATAGCAGGAGGATGAGGTCTGGCTTAAGGACAAGGGGAAGAGATGAGGGAATCCGAAGATACCAGGCTGAATCTTTCCCACTGGTAGTTTCTGGGATGATTTGCAGTCTCCAAAACTGACTTTCAGAGCAGGGACTGCGGAGAACAATGTTGTTGTGATTACAGTTCTTTATGAACAGCTGGGTACATATCTGAACAGTGTGTTCATCTGAGGCTTTCACTGGAAAGCGAGCATTTGCAAAGCTCACCAGGTCAGGCAAACTCGACAGGCTGGTAGAGGTGTGCCTGTGTGTGTGCATTCATCTGTGTGTAAACAAAGGACCACGTAGGTGAGGCTGTCCTCATTCCCATAGGAAAACCTAAGAATGTCTTTGAGCTGCAGGATTTGCTTAGTTCCCAGTTCTTCAAATGACCACACCAATTCTGTTCACAGCAATCTCAATACAAAACTGTTCTGTGGGAGAGTTACCAACTCCAGGACAAATGTACTCCTTTGAAAACAGGTGAGTACCTCATGTTTTCAGTAGCGCTTGCTTTTCTTACAGGTGGAAGGTCGTTCTGCATACTCCATACACTTCAGTGCTGTCTGTGCAAACAGTAAATCGAGTATTGAGACACTTAGGAGGGATTTGTACTTTCTGAATAGCTCTGGGACCTTTCGCATCTCTGGAGCTTACTCTTGTATCAGCAGCAGGACTGAACCCAAAGCTTTCAGCACAATGGTATGGAGTACCTAAGCTAACACAAATCCAAAGATTGGTGGTGTTACTTTCCTGGGGATGAATGTCTCCGCAAAAATATCTGTATCTGACAGACGCCTCAATGCCTTTTTGTTAGCAAAACAAAACAACCTGTAGTAGAAGAAAGCTTGTCAAAATTATTTACGTGCCTCTCAATGCTATGTCCCATGTGCTACAAAATATAACTAGATGAAGCTACACATCTCATCACCAGTTGTCTGCTTTTAAAGATGTTTAAGACTCAAATTATGCAACCAATTTATACTGCTACGGAGGGATTAATGGGCACTGTCACAAAGCCAGGTGTGTGCTGGTGTTGATAGCTGTGCTGCTTGGCAGTAGGGTAGCTAGAGCTAAGGGAAGGGGAACAGGGAATGCTTCACCCAGGGAAGCAGAAAGGATGCAAAGAGAGAAGAGAAAAATGGATGAAATACCAGTCTTTCTGAAGGACAGGAACGGGGAGGAGTAAGTTTAGGGGTGTCTGCTACTGTTTAATCTAGACATAAGACTTCTTTTTGGTTTCTTGTTGCCCAGCTCAGGATGAATACTTTAAGTGATTATTTTAAAGAGACTGGATCAATAACTGGTTAAATAAAGAGTTTTATTCATGTTTCAGAACATCGATTTAGGTTTGAACATTTCGGGGAAGTTTTTAGCAATTTGGCTGGGCTTGGTGATGCTGTTAGTACACTCTTGTGTGGTTTTTGTTTGTTTGTTCACCCCCGTTCATTTGGCCTGCTTTTTCTTGTTTAACAAATGAGTAGAAAGATAGCAGCCACAGAAGAAATCCTGCTGTTGAGCACACAGCTCAAGGATACGGATCAGGAAGGCAGCGGACTGCCAGGGATTTAGAGTGGGTATTGAGATTTTCGGTAGTACTTTAAACTGAACCGATCCATCAGTGCTCGGTAACTCTTTGATCCACATGAACTAGCAAGTTACAATGTGCATCAAAAAGCCTCTGTCTGCACTGCTGCTCATTGCTCCTTCCTCCTTAACTGTCAGGCTCTGCAGAGTGCTGAAGCAGCTCGCCTAAGGCTACGGATATAATCTGCTGCAGGTTGTAATTAGGAGAATTAGCCTGCTGGCCATTCTTTTGGTCTTTCCTGTTTTTTCTGACAAAGAGCCCATCTGAGATTGCTCTTCAGAAAATTCAGGTCAAGCTTTTCAATGTATAGAAATCTAGGAAACTTAGTCTCTAGTCCCAGATTTGGTATTAAATCCATCTCTTCTCCAGCTGACACCAGGAAGACACCCCACACTGACTGTTCAAGAACTGAAACCTGGTAGAGGATCTGATAAAGAAGGGATCCTATCATCCTAAATATTGTTTTAAATTCTACACTGAGTATTTTACGTTTGTACGTAGTAAAGCCTGTTACATAGTGAGACGTAGCTTCTTTAGTTTAGCATTTTCAGGCCTGTCACATCATAGATATTCATGGAAAGTCGGTCTCTCTACTGCATTTCAAGAAAAGGGAATGTTTATTTTCAAGGGTGGAAAGGCAAGCTGTCATTCACAGAAATCTTCCGTAAGTTTCTAGCAAAACAAGAAAACACTGTATGTATGGATCTTTTTGGTGTGTGATTTTTCCCCTTGTTTCTTTTTGGAAGAGTTGAAGCTGCTAGGTGTATTATTTCTTGTTATTCTACCTTCCAACTTTGAGTAATATTCCCTGTGTACACACCTTATGAGTCAGTGTCTTCTTTGGACTGTTTTAAGGGTTGCAGTATGCTTCCAGACTTGACTTCTCTAAACTCTGTCTTCTTTCCTTTTCAAGATTCCTGAAGCTGCTTTGTGCATGCTGATGCGTACAACATGGCAAGTCTGCCTGTTCATGCAGAGCAAGTGACCACAGAGTGAGGCAGGAAGAACAGATAAAGGATGTAAAATACTTCTTACCCACTTCACTACTACAAGAAAAGATATCCAAAGGGGAAGATTCAGGTCTAGGGGGTGGCAAAGAGAGGGAAAATATATTTAAAAACAACTCAAGCTGATTTGACCCACAGCATATTTACTTATTGCTGGACATAGGGAGAATGAAAATAGAAGACTGGATTTCCACAAAGGATTTTTCCTGCATAGGAAGACTATTTTCTGATCTGTTCAGCATCCCAAGTACAGCGCTGTCAGACCAAGCACGGATGCTTATGAGGGCAGGCGGACCAATTCTGGCACGGACTTTCAGACCCAGGCACTCATGCCTCTGTGTCTGGTAGGCACAGAAATCTTGCTCTCTGCACAGGTTTTATGACAGGGCTTTGTTATGTAAGGCTGGAGAGCGACGTTTGGAAACGGAGTGCACCCCAGGGGATCTTGTGCTGCCGAACCATTGGAGACGATTTGGCAGCACGCCAGCCCCCAGAATAACGAGATTGAAAATGAGCTCTGACAGGTCAGATGCAATACTGCAAGGCCTACCGTGCCAGCTACCAGCCTCCGTATTGGCATGCAGGGGAGCTGCAGCTGCAGGGAGAAATGCTCACTCCACCACGGAATGGAAGCAGCAGCCTCCTTGAGCACTGGGACTGCTTCAGGGGCTGGATCTGGGAGGACTTGGTCTCAAGAAGCAGGGGGTGATACTGTGAGCCCTACCTTTTCACTGCAAGTTCAGGGTCTGTCTTACTGGGGAAATCCCATTCTAGCTTCAGTTCCTGAATCCTGCCAAGTGGATGTGTTTGGTTTTCAACGTGCGAGACCTTTGGTCCTGGAATAAATTACGCAGGGCAAAAAGGGGCTGAAAGGAAAATGCTGTGCTCTTGGGTGGCTCAAGAGGTGAACGTTCAAACACAGGAGCGGGTGATGGAAGCACACAGCCCATTAAGTGTTTGGACAGAGGATTACAGGACAGCTTCTGTTGTAAATCTGGGTAAAGTGTGTTGGCAGAGCTGTGTTTTGACAGGAGCTCTCCATATTCAAGATAATAAATGAGAGTTGGAAGGAAATGTTTCTGCCTGTAAACTACTGTGACAGACCTGTGTAATGAGAAATATCTGTCAGCTTTTTCATGTATTCCAGATTTATTCACTTAAACGGTAAGTTTGCTAGTAAATTCTTAACAAGCCTACTCCAGTGGGAAACAGCCCTAATTACTGTGAGCGTATTTCTCACTCTGGATTTAAGAAAATGGGGGAGAAGAAAAAATTTATTTATTTATTCCTCCTTCCTCCCCAACTCTCTTACAAAATGGGGAAGAATTTGAATATGTGGCCTGAATTTAGTTTGGTTGTAGGCAAAGCCAGGTGTGGTGTCTGTATCCAGTGGTCACGATAGGAAATGCTGGTTTATGGGTCCGATATGACAGTGTGCACAGAGACTTGATACTTTTTGCAAAGAGGAGGGAAAGTAGGGCTTGAGAAATCCTTTCATTCCCTTTGCTGAAGGGTTCTGCCTGCATGCAGGAATAAATGAAAGGCTGGAGCTGGTGCCGTGCAGGAGTGCTTGTTGACTGCCCTGTGTGTGACTGTGCTCCGAGGGAGAATAAGGGCCAGCAGGTGGTTTTGCTGTGCTGCCTTGTTGGGGAAATGAAGGATGGGAGAAAGGCAACCTGCTGCTACACTTCCACAGCACTGCTGTAGCCTGTAGTCCATGTGTTGGTGTATTAAGACCCAGGTAAAGGATTAGGAGCCTTTTTTTTAATGGCTTCTACCCCAGTCAGCCTTCTCACAACCAGCTTGAACTTCATGAGACACTTCCCAAGGTGAATTCAGTTTAAAACAAGCTGAGCGTTTCATGGTGGTGGCTGTGAGTACATCTTTTACTGTACATCTTTTTTAAAAGTGCTGTGCAGACAGATTTGGTTCGTCTTCACTGTTCCTGGAATTGCCTGATTATTCACACCAGCTTCTAGCCTCAAAATGATTTGGATATATCCTTCTCTCAACAGTATCTTTTATTTTTACCTTGATTAATCAACTCTTTTAAGTTGTTTAATAGTCTGTCAGAGACCAGGTAAAGTATTTCCGTGGAGACCAAAGGTTAATCTTGCATCAAAATTCGTAATGGAGGAAAGGGACCTTTCTTGCTCCCTATGTTATAAACCACAAAACCTCTCCTGCTGCCCCTGTGAAAATACCAGGCTCACAAGAACTCTTCCTTTTCTTGCCACCAGATTCAAACCACTCAGGGAAAATGGATGCACTGAAGTATTTTTCCTCTTCAAGTTTTGTATAATGTTTTAGGGAAAAAAACAATGCTGCAGATTATCTTGAAATTAGTCTTTCAGCCCTTGTGTTATTTGTAATGTGAGTGAAATAAGGGCCAGGTAATGAGTCTGAATAGCTACTGGGACATCTGAGGTCCCAACCATCTTTCAAGAGCAGATAAAGACAGCAACAAAACATTAATGTGGACTTCACCTTTAAAAGCAAGATCTTAGAAAATTAATTCTAAGATGTAAAACTCTTTTCTGTCCAGGGCTTTCTTGGCAGCTGTAAGCATCCTTTGCAGCCTATTCTAAAGTCTAGTTATGGTTTTCAGTTAAAGGAAACTTTGTTTTCCTTGTAGACATAAAGAGATTTTTCTGGCTTTTTAAAGCTGTTTTCCTCTAAGAAGATAAATTCAATTATCTATCCATCTTCCCTCAGAAGGTGTAATTGTATTTTACATTTAAAAAAAAAAAAAAAGCAACAAAAAGGAGCCTTGTAGTGCCCTGTGAAAAAGAGCTGATGCTTATCTTGGAGATTGAGAATGAGACATAGAAGTAATACAAGTCAAAGTGATTTACCAGAACTAATGAAGAAATTCAGTGATGGAGCTGAGATTCGAATCTTAATCTGTTTCCTTCTCTATACCTCCCTCTAAATTCAGGCCAGCTCTTGCTGGGCCGAAACTAGGATCACTGAAAGCTGTGGAAAGCCATCCAGGAACTTCAGATGGAGCAAGTATTTTCCCCAAATATGTCTGAAACAGTAATATTGAAGTTTAGAGTGCTCCCTTTGCGCTATTTGCAGTGCAGGCTGTTGCTAGTTGACACGCTGTGTCTGTGTTTCTCCATGGTGTTTGTCTTAACTCAATTTTCATCACAGGTCTGAGGCTGTATTGAATTAAAAAGACACAGGAAAACCAAGTCTCGGAAGCAGGAGGGAAAAGAAAAAAAAAAAAAAAAGATCTTTTCTACTGGCTGTAGACCAAAGCTCATCCTCTTGGTAATGATATAAATGTTGGATGCCTGACATGTACGAGTAAGAAAGCAAAATGGGACAAATCAGAGACCAGCTCCCTCTAATTTGGACACCTCCTAGAAAAGCCTGTAATATGCGTATTTCACAACAGACTTTCTTCAAAACTTACCTTAATATTTCATTTGTCTTATCCTATACTTTCTACAGGTAATAGGTGGTAGTTATGGATTCAGATGCCATGAAAATAATTTAATTATTCTGTTGCATAAACTTTTTTTTTCATTGATAGGTATTACGTGAGTACCCGTGACTCTTTGTGGACCTGGGGCTTGGCATTGCCAACAGAGAAACTACAGCACAGTTCAACAGCAAGGTACGAGACAGAAATGCACTGTACGAGACTTCTCTAGACAGATTCGGGCAAAGCGTGACCCTGCATGAAGACAGAAAAGAAGGAAGGTGGCAGAAGATGGAGGAAAAAATCCTACAGAAGAGCAGAAAGGGAGATTTGGAGGAAACAGCACATTTACAGAGGTAATAGAGGAGGAGCAGAGGTGGGAGAAGGAAAAGCAGATGCCAAGTGTGAAAGCAAATAAAATTTGGGGTATGATAAAAAGCCAGAAAGGGCTGAGAGAGCTATATTGGTAACAGGAGGAAGGAGTTAACAGCGCTCAGTGCAAGACTTGTTCTGCTTCTGGCCACTCACATGTCCCTCATAGCAATACCACTGCTGTGTCCATGTCAGTCATCAAAATACACAGAGAAAATTCCAGGTCAGCCTCCAGTGATTTAGTCTGTTTCTCTGTGTTTTTGCTTCTGGCTCTGAATCCTCCAGGGGGACCAGAGGGCAGCAAAGGGCTTAAGTTTTTTTTGTTTTGTTTTGTTTTTAACTTTCTCTTCGCTGAAATACATAGTCTCTTCTGGCATTAGTCTGAAGTAGAAGTCTCATTTAGTAGAAGAAACTTTGCATTTAATCCACAGGCCTATTAGGGAAACAGCACAGCAGGAAACTAGTTAGACTGTTGAGTAGAAAATAGACTTGCTAATAAACCTCTCATTCTTGTTGCAGTCCCAGGATGCTAAACATTTTTTTGTTTTAATAAACAGAAGTTGGTGATTTTTGGATAACACCATTTTTTTTCCCCATAAATTAATACCTTGCAGCTTGGTTCAAAGGCAAGAAAATGGGGTATTTCAGACAGAATTGTACATTTCTTATAGATATACCTCATTCCTTGGCTTGACGCATATAATCACAAAGAAAACAAAGGCTTAGCTTTTTTGTATGTGTATCTTTGTTGTCTGGCATGTCTTGATATGGCATAAATAAAAGAAGGACAAGACCCTGGAGACTCTGTTTCACTCATGGCTTTGTCCTTTCATCTCACCAGACCTTGTTTTAGTGTATGTCTAGAGCCAAATTTCAGTTTGCTCTTTATGCCTGTTGTTTTTTGGAGACCTATTTCTACGAGTGTGTCTCAGCGACGGTTGTGTTTTCCATGGGAACTGGGAAATACCAGCTGGGTGATTACCTGCTTCAGAGCTGTTGCAGTAGGAAAATTGCACGGAGCTCTTTGTGAGATGCAACATCAAGGCAAGGAGCTACAATAAGGAGGAAGATTCTTCACGTGTGTTCAAAGGTAAAGGTTTAGATGAGGCTACTGAGTTTATGAATAATCCCTCAGATGAGATTTACAGTGCTCTCGGACTCCAATAGACCTTAGTAGGGCACTTCCAGCCAGCCCCTGCCCAGCCCAAGAGCCTCGTCCCAGGTCAGTCTGTGGCACTTTGTCCTTCTGAGCCATGTTCCTGAATTATTGATTTTATTTTCTGTATTGGCCTTGGACCCGACTGTTTTAATTACCAATTTAAGCTGTATATATGTGGTGATTTGTTATTGGACTAAATAAGACAGTGGTTTTGCAAAAGAAGGGCATTTCTCTAATTAGTGTATATCTTGGGCAATACAGGTGTCACTGTACAGAAGACTGCTTGGCTGAAAAGACCTTCTGGAACAACTGTGCTGCAGGTGCAGACATCAGTAGATCTGGAGCCATCATCACGAAATACGTTGGAGTTGGTAACTGTCTCAAGATTGTTTCTTACTGTACCGTGGCTTTTATTTCGTTTTAACATGAAAGCCTGTTTCTGTGTTGTCGTTAGGGTTTGGGCATCACATCAAAGAATGTCAGACGGTTATGTTTCATTTTAATTAGGAAGAAGGAGCATGTAAGCTCAAATCAGTGTAAGAGAAATGGATCTATTTTTGAAGTGGCAAAGTAGTTATAGACACATAATAATAACAAATTATAATAACCTTACCAATCCGCAGGCGTATGGGACAAGAGTGCCTCCAATCAGGCTGTCATATGTGTTGAAGGCATATGTAGAAATTGTTCGTGTTCCCTTAAACAGCATCTTACAAAAATTCATGGGTTTCTTTTGATACTAATCAGTATTTTTTTATTAGTCTTAGTAATAACAATACGGATTCTAATAGTAATCACTGTCTCTTATGGTTCTCACGTGAACTATTATAGATTTTTTCTTAATTTTGTGTCATAAACTGGATGCTTCAGAAATATGCTATCAAAGGATGTCTTGCTGTCTTTATAAGAAACCTTATTATTAGCTAATTAAAAATCAAATCCAGCATGAGGACAGAGACCTTGCATGCTTTTATAGCATTTCAAAGCGTAAGTCTTGGTTTTGCTGGAATTGTTTTTTTTTTGTTTTTTTTTTTTTGGTTCATAATTCTAAAATGAATTTCATATTTTTCTTTTCCGTTCACAGAATTAAAAGAGGAATAGCACTGGCAAAAAATTTAGCCTTTTTGCTGGCAAGAAGATGAATTTTACTGACCAGTCTTGCATGTTTGTATAAACAGTGGGACTACATACAGGTCTGTAGCATTCCACAGGCAGTTTTGGCTGTAGGAAGATAACAGCAAGAGCTGCAGGGGTTTATAGAAAGAGCCTCAGCTCATCCTTTCTTCAGTCTCTGAGTAGCCACCTGCTTTTTAAGGATTCTTGTAAAGAACAGTTATGGAGGTTCTTGTCTAAAGAGAAAGCTTTCAGCCGTGGGTGTCTTGACACAGATCACGTTCTTGCACATCTCTTTTCCTGTTCTTATAACTGTAGATGTTCTCTCTGAGGTAAGTTGTCAGTGTCAGTTGTCATTGCTCCGGAGGCTTCAGCAGAGCTATGCCAATTAATCTGCCTGAGAGCCTGCTCTGCTCTCCCTGCTACAGTCTGTTTCTGAAGCCCACTCAGCTTTCTAGCTCTTGTTCAGTTTTCAGCCCACGGAAGTACAGGGCTCTCGTCTCCTGAATCACCAGGATTCAAACAACTTCACTGAGTATCGGAATTGTCTTAAGTAGGAATTTGCTCTCCAGCCTGGATAGAGTTCATTACCACCAATGAGGGATCCAGAGCGTCGAAGGGAGGCACCATCCTTTCCCCATTGGCTACAGAGGGATCCTGAGTGGCATCAGAGGGTAGGTAATTTTGGTATTCTTGTTTTAGTGTTGTTATCCAGCTTGAGATGGGCTGTGTAGCCCATCAGCAGTGTGCCTGCAAGTGGTCTCTGTCTGGACCTTGTGTGCCTGACACTGGGCTGCCTGACACCAGGAATCCTCATCAGCACAAGAGCCAGAGGTAACTGATTTTAAAGTACTTCCAAAACTAGGGGTAAGTAGAATTCTGAATCCTCTGTGAGACTTAACTACCACTATTGCATCAAGTGCAAACCGGGCTAAGTCTTTAGATGGCATCGCATCCTAAAATAATTAGGAGTTTTTAAGCTTCTTGAGACCCTGATAAAGCAGATCTCACCCCATCTTTTACAGACTGTTTTTGATAGCTTCAAATGCTTTCTGAGGTGGCTTATTTTTCCTTAGGGGAAAAAAATGTGTGAAGTTCCCATACCATCTCATACAAGTGAAGAGTCTGCAACTTCTTTCTTATTCATTTTCATCCAGTTTATCTGTTTGAGTTACAACTTGATTCATTTTCTCAGGATTAGGGCTTATTTAAGGTTCTCTTCTTGGCCTTGTCCTCTTTCCACTAAAACCAGCAGATTTTCGGGGGAACAGCAATGAGGCCACTGAATTTATAACTCTTTTCAGAAGCCTTATATATTCAGTGAGGGTGTTTTCCATTACTTTCATTGCCAATATGATTTGCTCAATCTTTCATATCTCTTTCTTTCCAGGAAGCTATAGCTATGAAGTATGCATCTTCCCAGTATAAGATGTGATACAAATAAATCAGTTGGCTTCTCTGAGATGTCTTTGTTTGGCTTAGATGCTCTCTGTGTTTTTGGTTGCCTATGGATTGAATCCCTCCTTGAGCTCTGGGATTGCCCTGACCCAGGTGCAGCACATTGCACTTGAACTTACAAACCTCATTAGGTTCATTTGGGCCCACTTCTCAAGCTTGTCCAGGTCCCTTTGGACCAGGCTCACCCATCTGTAGTTCTCTGGGTCCTCCTTTCTACCCTTTTTAAAAATGGGAGTGATGTTTTCCTTTTTCCAGATGGGAAGAGGTTTGGCAGCTCCATCAGCCAGCACCCTCAGGACCCTGGGATGTGTGCTCCATAGACTTGTACTTGTTTGGTTTCATCAATTGGTTGTGAACCTGCTCTTTGCTACAGTGGGAGGGACTTTGTTATTTTTTTGGCATCCCTTGCCAAGCTCAGTTCCATCCGTGCCTTGGCTTTCCTGATCCCAGGAAAGGAAATGTGAAACTAATGAGAGAAAATGAGTGCTCTTTTATATTACTATAAATGACTTGATCACGGGTGATCAGTAATAAATTGTGCTATTTGTTGGACACGTTCTGTGTTTGGGGGCATTGCAACGAAGACTTTGGCAATGATGGGCACAACCACATTTGTATAATTTAGGAGAGATTTCTCTCAGGTGATATAACTGGACTCTCTAACTGTCTTCGAGGTAACCTAGTACGTACTCCTTACTTTGTTAATTCCTTTCCTGTGGGATAGCATAAATCTACTTCATAAGGTGAAAGGACGGAGAGTGATGACCTGGAGCAGAGGCAGCAAAAATTGAAGCTAAACATCAGTAACGTTATTCAAGAGCTCTAAAAGTTAGCACCATGAACAGATAAAATGGTAGAGAGCCTGTAACATTCTTAAGGGAATCAAAACGATCAGCGATTAAGGATAACACACTAACCAGTGTTACTTAGAACAAATTTAATGTATTGGAGAGAACATTAGTGTTTTAGAGAGCCAAAGCACTCTGTAGTTGCTGGGGTGAAAGAGTTTAATCTTCATTAGCAGTGTTGGTAGGATTGTATTAAGCTGACAAACAGAGGGGTTAGTTTTGCCTAGACAACATTTTTATCACTGCAGCAAAGGTTGCCAGGATTAGCATTATTTTGATTGCCATTAGATGGCTAGAGAACATGCTGGGAGGGAGCCAAACTCCCAAAAGCGTAAGGGAGCCCTGGTCTTCTTTTGTTTTTTGGAAACAAAACCAGGTACAGAACAGATTTTATTTTCTAAAGTAAATAAACTTCAGAGTGAATTTAGTTAATTGCCATCCAAGCAAATAACCGATCAGATTAAAGTTATTTCTGGGTCACTGGCAAGGTCTGTGCAAGGAATTTAAAAGAAATGCTAATACTTTGTGGTCAAGACCTCAAAAATTAGGAGAGTGGAATTACCATTTCTCAGAAACGTTGATTTGTTGAATATGTGTAATAGAGTACACCGCTGCCAGCTTAAGCCAACAGTAGATTTTGGTCTCTTTCAGTCCTGGTTGGTCACAGCTAGGATCAGGAATAACTGGCATAGATTAGGCTAAGCACCCTTAGCCTAAAAGTAGAAATGGCCAAAACTTTTCCTTTTGTACAGGTTTTCCAGGCTGGCTTTCTTGCTGAAGCTGAGCAGAAGTGTCTATGTAACATTTTTTAAGGATGTATCTGTGCATACCCCATTTGTCCATCTCTCTGTCTCTGGGGTTGAAGGGTGAAATGCTGCTGTCTGTGTTCCTTGCTGCTTTTAATCACTTCAGTTTCCAGGTTCAGATGTGCAACTCAACCTTGTGGGTTCCCCCTAATTCTGGGGAGCGCTCATGTTTTTACAAGGTTTCAGAAACCACTATCTGCCTCATACTCTGAAAAGCTTCTTTTGCGCTAAGCTTATTTTCCAAAGACCTAAGTGTTGTAGTATCACTGCTTTAAGCTGTGTGTCCTTACACGTATCACTGATGGCAGGAATTAAGCCGCCTTGTTACAGCTGGTCTGTCTTTGTAGTGAGTGAATGGCTAAGGGATGCCGAAGGGGTTGAGAGGATTGTTTCTGTGGCTATGGAGTCCTATGGAAATGCCAACCATCTGCAGCTTATTTAGTGCTCTCGCTCAGCAGAACTGCAGACACATAGCTCTCTAATACCTTATTTAGGTGTCTATTTACTGAGCAGAATCCTAGGATGCATAGCTAAAGAGGGACCTGGTCTGTCATGATGTTACTTTGCACCGGGGAAATCCTGTATCTTACAGCACACCCGACTGAAAAATGACCCAATAAATCGAATCGGAGGAAGGGATTTTAGTTTGTTCTTCACTAAAGTGCAAGGTTAAAATTGGTCCAGCCAAATCTAGCTCTTCTCTACTGCAGCTAAGATAATGTGCCATGAAATAACCTTAAGCCAGAAGTTTTGTGCTGAAGGTTGTGTGTAACACACCCGTCGTGTGTAACTGCTTTTCTGCAGGACACGGTTCGACTCCTTGGTTAAAGGTCAGAGTGGAAGTGGGCCAGGCTTGAGTCTGTTTTGGTTGACATAGGTTGAAAGGGAGTGAAAAGATTAAAATTCTCCCTTATTAATGTGGAAATCGTGAAATGAACAAGGCAATGCTGGACCAGTACCTGAGAAGCCAAGAAGTGAGGCAGACTATAAATACAAAGGGAAACTAAATCGATATATTAGCATATGATCAAAACAAACAAAGTGGTTTACCAAATTATTGCCTGCTAGCTGAGATGCAGTAAGTCTGCATGCACCCCAGCAGTGAGATGAAATCCATTTTGCACATGAAATTGGCTGAGAATGAATATGCACTTAGTTCCACGAGGTAGCAGACAGGTGGCAATTTGCAGTAATATATTCATTTTCAACGGCGTGCCTGTACTTTAAGATGATGAATGACTATAAAATGCAAATTAACCACTGTTAACTAGGAAGAAGAGTCAGGATACTGATTTTTTTTTCTTCCTTAGGTTTTATGTGGGTCAGGCTAAGCTGATACAGACTCATGTTTTACTGTTTAGCAGCAAAGACAGTGAAAAAAGAAGCAGAAGTACTCCTCAACACATTTCAGGTACGTGCCATTAGTAAGGCCACCGGTGATACGTGGTGATCTTTCCTTGTCAAGAATCCCCAAAGACTGGCTGTTCTTCTGGAGACCTTGACTAGGCCTTGCGTGCCCGGCAGAATAAGCAGCAAGGAGCTCGGCGGGGTTTGATGCTGTCCTTTGTTGATTGTGCAGATCCATTTAACATCTGACTCAGCTCTACTCTTTTTCCACTGGAACATTGTTAGCAAGTCAAGTCCCGGTGTGTGCTTAGGGTTATTTTGCACCCCTGCCCTGTGTAGTTAGTAATTTAAGGACAACATTATAGGAGGTGGCAGCTGTTGTTTTTAATTTGAATACAATGCTGATTTCTCTCAAGGAGTCTTTGTCCCCCTGTTAGGAGGGAACAAAGAATACTGTACTGGAACCATCCCATGATATTTTTACTACATCCTACTCATCTTTTTTTTTTCTTTCCAGACAGAGGGTGATATATCTTAATTATCATTTGGCAAATCATCATTATTCTTCTAGTTTATCATTTCATATGATTAAAGCTATTTACAGCCTTCCCTTTCACTTGCTTCTGCCTATATACGTATTTTAGGGCCGCCTGAAAGGGTTAAGAACAGATGCAGACATATCCTTAGGGGAAGAACGGAGGAATACATCCCAGACTCTTCTTTTTTCTTTCCTCTCAGACATAGTAACGCACAGTTTTACCATTATTATCTAGGCATTGCGGACAAAGAGAATGATAATATGCAAGGAGAGACAAAATAAACATGCTCCAAGACTGCTTTTCTCTAACTAGGTTACTTAATATGGCCTTAGCAGATGACAGTTGTATGAGAGGAAGGTATAAGATAACACATGGCATCAGAGTTCAGCAAAAGCAAGCATGTGTTTCAGCATGCTCAGAATGCTGACCTGGGAACCTGCATCCCGCTATGCTTCACGCAGTCCTCGGGACAATCTAATTTGAAGTTGTATTACATTCCTCAGTTCCTCATTTGTGCCTCATTCAGTGATAATTTTCATCCCCCTATGAAACAATTTGAGGTTTTGCTTTCCTGGAGAACGAAGCCAACAGACTAGGGACATTTATCACTGTTATACGTGTGAAATGAATTCTCACGTTAGGAGTGCACAAGAACTCCTAGATGAGAGATCCTAGTGCAAGGTGGCTGTGGGGTCAAGCTGCAGCACAGTCACTGGTATGTGAGTAAAGCAGTGAGATATGAAAGTCTGTTCTCACCGGGTTAAATCTTAACTCTATGTTTCCCTTGCTGCAGTGCCATGGAAACAGCAAAACTGCAGTAGTTCCTTTTGGCCAGGCCTCCGAGTCCCGCTGGCAATTGTAAACCTTTGGAGTTCACCCCTGTTGATAGCGGAGTTTTAGAAGAAGGCAGAAAGCTGGTAAGGTAAATCCTTTACTCTGTGGTATTAGGGTGCAGGAGAGAGCTTGAAGTTACGGCACAAGTTAGAGGTTCACTGTATTTATTACGAGGGGCAGCAGTACTGTCATGATAAGAGGAGGCACTGCTTCTTCTGCCCCCTCCTCTCCTGACTTGTTTTTTCCCTCTCTAACCCCAGCATCTTCTTGGAAAATGCTAGAAGGAGACAGGTGCATTCATTTTGCTGTTGTTGTGTGTCTAATAACACACCTTCATTCATTGTTAGCCCGCTTTCAAGCTCAGAGGTGTTAAAGATAAAACTCTGAAGCAGTGGCCATCAGGTCAGAGATATGTGACTAGGAAGGAAGAAAGAGAGGTGCACTTCCTAGAAATGACATGGCTGGTTTATTCTGTTATTTTCTTGAGGCACTTTGCTAGCCAGCTAGCAAGGGTTGGACAAGTCCAACTGAGTCTTAGAATTAACAATAAGAAAGTGATGTAAATGCTAATTCTCTGTCAGAGGCTACCAGCCAGATTTTGCTCTCTGCTTCATTAGAGAAAAATACGTAGGAAATTCAGTGTGATCAGCAGACTCATTCTAGATTTACACTCATGTAATAGGATTTGGTCCAAAGAGACTAAAAAGAACTGATGTATCACTTTTATTGAGTTGCATATAGCTGTCTCGCTCTGTTCAGGAGAATATTTTAACCAGACCCCATGTAATATTGCCTGTACTCTATGACTAATTTCTACAGCAATATTAATTTAATACTGCAGCAATTTATTGACTAAGAAAGAACTAAATTGCTTGGCAGAATAATGGAGAGAAGAAAAAACCTAGCAGGAGTGTTAAGTGTGGCAGTCTTCATTGACCACAAGAGTACTAACTATAATACACTGAAACCAAGTTCCTTTAAGAACAATAAATAAAGAACTCAGTAGATCACTAGTAGGTATGAACTGCTTAATCTCTTTAAGACATTGTGCCTTGGTCTGCTTGGAAGCCAGACTCCATCTTGCCTGACATAAAAATTGTTTTCAGAGCCTCAAGCCATTAGCTCGTAAATAACACAGAAAATAATGTTATTGTAGTGCTTCTGCTAATTTCATCTCCATATCATTGCCGTGCTAAAGCAGGAAAAAAGTCAAAAGATATAAATTCTTAAAATCAAGAGGGAGGGTGTTTGTGTGGTTTTGTTATTGTTGTGATTTTTCTAAACATTATGGATGATGGTAAACTCGTATTAAGTGGAAACTGGTTTCAGTTCTTCTCTTCTCCCACAAGGCTTACAATTATTGAAATACAGAGGCTATAATGCAATTTATTTAAATCTGTTCTGATGAATGTAGAATGAAATATTAAAAATGACTCAGCCCTGCTGAGTTTTTTGAGGATCCGTTCAGAAACATTTTGGTGTGTCTGAATGAATCCAGGAAGATTAAGCATCAGAAACACACCGCTTAAATAATGAGCTTGTAATTGCAGCTTTTATGTACTAGGAAGAGGCATTTTGGTCGTTTGCTGTCCTTAGCTGAGATGGAAACTGCCTTCCCTTAATTCACTTTTATTCTACTGTGGAAGATAATTTACACAGAGCACTGAGGCTCTGGTGGCTTAAATAGCGAGGCTGTAACAAGAAACTGGATCAAACAAAAATTTTATTTGTGAGAACAATTTTGATTTTGGATTCCTAGTTTGCAAAGTGGAGACCAAGAGCAAAAATCATGGGTGGTGCAAGCAGGCATAAGCCCATTGGTCTGAGAGGGCAAAAGAGCATTGGAAATTATCCCAGTGTAATCTCGCAAGAACAGAACTCATTTTGCACTGCTTGTTTCTTTGAAACCCAGCCCTCCCTCTCTACCCCCCAATAAAAGCACTCCCATCTAAATCTGCAAGTCCAGTCCCAAATAGCAATATATCTGCCTTGAATCTTGCCTGCTTTTTGGAGTCTGTGTCTGACCTGGGATGGTTCTTGTATAACGTTTTAATCCAGATGTTTTTCCTCTTCCAGCTCCGCTGTGTGAATAAGACGAAGCTGTTGTAGGGGGAAAGGTCCAGCTGGCATGGGGGGGCTCTTTGCGAACCCCCCTGCTTGTGCTGGCAGCGTGCTGCTTCTGTGCGGGGTGAAACTCTTTGCTTTGTCTGAAGGTAAGAAATGACTCAAAAGGAGAGCGGTGAGAAATGTGTTACTGTGATCTTTTCCAAACCTGGAGACTCGAATGCAGTTTTGATTAGAAGATGGTGAGCTAATTTCTCAGGCAGCTTGGCAAGATAAATTTGGTTCCAGTCCTGCCTCCTAATACCCTCCTGTAGCTGCTGGCCCAGAGCAGCTCCTCAGTCATACATCTAGCTGAAAATCACCCAGCACCTCTCAGTCTCCATCAGAAGCTGAAAACTTGTTTGGATGTAGATGAAAATAGTGTTTCGTCTGCGGGCTCCAGTCTGGCATGCCTGTGACTGGAATCCAGAAGAAGGTTTCTCCGAGCCACGGATGTTCGCCTGGCTGTTCGTGGGGACAAACAGCTGCCCACTCATTTACCTGACCATGAAATACATTTCCCATGTGAAAAGCGTCAAATGGTTTTCTTAGGGTGACAGTAAATTTTAAAAGGATTGTCAGGCTGGGACAGGCGAACTTGAAATGGTGCTGGAGCAGTATTCAGCTTAGTTTTTCCTTTAAAAATTTAAAAATAAAATTTAAAGACTGAACCAACTTTGCAGTTTGGGATACTGCAACTCCGTTAATGAACAGGGCAGATTCACCAACAGCTTCAGGAAATCAGACTTTCTCCCATGATCTCTTCTCAGTGCTCATGAGCCCAGAGAAATCTAACGGTGTGAAGGAATCAGAAAGTGACTTTTAAGCTGTTCGACTGGCTCAGTCCTTGACATCCCCAAAGATAATACCAAGAGCCAGCTGCAGGCTTGTCTCACACTGACATGTGAGCACTGCTGCAAGAAATACCTGCTCGTTTCCTATTGCCCAAGGAAACATTTGGTTCTCCTGAAGCGCTGTGAGAGCTGACAGGCAAGGCTTTGATTTTAGTTTTTATTTTTAAACATAACTTCCAGTACCCTCAGCCCTAGCTGTCCTTCCATTACAATACAAATCAGCCTTCCTCTCACTTCAGTCTGGAGCGCAGAGATCGTGTTTATTCTTTTCTCCTTTTGGCAGCACAGTGCAGATCTAAAGCAGCTCTCCCCCTAACAAACCTCGAGTCAAGCACGGAGTAAGATTCGTGCAGTGCTCAAATTGAGGAGAGGGGTAGCAGGGACCGGGCAGCAGACTTCTGGCAGTGAGGTGGCACTGGGGCAGCATGAGCACAGCCCAGCTGCGAGGTAGGGAAGCCAACGCTGCTGATGTAACTGTGGCCCTAACGTGGGGAGGAGGATGGGGAGAAAAGAGGGGTGGCAGAGGGCTGGTCAGTGCTCTGTGTGTGCCCCCACTTCAATGAGAAGGGAATGTTGCTTTAGCTACACCTTTTCTTCCAGGCTTTACTGGTTTTGAAGCACTGGCAGATGATGACGGTGGAACGAAAATGGCACCTTTCTTAGTCACAAGGCAGTTTGGAGATGTTGTGTCTTCCTCTCTGTCTGCTCAGGAATGAGATCACGAGCTAGGCAGGCAGCTGGACTTAGCAATGGCAAGCCTTTGACTCTCTCCTTTGCTCATAGTCAGTGGAGATGTAACACTGCTCAACGGCCCGTGATGGACTGCCCACTCGGGTGTACCTCTGCTAGGGCAGAGGTCTCGTCAGCAGGTTCCAGCAGAGCCGCTGTTCGAAAAGCTGTTAGTAGGTGCAAGTAGCTGCCACTTTCCATCTTGGAAGCTCTTATTTCCTGCAACATTGCCTGGGTCATATATAGGGTGTGTTGTTCTAAGCCCAGGGTCACACTGCAGTGTAATTAGATTTCTATCTCTGTCTTAATCAAATAACAAGTCAAGCATGGGCAGATAAGGAGACATCACATCGCTGGGCTGACGGCTTTGGAAAGGAGATGCAGGTGATGTGTTTTACCCGGACAGCCTTCTTTCTCCTTGAACAGATGTAGCTCTTTGCTTCGCATCCAGACAGACTCACGGTGCATTGGCTGCTACAGGGTCTGGCTGGTGCAAGAAGATTTGGGGCCAGGCTGGAAAGCAGTCCAGACTGTGCTCAGACCCTGACCAGTTTGGGTTTGAGGGGATTTAACTTTACTCAGAGGCAGGGTTCTGACCCAGCTTTAATAACAATGCACACGTGGCTGTGGTTTAACTGCCGGCAGCACGAGTTATGACAGTACTGATGAAAGGCCAATGCCATATGCTAAAACACATAACAAACAGAGCTGCTGACATTGAAAAACCTTATTTTTCCTTAGACCAGACTTTCCTCCAAGTGCTGAAATATCGATGGGAATTTCAGCACACAAAGAGACGATTAACTTTTGGCTTTAGCCAACTTAGCTAAGGATTTGAGGGCTGTGGCAGCTCCATCAGGAGTCCTTTGCCATCGGCTCACTCCTCGTCACATGCAAATACCTTAAACTCGTTTCTCTCTCTGGTCTCAGCTGCAGGATTTTGGCACGGGGAAAGGGCACCTGCTGCTGCTGAAGAACTTGGTGTGTAACAGATGAAACCCAAACGTGCTGAATCCCACCTGGAGCCTTGCTGGCAGCAAACGCAGGGCCCAGAGCGGAAACGTGATGTTTTCTCAGAGAGACGCTTGACTTGGTAAGCGGGATCTTGTGCTCTTTTTGTGCGGGATCTTGTGCTGCCTTTTGCTCCCCACTAGTTTCAAGGTACGGTCCTATGAAGATCCCATTGTAGAAATCTAATCCTGAAGTGATGAAAATGGGTGGTCACAGCAGGATTCCTGCATAGGCAGGGGTCCCAGTGCACGTGTGCAGGATTTTCAGGTGTCAGCATTATATTGCATTGCAGATGAGTTTTGCTACGTGGCCTCCATCCTGCTGTCCCACCCAAGCGGCCTTTCTTGAACAAAAGCCTGGGCTGGTGCCCTGCACACAGGGTGGTGTGTATATTCAGTAATTACCGTCAATTTTTAAGTAAAAATGTGCCTGCTTTTCCCAACTTTCAGATGGCTCATTGCATTTGTGCTTCTTGTTTTCTCATAACGAGCTGTCTCCAAAAGCTCTAGTTCAAATTCCTTTCCAGATCTCTAACAACCTGAGCTTAGCGAGAGAAGCAAACTGCCAGAGGATGCAATTAGCTTAAATTTAACCTGAAACCGAAATCTTACCCAGTGACACGGATGAATCCCTGGTGGTTCATGCCTGGGGAGCAGAGATCAAGGTGCTTGTTAGCTTGGGTGCTGTCGGGCTTTATATCCCCTGTCAGAGGGCAGCTGTCCCCCGTCGGGCCGGACGGAAAGACGCACGTCCTGAGCGACTGGGGCTTTCCTTGGAGTCTGCTTCGCCACGTGTTTGTGCGGAGGCAGCGATTACATAAAGGAGTGGGAGATGGGGTAGCGTTATTTCTGTTGCAGGCTCAGCCTGTATGTGTGATGTGCGGGACGCGAGCGTGGTGCGTGAGCCACCGCGCACGGGGAGCTCGGCGCGCGGCCCCACGCCAGGGTGCAGAAGAAGAAATGAAACAGTGCCAGGGGAGCTAACGCTGAGCTTCCTGAAAATTGGGGTTTTACTTCCCACCTTTACGATGAGCTGGGGATTTGCAAACTGCACCTGGAAGCGTGCAGATTGCAGCCCTCACCCGATCATGCGTGCTGCCACCGTGGAGTACTCGTCCTGTGTGTCTCTTCCCTGCCTGTTTTAATAACAGCACCCTAACTGCTTGTTTACAACCAATAATCTGCACAGGAATGGCACTGCTTTGGTTCATAATGCTTGGCAAACAGCACGGCCTGGGCATAAGCATCGTGGTCTGATCTCCACGCAACAGCTTCTCCTCTGCCTCACGCTGCTGCTGTCTCTGAAGTGGGATTCTTTGCTGCACCAAACTGCCAGGAGGTGATGAGGGATAAAGGACATTAATAAGAGCCCAAGCAGGCTGTGAAGACAGCATGCTGCTTGGGAAGAGGGTGCTGCGGTACCTTCAGTAATAAATCAGGATCATTATCACACCGGGGGAGAGAAAGAGAACCCAGAGCACCAGCATCTGGCGTGAGTTATGTCTTGGAGCCGGCTGGAGCTCTCCGTCTTCCTGAAGCACTTGCTCCAGCTACGCCGTGCAGCCTGCCAGCAGCCATTCATCCCAGGCGCTCTGGCCGGAGAGCTGACACTGGGCCGAGGCAAATATTTATTGTCTGACTTTTTTCTTTCCTTTTTTTTCTTCTTTTTTTAATACATGCTGAGAGCCCAGAAACGCTCGGAGTGCTTTCTGCAGGGGCTATGGGCTTGTGTGTCAGTGGGAGGAGATATAAAGGCCAGGGAAGCTTTCTCTTTTTATGAGTTCGATTACCCTGTTTGGCTCCAAATAGACGCGTGTGTAGAGAGAGTGACAGCTGCTGAGCACAGGGACGTCACTGCAGCAGTGTGTCTCTCCTCAGAGTCCATTTCTTACACTGTGCTTCTCCTTCGGCCAAGCAACTGAAATGGGAATGGGGGAACGCTGGTAGCGATGCTCCTGAATTCATTAGTTTCTGTTTTCGTCCACACTTGTTAAAACACAAATGCCCTGAATGCTTTTCTGAGAGTGATCCTGATTTATGCAGCTAATCCTATTTGTATTTTTTTTCCTTTGACGAAGGGGCTTTTCAGATTGAAAGCTTGCGAGCACAAAGCTGCCTTCGTATGCTGCAAGTGCGATGCCGTGACCATGGCCACAGACCAGTTTCAGGTGATGCATGCTGACATAACACAGCGTGTCAGAGACTCTTTGCAGACATTTCCTCAGTATTGATGCCAGACACGCCAGGGGTCACCAAGGCACAACGGCAGGAATTACACGAATAAGAACTTGCATTGTCCAGCCAGTAAAGCATTTTGGGCTTGTCTGATTGTCTTTGTTCCTCAGGAAAGAAGGTGGAACTTGAAGCCCCAATAACCATTGAACTGGGAACCAAGTATCCGGGAACCAAAATACGGGGTTCCTGACAGCCACCTCCGGGTTATTACCAGGGGCTGGGTCCCCTCCAGTTGTTCCCTTGGAGGGAGCCTGATAACTGGGTACGGCAACACAGGCCTCAGCACTGCTCTTCTCCTCTGTGGAGACCGATGGTTTCCAAATGACCATACCCAGCAGCTGGGCAGGTTCAGGAGCTCTGGCTCAAGCTGCTCGGCCTTGCATGAAGCACGTTTTGGTGACTGGGGGCAGTGACTTGCGGAAAATGGACTCCACAATCAGTAAGATTGTAAAGTAGGTATGTTTATTCAGCTCTGGGCAGCACGGGGCGTAGTCCCGCCAAAGTTGTGCATGCCTGACGTGGCAACTTGCCTTGGTTATATGCAGTAAAGAGTTACATATGCATGAAGTTTCACAATACACCTATACATATTCATAACCTGTCCCCGCTTCGTATTAAAATTAGTTCCAAGGAGTCATTTCCATAAACTCCTCCCATCTACGCTTGCGCAGTGTATTCTGGTGGTGGTCGTCGGGGGTCGTGGGGATGAAGATTGATGACTCTTCTTTGTCACCGCTAGTTGACCTCTTGTCTTTGCACAGACTCAGTTGCTCCTTGGCTCTTGTCCATCTGCAGGACCAGTTTCTACCAGTTTCTTAAGACAGGCTCACTCTCTTATTAGGAGACTGACCTTGGTAAGGGGCCCAAGGCTTCTTGCTTTAGTTAATTTGCACAATGCAATAGTTAGCAAAGACACTAAGTAGCATCCTAGTTTAATGCCGTCAGCGCTCTATCTCCACTTGATAAGATTCTCCTAACTCCCTCTCTCAGCAGGTAGGCTGCTGGCTCGGTGCTCCAGAGTAGCCAGGGGAGAGCTGCGTGCTGGATGTTTACCAAGTGCTGAGTAACGCACAGTGGTGAATCAGCCTGGAGAAGAGGAGGCTCAGGGGCGACCTTATCACTCTCGACAGGTACCTGAAAGGAGGCTGTAGCGAGGTGGGGGTTGGTCTATTCTCCCACGTGCCTGGTGACAGGACGAGGGGGAATGGGCTAAAGTTGCGCCAGGGGAGGTTTAGGTTGGATATTAGGCAGAACTTCTTTACCGAAAGGGTTGTTGGGCATTGGAATGGGCTGCCCAGGGAAGTGGTTGAGTCACCATCCCTGGAGGTCTTTAAAAGACGTTTAGATGTAGAGCTTAGTGATATGGTTTAGTGGAGGTCTTGTTAGTGTTAGGTCAGAGGTTGGACTTGGTGACCTTGGAGGTCTCTTCCAACCTAGATGATTCTGTGAATCACACAGGTTCCCTTTCTTCCCATTAGAATTATCGCAAGCAATAACACCATTGACCCGGAATAAAAATAACTCTAACAAAAGATGTACGTGGAGGTATTAGGGGACTGCCTGTTGAATAACCAAAGCTTAAACACTGCTTCTGCCATTTCCAAAAGGCTTAACTGCAGTGCATTACAGCGAGTGGTGTGCTAAGGCCTCTCCTTTAAGGAAAAAACCAAAAGGTAGTGGTAAAAATGATGCTTAGACGTAGCAGTAGCTCATTTAAAGGGAATTCAAAGTTTATCTCTGCGCTGTGGGGCTGCAGCCCATGGTAAGTGGCGACAGGTAACAGAGAAGGCGGACGAACAAGTTTATTTGAGTGTTTCCTGACGAGCTGGGTGAATAACGGCGCAGAGGCGCGCTCTGAGGCTCCTTCCTGTCACAGCGCCCCGCCACCACAGGGGGGCGCACTGCGCCTCACGCCGCCTCACGCCGCCACCCGTGCGCATGCGCGCTGCCCGAGCCGCGTACGTGCGCTCGTTGGCGCACGCGTGCCGCCCCGCCCCGTAACGCTGGGGAAGGCGCATGCGCACAGAGATGCGCCGGGGCGGTGACGCGACGGCGCTGCGCCGCGCATGCGCGCCGTTTCAGGCCTGGAGAAGGGGAAGGCGCATGGTCAGCGACCCGCGGCGCCGGGGGCGAAGCGCATGCGCGTCGTGACAAGGGGGGAGGTCTGTGCGCATGCGTGCTGCCACATGCCATAGGCAGTAAGCGACGCGCGCTCGCGGCCCCGCGCCGGCACGCTGGCGCATGCGCATTGCGTCGTACGTGCGTGCAGGGGCGGTGCGCATGCGCACGGGCCTTGTCACGGCGCGCTGCCCACACGCGCATTGCATCGCACCAGGGGACGGAAGCGCGCATGCGCACAGCCCCGTGGGCGCACCCCCCCCCCCCCCATGGGCACAGGTCGGGGCATGCGCACTGAGCGGTGCTGGGCCCCGTCAGGGCGGTTGCGGCCGGGGCGTTACCGGGCGCAGTTAGCAAAAGGGGGGCGGTTGGCAACGGCTGAGCTGCGGAGCTCCCCTCCGGCTCACGGAGGCCTTTATCTGCCTTATCGCGGCCGTTTTCCCTCGGCGCCCCCCTTCGGGCTCGTGTCACGGGCTTACAGCGCGGGCATTTCGGCCGTGGGCGCTCCCCTCCCTCGGGGCCCCTCGGAGCCCCCCGGTACCGTCTGGGCGCGCGACCGCCGGAGAAAAAGGAGATGCTTCCCATACCGGGAGTCGAACCCGGGCCGCCTGGGTGAAAACCAGGAATCCTAACCGCTAGACCATATGGGAGGCGCTGTGAGCCCAGCGCTCCGCCCGCCCTAAGCCCTGCGCAACCGGCGCGGCCCTCAGCGCCCCCTGCGGGCCCCCCATACGCACGCGCTGAGGGCTGCCCGCTCCCGACATGGCGCCGCGCGCTTCGCTCCCGCCCCCTCCCTCCCCCCCCCGCCCAGCGTCACGTGGCGGCGGAGGGGGGGGGCGCGCGCTCACGTGACCGGCGGCGGCCGCCGAGCGCTGGGTCCCGTGAGCGCGGCGGGGGGGGGGCGGCGGGGCCGGGCCGGGGGGGGGCGGCGTAAGGCCGGAGTAAGGCCGGAGTAAGGGCGGCGTAAGGCCCGCGTAACGCCGCCGTGCTGTGCCCGCAGGTGGGGGATGCCGAGCGCCGCCATGAAGAAGAAGGTGAGCGGGGGGGGGGGGCTCCGGGGGCTGCGGGGCCCGGCCCCGGGGAGCGGCGGGGCTGGGGCTGGGCGGGCGGGGCCGGGCCCCGTCACCGGGCTGGGCCCCGGGAGCCTTTCCGCGGGGCAGGGTCTGTGCGACGGAGCCGGCAGTGCCGGCCTGCAGAAGGAACGAGTGGGGAACGGCAGAGCGGGCGAGTGGTCGCCTCGCCTTAAGGCCTTTAGGACAGAGCGGGCTTTGGTCAGGTCCCTTTGCCTTCGCCTCAGCTGCGGCAGCCCGTGCAGGGAGAGGCCCGTGCGGGGCTGCGGGCTGCCTGAGCTCTGGGGGGGGGCCGCACGCAGCCGGCTGGAGCCAGCGCAGGGAATCACGCGCAGGTTTCCCTTTCTTCCCCTTGGAATTACTGTTAGCAGTGACGTGATTGGCCCGGAATAAAAGTAACTCTAACGGGAGGTGGCGTAGGGAGGTACTGGGGGACTGCCTGGTTAGTAACGCCCCTCGTACCTGTGGCACCAGGGGCCTGGCTTTTGGGTGCTCCAGCTGTAAGATGTCAGCCCTGAGGGAGCTGCCGAGGGCTTGGTGCTCTGCGGTAGCTAATTCTGTCTTTTTTTTTGTCTTCCCAGGTGCTGCTGATGGGTAAAAGCGGGTCTGGGAAGACCAGCATGAGGTCCATTATCTTTGCAAACTACATCGCCAGGGACACACGGCGCCTGGGTGCCACAAGTAAGGCTTCCCTTGCGCGAATTGGAAACTCCTGGGGCTCAGACGCTGTCTGTTCGAGGGGTGAGGCTGCTCCCTGCCTCTCCTGTCCTGTGCCAGCAGCAGGAGTGTGCTCCCACCTCGCAGCGACCTTCGCTCCGTGGCTCAGATGAGGTCAGGTAGAGGCTGGAGTGAAAGGGGAAGGAGCACTAAGCGCTGCATCCAGTCCTGCCGCTTTATTCCTGGAGTTTTATCCTTCCTTTTTTGGGGGGGGATCAGGGAGCAGCCTTTGTTGCTGCTACACCTGCTATCGCGGGTGTGTTCAGAGCCGCCTCCTCATCCTTTTTGGTGCTGAGGCCTCCCTGTCCTTAGCGTGCTGATCGTGAGCCCGGCGGGAGGCACGGTGATCTTGCTATGCACCCGTGGTTATGGCAGGGGAGGGCACCAGTCTGAATTAGTGCCTTCGGCCTCTTTTTTTTGCCAAAGCCGCTGATGTAAAGAAGCACTAAATCAAAAAGCCCTCTGCAACAGCCTCGAATTGCTGGGATCTAATGCTCTGTGAGGACTTAATGTCTGACTGGCGCGTGCCCCCTTGTTGCTGTAGGTGTGGTCTCTTCATAAAGTTTACATTGTGTTTTTTTAAGGCTCGTTCAAGCCCTCGCAGAATGTGCTGGGGCTAGTGCCGTGCTTAAAATATCGCAGAGATCAGCGGGCGTTGTGACGGGGGAGCCACCTGCCGTGCTTCTCAGCGGAGCAGCGTCCTGGCGGGCGGGCGGGCGGGCTTGGGTTACTCCGGGAGCCGCATTTACCCGCGGCGCCTGCCGCTGCAGGTTTACACGCAGCAGTGCTGTTCAGACGGAGTTTTAATAACCGTGAGCTGAATCGCGAAGAACTGCGGGCTGCCCGAGGAGGTGGCTCCGCTCTGGGTGTGCGGCGCAGTCAGTAATCTCCTCGTTGTCTCTTTGCAGTTGATGTGGAGCACTCCCATGTTAGATTCCTAGGAAACCTGGTGTTAAACCTCTGGGACTGCGGAGGGTAGGTACTTTAATTCCTGCTTTTGGCACTGCTGGGGACCAGCTCTGTGACTAAGGTGGGGGTGGAACGAGAGCAGAGGGCCTTCCGCCCCGAAGGCGCCGGCGTGCTTCTCGTGTATGGCAGGAGTGGAGCAGGCGTTCTGCTCGCCACCGTGAAACTGGTGAGGCAGCTCTGGGAAGAGCGGATCCCACGTCTGAGGGTGTGGGTGGAAGGAGGCTGGCCTCCTGCCTGCAGTCTCTGAGCTACCTCCACATGAAAGGCCTAGGCCCACCCTTTCCTTGCTGGCTGCTTTCTTCTGCTGGCAAAGAGCCCGAGCCCTTCGCCTGGGCTTTCTCTTGCAAATGGTGGCCTTGGAGGCGGTGCCGGTTTTGGAACCGCTTATCACCAGCTTGACCCAAGCGAGGTGTACGCTGAGAGGTGACGCTAAAGATGGATGGTGGCTCTGGGGTTCCTGGAAGCAGCCTTTTAAAGAACGTGCTCCCGCTGGCAGCGCCTCAGCAGAGTTGTCAAACTTTGCTAAGCTTCATCGGGTCTAACGTCCTCGTGCCTTGTCTGAGCCGCTTTCAGAGAAAGTTGATTAAAACAGACTTAAGTCCTGTAACAAGAGGCTGCGCTGGTATTTATACTGCTGTTGTGGCTTTTATATGCAACTCTCAAAAAGCCCGCTCAGGTGCAGCGGCGACGTAGCTTTATTTGCGTGTTACCCTGCCCAAGCCAGCCCTGAGCAGCCTGCTGTGCTGTGCAGGAGGCTGCAGCTTCCTTGGGGCGCTGGGAAGCAGATGCTCCTTGGGAGCACCCCGCCTTGCTCGGGTGGGAATGCTCAGGGAGCCGTGTGCTGTGGGGAATCCAAAAGTAGCTCAAAAATGCAAACCCTCGCATCTCTAGCGGGAGGTGTTTCTCACACGGCGCGTTTCCTGATGGCGCTGAACGAGCCTGGTTGCTCTGACGGGGGTCTCGTGGTTCTGTTGCTCTGCTCCTCCTCAGCCAGGACACGTTTATGGAGAACTACTTCACCAGTCAGCGGGACAACATCTTCCGCAACGTGGAAGTCCTCATCTACGTCTTCGATGTGGAGAGCCGTGAGCTGGAGAAGGACATGCACTACTACCAGTCGTGCTTGGAGGCGATCCTTCAGAACTCCCCCGATGCAAAGATCTTCTGTCTGGTGCACAAGATGGACTTGGTGCAGGAGGATCAGCGGGATTTGGTGAGAAGCTGATAGTTGCCATAGAAATGCTTTCCAAGAGAGCATCTTTTGTCTGTGCGTTGTGTAACGTTGCTATTTTGTACTTCAAATCCAGCCCCATCAGCGCTGGTCCTAGAAGAGTTTCTCAGGTGTCTCTACGAATCATCTGAGCCCCTTCCTCCCTTCCCAAATTGTATGTCAGTGCTGTGTCTTGCATGTATCCAGTGGAGAAGAGACCTGATGATTTTTAGTGACAACTGCTCTAAGCCTTCGCTTTCATAGCTCCGGTTCTAATGCTTTCAGCAAACCTCCGTGGGCAGGGAAGGAAGGTAGACCTGAAAGAAATCCAGCGAGCTTGGAGTTGCCTTTAACCGTTTGGGTGCCTTGGAGGATTGTGGTGATGACAGGGATGGTTGGTTCCTTTTCAGCTCTCGCTTTCGATCCCACATAAGCTGGGTTCTAAAGGCTAACAAAACAAGGGCTGACGCTTTCCCGGTTAACTAGAAAGTGGTTTGTATCAGTCAGTGCTTCTGTTTTCTGTCCCGAGGCGTTCAGCGTGGCTGCTTGCCCAGAGATCACCTCAGTTTAATGCTCCCGTGCTCCAGGAGGCATCCTGCAAAGGCCGTGGGTCAGCCTCTCCGCGAGGTTTGGTGTTTCCTGCTCTCTTCAGAGCTTTCTGAAGGTTGCAGGGAGACTGGAGGGTATTGGATGTTACCAGCCTCAATTTTTCAGCTGTGACTGAAAGCAACCAGCTCCTGATACCAGAGGAAAAATTCTTCGTGGCTTAGGCACCTTTGCCTGACGAGTACACCCCTGGCTGCTCGGCCACTGCCTGGCCTGCAGCAAGTCTGGAGGCCCCTTAGGCTGTTGTAAGAAGTCCCATGAAACTTCCTTCTGGCTCCTGGTGAGCGTCTGCAAAACTAGCTCAAAGAGCTTCTTCGTAGGGTCGATTTGAGGACCTCTTCCTCATTTCCATCTGCCTTCCCTGCAAGCCGAAGGGAGAGTCTAAAAACTTCTTGATGCCGTTCTGCCCTGCGTTGTTCCGGGACTGGTGTACAGCTGCTGGTTTTAGGTAGCTGTGCAGATCCTGCTGAGGCCCTGAAGTGGGGGGTGGGCAGGCGGGAGGGGGCCTCCCTCTGGTTATATTTCCAGCGCATATCACTGCGCAGTCATCGCGGTCTGTTTTAAGGTATCTGCTGTTCCTGCAAACGCTTGACCTGGGCCAAAGCACTCTCCCTGTAAATCTCGCGTAAACCTTCGCCGTCTCAGGCCCCACGTGGTCACTGTTGGCCTGCGCAGCGTTTCCTGAAGACCAGCTCGTTCTGTCATGCTCCTAAAACCAGTAAGCTGGGGTGAAGGCAGTCGCTGTGCAGGGGCACAGTGCTGGCTGCCTTGCTGCCTTTTTGCCACTTCTGTAGGAGCCTGGTGCGAGGCCGTCTTCTCTTTGCCCCCTTCCTTTCTTGTAACCTGAACTTCTGAGGGCAGAATTTGGTGGGAGAAGGCTGTACGTGAAACTCGGAGCTGCCGTGTTAATGCAGTTCCTATTGATGAAACTCTCTAGCGCCTTCCTTCTACCCTGTTCCCAATGACCCAGCTTTTTGCGTGTGGTCGGGGGATGTCAGATTTCAGGTCCTCTCTAAAACTCGCGCACATGAGCTTCCGCTTCTGCTCCACAACACCGCGGTTATCCGAGGTTTGAGCCTCCTACTGCAAGACAGCCGGGGCCTGCTTGTCTCTGCCGCCCCAGCAGAAGGGGTTTCTGGCAGCCTGTCCTAGCCAGCACGCGCTGCTGCTCTTCTTTCCCCAGTGCTGTGCGTTGTTGAGTTGTTGGAAATGTGTGCTGGAAGTGCAAGTCAGTAACCGCACAAAGGGAAAAATATTTACACGCAACTGCTAATCTTTTTTTTTACTTCCCAGATTTTTAAGGAGCGTGAGGAAGACTTGAGGCGCCTTTCCCGTCCCTTGGAATGTGCTTGTTTTAGAACTTCCATCTGGGATGAGACGCTCTACAAGGTTTGTACACCATCCCCTGTGCATCTGACCTTTTTCCCCTCCCCACTTGAAAACAAGCACGAGGACGGTGAGTGGTTAGTTGCTGCTGCTTTGTTACTGACTGCTCTTCAGATCTGCACTGACTGCTGCTCGTGGAGGTTAGCTGTTGTGAATGGCATCAGCATTTTAAATTAAAAAACAAAAGTAAAACTCCTCCACGTGTTGGAGTTGCGGTGTCACTTTAACGCTGCTTAAACGCTTTGCCTAGCCACTTCAGAAAGACCTTCTGCGTCTTTTAGTCATGTGTAGCCAGCAAGGAGCTGTTTCCTGTTTGTTTTTTCCCCACGTTACAGTTAAAGTACTTAGGCATTTACCATCCTGGGAATTTACTTTGCTACTTTGCTTCTAGGAGTGTGTGAGGGCGGCTTTTTGGCGGTGGTGGTTTTGGTTTTCCTTTTTTTTGTTGTTGTTGGTCAGCCCTCATTGCAGTGTCAGAAGTCTTTAAGGTGTGAGAGTGGTAAGTGCTACCTGGGCTACACTGAGAGCAAACGGACGTTATAAGCTGCTAATAAGCAGTGGTGGCAGCACGATGGTTTGCTAGTCGGAAGGTGAGGACCTCTTCCTCTTGGCTTCAGTGGGACGTCAGGTGGCAGACTTCACCATCCTGGCAAATCCATCCAAAAGCGGTTTGAATTCAGTGTAGGATGAGGTCTGGCTGAGGCTGATCCTGTACTGTGTGCCAGATATCACCCTTCGCAGTGCCTGCACCCGGCTCCCTCTAGAAACTGGCCTTCCCCGCAGCATACCCTGTGTTCCTGCAGGCATCCCTAACGGTTAGCAGACTGTGTTGCTCCGTTTGAGCTGCTTAAAAACAGGCAAACCCGTGCTGCTCCAGACACAGCCCTGCTGGAGCTCTGCAGACCTTGTGCCCTTGGGTTTGGCCTGGCTTGGCACTGGGCAGCAGGGTGGTAGGAGGCTCTGGTAAGTACCGAGCGGGTAGGAGACCTCTGGGAATGGTAGGTGGAAACGTCACCAGCTTATCAGGAGGGTGGCTGATGTGTTAATGCAGCCCTTCTTGTCTTTCTTTGTCGACAGGCTTGGTCCAGTATAGTCTATCAGCTGATCCCCAATGTCCAGCAGCTGGAAATGAACCTGAGGAACTTTGCTCAGATCATCGAGGCAGACGAAGTGCTTCTGTTTGAGAGAGCCACTTTCCTGGTGAATACAGCTGTTCTGCCCTTCGTGTTCCTCTGCCCAGCCTAGCGCGGAGTTCCCTGGATGGAAAGTGCTCTTGTGGCAGTTGCCCAGAGAGAGGTGCCAGCACCAGATGGCGGAAGGCTTTGATCCAGGCCTTGTGATACTGAAAGTAGCTGACAGGACTCCATGGCTCATGTGACCTTCCCAAAATTTCCACGTCTAGCAGTTGAGCTGAGGGCTTGATTGGTATTTCCCTCTTCCAAGCTGCGGGAGGGTTTCATATCCCCATTCTGTTGTCAGCCATGGGACTCTTGAGAATTCCTTTCTGCACAGGATGAGAGCCTTCTTTAGCTTGAAAAAAAAAAGTCTTTTCAGTTCCTTCTCGACTGTTTTTTAACTGTTCTTGATTCCTTTTTTGCAAGTGCCTGATGCTCTACAAACCTTAAGTATGGATAGAGGATCACTAGCAGTTGGATTGCTGTGGTAAAACATGTTGGTTAAACCCCCGCTGCTGCTTGTCTTTCCGTACTCTAGGTTGGTTTCTTCAGGCTTTGTACCAGTGCTCTTGCTGACCTGAAGAAACTGATCTCAATTTTGAGTGCTGTCCTTGACAAAGGCCTGACTTTGAAGTGATGGTGTCATTTGCTTTTCTCACTTCAACTGTCAGAATTAGGCACCTGCCATTTCTGGCAAGTTCTGTTTTTAGAACTCGTGTAGATAATAAATAGTTCCACCTTTGTGGTAGGTAACAGTGCTTACGTGCATTCAAAACCTGCATTTTTATTTTTTTTACTGAAAACTACTTCTTTGCTACAAAAATTCTGTACTGATTTTTCAGTGTAATGATGACTTTTAAAGACTTTCTCCTTCTCACTGTTTTCTTACACTTAAACTTCCCCAGGGCCTCCTTTCTCCTGAAGTGAAATCTTATTCTGAAATTGTATTCGCAGCGCAGTAACAGGAAAACCTGGAGAGTTGAGAAAAGAGCATGCATGTAGTGAAGGCTTTGGTATGAATGTGATTCTTGAATATGGTTAAACTTGTATCTGTAGGAATAGTTGGACAGGCTTAAAAGTAGGAAATAAGTACCTTTTTTTAAGGTGCTTGAGGAAGGGGGGAAAGAACTCACAACTTAATTCCTGCAAGCCTGTAGCAGTTGATTTCTTGATTCTTCCGAGCTTAAAGCTCGTAGCGTAATGTTGTTAAAATAATGCTCCTTTTGGTTTTCTGTGGGAACAAAGATAATGCAACTGTTTGGATGTGTGATTCCCCCTTAAGCAGTAAATACCCTTCTCAGCCTGTTGGCGGTTTGGCTGGGGAGTGAAGGTGTGTGGGCTGCCAGCCCTGGGGAAGGGGCTGGGGAGAGGCAGGCGTGGGTCACCGCACGAGGATTCCTGAAAACTTTTGATCTTTCCGGTCTCTGCAGCCAAGCACGAAGGTCTGCACCTTGCTGCTGGATTGCTGCGTGGGAGGGGAGGGAGGGGAGCGGATCTGAGCGCGGGCAGCTTAGCACGGTCTTGGTCTGACTCGGTTAATTGGTGGAGGGAGAACTCCCTGGGAAACCAGCCGCCTTTGTGCCACTGTTCGTAGCCAGGGAGGAACAGCTTGTTTTGGCTCTGCGAGCAGCGCTGCGCATCCCACGTGTTGCAGAGCTGCGCGCTTCTCAGGTTCGGTCCTCGAGAACCTGCAGGATGCCAGGCTTAGCTCAAACGGCCCCAGTATTTGTCAGGTGTCTGGTTGCTCTATACGAGGTGACGTCCTGCCTTTCCCCACCCCGCCTTGCGCTTTGTTGTGCTTTACATCGAGATAAAATGGCACTGAGTTGGGGTATTCAGACCCCGAATGGACAGGAGTGCCTCTTGGGTGTTCACACGTCTGCACTTGTGAAGGGCTCCCCCGACTGCATGAATCCTGCTTGGCCCTGAAGGCGCCACAAGTGTTGTTGCAAATGGTTTTCAAAGGCAAAGGGAATCCCTGTGCTGGTCACCACCCGTTTCTCGTAATTGCTGTTGAGCATGAGAGCGCTGTGCTGAAATAAATGACTAACTCTGCACTTTTTCTGCCTTCCAGGTCATTTCTCACTATCAGTGCAAAGAACAGCGGGATATCCACAGATTTGAGAAAATCAGCAACATTATTAAACAATTCAAACTAAGTTGCAGGTGAGCTGGTTTAGTGGGAAGGATCCCCGAGCAGGTATTTCCGTGTCACACTGGAACAAGGAAGCTTTCCAAATGAACATTAGTCTTATACCTCCTCAGCAGGAGGAGATGCCTCAGCTAAATTGCTTTCTAGAAAGCACGGTCAAAAATGTCTGAGTTTCTTGTTGTCTTTCATAACTTCCTCCTTTGGTGATTGTTGAAAGGGGGTTGTTTTGAAACGACCGTTTTCTTCAAGGCCTTTTTCTCCTGGGCAAGGTAGGGAAGTGCCAGGACCGGGCTGATGAGCTGGAGGCAGTTAGCAGTGCTGTGTAAATTCAGGTGAAGAAGGGCTTTGCTTCAGGCTGCGTACCAGCGTCCTGGTCTGGGAGGAAGGGGCTTGCAAGCACTTACTTATCAGTGTTTTGAACTGAAAAATAGAAAGCTTACTTCAGAGTACCTTGTCTTTTGAACCACCCTCAGGTTCCACAGTCTGTCAGCAACATCTGGAAGCGTTCAGAGCCCGAACAGGACGGAGAAGCAGCAGCGTGCTTTGCAGAGCTGCCTCTAGATACTTCAGCTTTGTGCTTGCTTACAGAGGGTGTAAAACTGTCCTGGGGAATGACAGCTGTTAATCCGTGGGACAAGTGATGCTGGGCACAGCGTCCTCAAAGGGGCGGCGGAGCTGTGTATCTCGAGTTATAGACCGTCATCAGTCAATACTTAAATGGCTTTATGCTGCCCTTGGTGGATGAATTAAGCCTAAAGCTAGAGGGTTTCTTCTTAAAAATAAATTGTAGCCTCACCTGGTGGCCAAGTCCCGGTTTGGCAAGCAGTGCTTCTTTGTTTCCAGCACTGAACAGGGACGTTGGGGATGGGGTGGGAAACTTGTGAGCATTGTTACAGTAACATTACATTTCTTTTTCTCTTTTTTTTTCCCCTTTGTAGTAAGCTGGCGGCTTCTTTCCAGAGCATGGAAGTCAGGAACTCTAACTTTGCTGCTTTTATTGACATCTTCACATCAAACACATACGTGATGGTGGTTATGTCAGACCCTTCGATACGTAAGTTGAAGCAAAGACGAGCCTGTGGGTGGCCGTTGGTTTTCACGGGGACAAACAGCTGGGTGAGCGTAGCTTAGAATGCATTCCTGCTGGAACATGGCAAACAGCAGACAAAGCAATAAAAAGGATTGTATTAAAAGGTCCGGAGGGCTCTGCTGTCCTGCTGGCTTGCCCTGTCTGAGCAAAGAGGGGGAAAGGTAAGGTGGTTCAGCAGTGGCTTACCTCGCAGGAGGAGCGGAGCGTGCCGTGACCGCTGAGCTGTTTGTTGCTCTCCAGCGGAGGACTGTAGCAACGGTGGGGAACCGCTGTAGCAGATGTGACCTGATTTAATAGGTCGTGTCTAATAACCTATTTTGGGCTGCGCTGATTTGGCAGCCACGGTGATTTTTTGGAAAGGAAACAGAGATGGTTTATGCATGGGTTCTTGCTCTTCTTGCCTGAACCGTCTTGGTGGGCAAGGGCTCTAATTATAGTAGCATCTATTTATCTTAACGACTTGCGGCCAGCAGTGCCAGAGGCACGGCCTGAATATTTAACTGTTTTTATATTCACGATTGAAGCTGCTTCTGTTAAAATGTGAGGTGCTTAAGGCACGCTGACCTGGGCAGCTGTGTGGCCGACAGTTGTTAATCTTGTCCTCCTCTTTTTGAAGGGTTTACTGGATTAGGGAAAACCTGTGCAAACCCTGCGGCCGTGGGTGAACTATTGAGCTGTGATATTACTGTGCTTGAGCAGCAAATGAGAAGCTGAAGTGACTTCTGTAACTATCGCTGTGAACAAGCTGCGTGACCGTAGCTTGTCCTGACTCTTCTTCTCTGTCTCCCTGATATCAGCGAGCAACCCGCGCCTCCCAGCACCACGTGTCCTACAGCTGGGAGCAGTAGGCTTGACACGGGGGCTTGCGCTTGCTGATCAGGATGTTGGTACCCTCTGAGCATTAGGGAAGAGCGCCGGCTTCACGCTGAGTCACTTCTCCAAATTTAAGTGAAATCTAGCGCTAGTCGGTGCAAGTAAAAGCTGCAGGACGCTTCTGCCCTCTGCTGAGCAGAGGGCTTTACTCCTTCTTTTGTCCTGCAGTCATGGTGCAGAGTTTAGCATGGCAACACGAACCCAAACCACCCAGGGTTCTGATTTGGTCCTGCTGATAGGAACTCGGATAACCGCTGTCCTCAGGCAGCTTTCAGGCAGCGCTTCTGAGGACTTGGTTTCCCATCCCTTCTAACTTTTATTCTCCCTTCTCTGTCCTAGCTTCCGCAGCTACGCTGATCAACATCCGCAACGCCAGAAAACACTTCGAGAAGCTGGAGCGAGTGGATGGACCAAAGCACAGCCTGCTCATGCGCTGAACACTGGCCGACGCACGTGGTCTCTGGGGGGAGAAAAAGTGAATTGGAACTACTTTTTTAGGAGAATCTAACAATGTGGATGTCTTTGTGGGCTTTGAAATGAGTGTGCTGCTTACCACCGCAATCTTCTTTATTGTTTCTCCTTTTAACGTTGGACACTAGTCACTCGGATGATGTCTGGATACACTGCGGACCTTCAAAAGAGACTTCCTGGCGTGTGTGGGGTTGGGAAGGAGTAAGGACAGGTGATGTGCACGTGGTCTCATGCTCCTGGTTGTCATAGTGGCACATGGCAGAGCCTTTTTGGATGTTCTGCTCCCAGGTGATCGTATAAATCACAGGGATGGAGTATTTACTATTTTATTGGTAGGTTGCTAGAATACATTTATAAATTTCTCCTTGTCTTCAGTCATGAAAATAAATTTTTTGCTACCGGGGATTTCAGATCCTAGAGCTTTGGACAAAGTGGGCTTTCTTTCTTCTGAAACCTAGGGCAGCTTTGGCAAGCAGACGCGCCCTCGCTGCCTTTCCCCTTCCCCAGTCTCTGGGGAGTGTCAGCTGAAGGTCACTCCAGAGTTTCCACTTGAGATTTTTTTTTTCCATGTCAAGGCAAAATTCACCTAACGGGTGAAGCGGTGGGGATGACATTGGCCTCTCGACACTTCCCAAGGTGATGGAAAGGTGGCAGTGAATAGGAGCCAAGGGCAGCGAGATAGTCCTGGCGTGCCTGGCCTCCTTGCCGGGGCTGACGTGGGCACGTAGGAATTGCGGAACGTGGTTGCTGTGGGTTGTGTGTGCATGAGCTGTATTAGCTGTGTTCGTGACGGGCCAGTTGGACGGCGTTCGGCACCGGTGTGGCTGTAGTACCGTCTATTTCTTAATGAGTTTTTGTGCGCGGTTCCATTAAACACAGGAAGAACAGGAGCACTGAGTTAGGGGAATCTCTGACTTGCTGGGTGGGAGCTGATGCCTGTCAGCATCTCTTCTTTTTTTTTCTCGCTGCATCAAATTACTGTATAAAAAAGGTGTGGCAACTCCGAGCCTAGCTCTCCATTTTGTGTTCTCAAAATCACGCTTTTCCCCTGTATCCCTGGCCCACACACTCGGAAAAAATCTGAAAGGGTGAGTCTGTTATGTGAGAACAGAGCTAAAGGGCATATCTCAGCTGGGGAGCTGAGGCTGGGCTGCGCACGAGATCTTCCATCGGTTCTAAATCGTTGCAGTATTAAACACCCGTGTCTTGCACCGCCTACTCAGCAGATGTATTTGTGATCTGTAGGGCTGGGTGTATTTCCAACGAGAATCATCAAGTCAGCGTCCCCGTGGGAGAGGAACTTAGATGCCGATTAAAAATTCAGCCGCCTGACTTTCCGGGGAGCTTGTGAATGGGTTGGGGATGCAGCGGAGGGTTTCCCTTTGTCCTCGGTGCTCGCAGGTGTGCGCGCGGTGCCCGTGCTGCAGTGGGGACACCGAACCTTGCCCGTGGCGCGGTCGCTTTTTGCCTGGCGGGCTGGAGCGAGCCGGGACGCAGCCACAGCTCTGTCCTGCGGGCGCTCCCCGAGCGCTTCGACGAGGTCAGCCCCTGCTCTCGCTCCGCTCGGAGGAACTTCGTGGCTTCCTGCGCCCGAGCCCTGCCCCGCAGAGCAAGAGGATGTGTTGCTGCCCCTCCGTACGTTGTTGGAGCCCCCGGAAGGTCGACTTCGGATGCCTCCGAGCGGCAACCGGGGAGGTACCTTCAAGACTTGGGGAGAGCAGAAGATGGCTTACGGCCGTGGTTCCAGCGTGGATCTGAACGCCTTCTGTTGAGGGCACTGCTTCATAGCAGGCAGCTGCTCCTGCAAGAGCTGGGGGACGGGACGGTGGGAAACGCTGCCTCATTTCCATGGTTACAGAACCAAGGGGGGGTTATCTCGTGTTCTGTACGGGAGAGCAGCCTGGGAGGCGCCGCCGGCTTTCCTCGGAGGACGGGCTGTTGGCATGTGGAAGTGGGATGCGTTAAGGGGGGAAGTGTGTGGGGTGGGGGGGAGGCAGGTAATAAACGGGTGTGAAGGGAGCTGATCTAAAACAGATGGAGCCAAACCCACTCGCAGGTACCCCGGCTGGCTGAAGCCTCTCCAGGGCCGCTGATACAACAGGAGCTGAAGTGCTTCTGACGCAAACCCGTTTTCTTCAGGCGTGTGTATTTGGGGGAGCTTTGGAGACCAACGTTTTCCTTCTGCTCCCTGGCAGAAGTGCTGCTCTGTGCGAGCTGTCAGACACCCGCGGCGTCGATGAAAATAAGATGACGGTTTGATTTCGAGGTGGCTGACTTACCTTTCGACGGTACCACGTTGTATTTTGTTTGGCTCTCTCCCAAAAGCCAAACCTGGAGGAATTTTTCCGAGCCTGGGGTCGGTCGCTGCCAGCAGAGGTCAGTGCAGCTGTGCTGCTGGGGGTCCTGCCAGAGTCCCCCGGCGGTGTGTCAGAGCAGCGAGGTTGGGTGGATCGCCCTCCTCCTGCATTCCACCAGGCGCTCCCAGTTAGCAGCAGGAAGCCCCTCCTGAATTTGGCAGCTCTGGAGGCCTTTGCTATCAAAACACCCCAAACGCTGATGCCTGCTCCAGCTCTCGCTCTCAGGCATCCTACACCCAGAGCTGGCCCTAGAGAGCCGGATCTGTGGGCTTTTAGAGCTCTGCCACCCAGGCTTGACCCTGGCACTGGCAGAAGCGTCACACCAGCAGGGACTAAGACGCGATGAATTCCCAGCCCGGTTTGTCTGGGAGCCTCCCAGGTCAGGGGGGCCCGGTGCGAGCGCGGCCGCCCCTCCGACTGTGCCTCCTGCCGGCACGCACCTCGCGCCGGGGCTCTCTGCTCCTCGTGGGTTTTCTAACCATTTCCTTCCTGCCACCTGAGGTGAACTGAGCAGAGATGGGGAGAAAAAAAAAAAAAAAGAAAGAACACGCTTTTTTGTTTAAGTGAGTCTTTGCACGGGGGTGAAAGGAGTTGGTCCCTGCCCTGCTGTGAGGGGTCCTGGGGAGCTGTTGGTGACCTGGCGAGGAAGGGGACCAGGCCCCCGGCTCCTCGGGCTGTTCTCGGGGTCTCCCCGGGCAGGAACGCCTCACCTCCTCCTGGCGTCGTGCTGCTGCCGTCAGGGCCGGGCGAAGCCCCGGGAGCTGAGGTGGGGCCTGCAGGGCGGGGTGGGGACCCTGCTGGGGGCCCCGGGCGCGGAGGGCTGTGGTGCCCCCGCTCCCCTAGGGCTGGGTGCGGGCTCCGGGCCCTCAGGGGACGGGCCGGGCCCCTCAGGGCGGCTCCAGGCCCCCCCCAGTCCCCATTCCCCCATTTTTCACCCCAAACCCCACCGCCCCCCCCCACCTCTCCCCAGCCCACCCCCGGGAGCCCCCCCCAGATTTCGGGGGGCAGCGCACCATTACGCCCCCCCCACCCCCCCCCAAATTTCACCACCCCCCTTATTTCCCCCCCCTCCAATTTGGGCCCCCCCGCACCCGTTCCCACGGCAACGGCCGGGCGCTGGGGGGCGCCGCCCATTGGCTGGTGCCGGCGATGACGTCACTTTTGGGGGCGCCCCCCCTTCCCCCCCCGCTCCCTGTGAGGGGCCCGTGGCGGCCCCGCCCCTCCCCGCCCGTGGGCGCGGCGCGGCCCGGCCCGGCCCCGCCCGGCCCGGCACGGCCCCACCCGGCCCGCCCCGCCCCGCCCCGCCCCGCCCGGCGCCGCCCGGGGCCCGGGGCAGCGGCGGCGGCGATGCGCTCCGAGGAGGCGCACGGCAAAGTGAGTGCGGCCGGGCCGGGCCGGGCCGGGGGGAGCGGGGCGAGGCCGCCTCCATCTTGCGCGGCCTCTTAAAGGGGCCGCGGGGTTGGGGGGGGGGGCGGGGGGGCCCGGCCCGGCCCGGTTGGGCCCCGCAGGTGCCGCCCCGCCCCGCACGGGGCCTCCCGGGGCCTTCCCGGGGCGGCGGCCGGGGGCGGGACGGGCGTGCGGCGGGGGCCATTTTGTGAGGGGGGGGCGCGGGGGGCGAGGTCCCCCCGGGGGCGGCTCCCGTCCTGTGCGCCCCCCCCCCCCCCACACACCCCGGGGTGGCTGCGGCGGCGCCTTTAAGCGCGGCCCCGCTTCCGGGGAGCGCGCGCCGGGAAGGTCACGGCAGGAGGGGGGGGGGCGGGGGGGGGCGAGGCGCGACGTCGCCGCGCGCGCCCCCTCCCCCCCCCGCCCCGCCCCGCCCTTTGGTCTTAAAGGGCCCGGCCCCTTTAAGGCGCGGGGGAGGGGGAGGGGGGCGGGGCGGGCGGGGCGCGGCCCGACCACGCCCCTCGCAGGCCACGCCCCCTCGCAGGCCCCGCCCACATTCGGAGGCCCCGCCCCCGGGCACAAAGGCGGGGGGGGGGCGGTGGCAGTTGGTGGCGCCCGGAGCAGGTGCGGGGCGGGGCAGGAGAAGGGGGGGGGGGGTGTGTGTGTGCAATTAATGACCCCGTTGATTAATTAATTAATTAATTAGCGCTACCTCCAGGGCGCGGGGCAGGGGAAGGCGCCCCCCAAGATGAGCTCGTCCTCGCTGCTGGCCGAGCCCCCCCTGGAGCCCCCGGTGCTGCTGGCCGACATCAAGACGGAGCCGCCCGAGGAGCTGCTGGCCACCGACTGCGGGCAGCCGCAGGCCGAGCCCGTCGACCTCTCCCTCAACAAGGCCAAGGCCCCGCCGCCGCCGCCGCCCGCCGCGCAGCCCCCGGTGCCGCCGCCCCCGCCGCCCCCCGTGCACTCGTCGCCCCTGCTGGTGGCGCCCCCCGTCCCCGCCGCGCCCACCGTCTCCATCGCCTCCCCGGCGCTGGGCTCGGCCGCCTCGGCCATCCCGGCCGTGCTGTCTCCCGGCTCCATCCTGGCGTCGTCGCAGGGCAGCGGCGGGCAGCAGATCCTGCACGTCATCCACACCATCCCCTCGGTCAACCTGCCCAGCAAGATGGGCAACCTGCAGACCATCCCCGTGGTGGTGCAGTCCCTGCCCGTCGTCTACACCACCATGCCGGCCGACGGCGTCACCGCCATCACCGTGCCGCTCATCGGGGGCGACGGCAAGAACACCGGCTCCGGTAAGGGGCTCCCCACGCCACAGGGACACCCCCTGCTTTACGCACGAGGCCCCAACGACGTGGCGTGGGGTGGCACCCCCAAAAAGCGGCCCTCGAGTCCCCCAGGGCGTGGCATGGGACAGCGGTGTCCCCGTGCCGGTGGCCTCGTGCCTGTCCCGGGCGGGTGACATGGAGCGGTGCCACCCTGCTGCTGTCCACCCGCAGTGGCTCCAGTTTCAGTGTCCCCCCCCCTCCAAACATCCCCTGTCCCTGCTGTGTCCCCGTCCCCAGCCTCCTTATGGGGCGGGTGGCCTGGGTTCCCCCCCCCCCCCCAAATGTCCCCATTGCTGTGTCCCCATCCCCAGCCTCCTTATGGGGTGGGTGGCCTGGGTTCCTCCCCCCCCCCCAAATGTCCCCATCCTCCTTACGAAGGGGCTTATATCTCACTTATGTCCCCTCCTTTGGGCGGAGAGCAGCGTCCCCAAGCTGTCCCCCCGTACCCACACGGGTACCTCCCTGTCCCCGCCCGTCCCCAAACTGCCATTAATTTTTTAGGGGGGGTCATGACACCACCTGTCGGTGCGCTGGAGGCGGCGGGCGGGTTTTCGGGCTGTTAGCTCTCCACGTGCCCTGCGCTCCCAGCCTGACCCCATCCCTCCTTGTTCCTCAATAGCTTTTCTTTCCCGCCCCCCCCCAGTGAAAATCGACCCGGGCGCCATGTTCCCCATGGACATGCCGAGCGACAGCGAGGACAGCGCCTCGGAGAGCGGTCCCGCGCCCTTCCAGGACCTGCAGCGCGAGTGAGTGCGGCCCCGGGACGCGGCCCCGGGAGGAGGGGGGTGGTGGGGTACCGGTGGGGCGCACGGCGCGGCCATCCCTGTCCCTGTCCCCCCCCCCTAGGCCTGCCACCCCGCGCCTGCCCCGCGCCGAGTCCCCCGACCTGAAGAAGCGGCGGATCCACCAGTGCGACTTCGAGGGCTGCAACAAGGTGTACACCAAGAGCTCCCACCTCAAAGCCCACCGGCGGATACACACGGGTAACGGGGCCGCGGCGGAGAGGGGAACGGGGTGGCGGGGTGACAGGGGGACGGCATAGTGCGGTGGCGGGGTGACAGGGTCGTGGGATGACGGGGTGACTGGGTAGTGGGGCAAAAAGGTAGTGGGGTGATGGGGTGAGAGGGCGATGGGGCAACAGGGCGATGGGGTGACAGGGTCGTGGGGCTGTGGGGTGACGGGGCAGTGGGGCGACAGGTTAGCGGGGTGACGGGGTTGTGGGGTGACAGGGTGACAGTGCAGTGGGGTGACAAGCTAATAGGGCAGCAGGGTGGCAGGCAGCGGGGTGACGGGGCCGTCCCGGCCGGGCCCGGAGCGGTTTCCCAGCCCGGGGCAGTCCCTGGGGGCTGCGGGCGCTGCCCAGCCCCGTGCCCTGCCCTGGGGGCCCGCGGGTCCCTCTGGGCGCGCCGGGGGGCGGGGCCCCGAGCGGGGGGCGGGGCCTCGGGACGGGAGCGGGGCCTCCAGGTGCTGCCGGCCACGCCCCCAGCGCCGGGGTGGGAGGGGCCCGGCGGCGTTGGGCACGGCGCGGCCGCTCCGGGCGTGGTGCCGTAATGCGCCTAATATGCGCGCCCCGCGCTGTAGGGCTGGTACCGTAATGCGCCTAATATGCGCGCAACCCCCCCCCCCCCCCCCCCCAGTTTAGGGCTGGTACCGTAGCGCACCCAGCGCACGGCCACACGAGGGCAGCCTCGCCCCGGCCGTGCCGTGGCCGCGCACCCCGCACGCAGCCGCCCCGGAGCTCCTCCGTGTGGGGGCGGCACCGGCCTGCGGCTGGCAGATAGCGGGGTAACGCCCATGGGGGGTACGGCGGCTGGAGGGCGGTACCAGTGCGCCTGACACACGTAGGTCCCGGCACTTCAGGGCCGGTGCCGTAACGCAGCTAACTCACGCCCGTACACCCCTTTAGAGCAGTTGCCGAATTGCACCTAACGCACCCCCCCAGCACGGCGCCAGCACTTTGGGGCCGTTACCGTATGTCACCCAGTGCGCCTCCGCAAGCACTTTGGGGGCACTACCGTATTGCACCTAGTAGAGAGCGCACCGCTACTTTAGCTGCCGGCGTGGGGGTGCCGGCGCGGGGGTGCCGTGCTGCCTGACCCCCCGCTCCCCCCCACAGGCGAGAAGCCCTACAAGTGCACCTGGGAGGGCTGCACCTGGAAGTTCGCCCGCTCCGACGAGCTGACCCGGCACTTCCGCAAGCACACGGGCATCAAGCCCTTCCGCTGCTCGGACTGCGACCGCAGCTTCTCCCGCTCCGACCACCTGGCCCTGCACCGCCGGCGGCACATCATGATGTGAGGAGCGCGGCGACCGGAGGCACGGCGGCCTCGCACCCCGGGGACTGCAGGGAGCGAGCCCCAGCACCAGCGTGGGACGGCCTCCGGAGCATCCTCCTCTTCCTCTGGGCCTCTCCTCCCCGCCGGCAGCACCTGGAGGCTCCTCCTGGGCTCCTCTCGGCTCTCAGCAGCCTCCTGCCCATCCCTCTGCGCTCGCCTTCCCCGTGGGCAGCGGCGTGGGGACGTGGTGAGGACCGAGGCGGGGAGGCCTCCGTGCCTCCGCTCTGCCTCCTTCCACGTGGGAAAGCCGCCGAGCCTCCTTCCCCGCCTCGCCCAGAGCCCCCCCCTGTGTGTTGCCTCTTCCCGCGCCCCCCCTTGGCTCACGCCGGGCTCCCCAGGACTTGCTGGGGGCCGGGAAGAAAAGAAAAAGCAAGCGGGGGGGTACAAAAGGCAAAAAAAAAAAAAGGAGAAAAAAAAAAAAGCCCCATCCCACAACTGAGACCGCCACCGCTGAAAAAAGGGAAACTTTGCGGAACGTGGAACTGTGATTTTTGGAGTTCTAAGGGGGGTGGGAGGGGGTGGGGTGCCGGCTCGCAGTTTTTGGAGACTATGGGACAGTCCAACCGTTTCTAACTTAAAAAGGCATCAGCCTCCCTACGGACCGTGGCCACGCGCTTTTCTTTGTAATGGTAATGGGGATTTTTGTGGGGTCGCCCTCGCTCTGGTGCTGGGAGGGCGGCAGGATTTGGGGTGGTGGGGAGGGGAAGGGTGATGGGGGCTGTGACCCCCCCCCGGGGCCAGTTGGAGCCAGGGAGCTTCCCAGAAAGCTGCCTTAGAGGTTGGGGAGGGGGGGCAGAGCCCCAAGGCCCCCAGAAAGGGCCCTCTTGGGGGCTTTTCCTCTGTGTGCGTGTGTGTGCATGTCCCCATCCTGCCCCCTGCCCATGCTCACCAGCTGGTCCAGCTCCTTCGGGCGGGGGGGAGCCCCCACATCCTTCCCTGCCTTGGCCTCGAGAAGACCCCCACACCCCCAAAGGGGAGGCTGTGACAACCCTGGGGGGGCCAGCACTACTGATGTCCCGTCCGGGGTCTGTCCTGCGAATCTGCTGTTTTCCAAGACCAGGATGGGGTTTGGGGTGGGGGCTTTTTCTTTTTTTTTTTTTTTCATTTTTTTCCCCTTTGTTTGTTTCAAAACCGTGAGATTTTAAACTCTTGAGCTGTGATATTTGTACAAAACCGTTTGATGTTTTTCTACAGGGGAATAACATTGGAAGCGGAGGAGCTTGGTGGTGTGTGTCTGCGCCGCGGGAGGGGCTGAGCTGGGTGAAACGACGTTTCTGGGCTTCACCATCTCCTCTCCCAGACCCCTGAGGTCCTCTTCTGAGGTTTTATTGAAAAGCAAAAAAAAAAAAATCAAAATGGCGGGGGGGGGAAACGGAGTTGTACCTGCAGTTGTACCTGAGAGGAGGCCCCCACTGAGCTCACCCCTTTCGCCCACCTTCTCTTGGAGTTGGGCCCGGCACCCCCAGCCCCTGAGCGGGGCACGGCCGTATCCATGCTGGCAGAGGGATTTCCCCCATGGTGGAAGCTTGGGCAGGCAGTGGGAAGGAGCTCCTGGGAGGAAGGCCATGGACATCGCTCCCATCTGCAGGCTGCTGTGGTTGAGGAAGGTGCTCAGGCCCTGCTGGGCTCCTGCCTCCTCCCTTAATATCCTCTCATGAGGCTCCACTGCTTCCCAGCCTTGCAGAGCCCTGGTGGTGCTAATTAGCCTTAATTGCACTGAACAGCCTCACATGGGGCCTCCACACACACCCCCGTGGGCCCAGGAACCCACCCACGTTTGGCCTGGGGCCACCACCCGCTCCCTGAGCTGTGCTGTGGTGTCCCGGCCCCATAGTGGCCCCATAGTGGCCATGGACCCTGCCCCATGGGCTGGCTTCAGGCCTGCCTCGGCCCCATGAACTCGCCCAGTGACCACCCAGGAGCTGCTGGTGGGGTTCTTGCTCCTGGGTCCCTGGGGAGGCTGCCGGGACCCCACTGTGCCTATGCAGGGGGATGTGCAACTCGTGGCCTCCACAGCGAGGCTCCAGGCAGCGCTTACCCAAGCTTATTGACCCCACAGGCCTCCACCATCTGTTCTGGAGACCGCGGATCTGCATCTCGGCCCTGCGGCACCCACAAGTGACTTCCCCATGCGCATGGGAGCCCCCAATACCTCCTTGAAGCCCAGCCAGTGCCCACCAGAAGCCCCCTTTGCGTGGTGTGCTCAGGCCGAGAGCAAGGTGAACCCCAGGGAGGTCCATGTTCTTTGGGGCGAGTGGAGCCCGGCCCCGACCCAGCCTGGCCTCAAGACACATCCTTGTGTCTTCTGCTCCCTCCTCAGGACATGTATCCCAGCTTGCGCTCATCACCGGTCCCACAGCCCTCCCAGCGCCGTGCTAACACGACCACGGGACCCAGCGCCCCAGGAGGATGGTCCAACCTGCCTGCACCTCAAATGGAGGCTGGGCAGGAGCACGACCCCCTTTGGGTGGCCTGGGCAGCTCTGGCTGTTGGCTTTCTGGTGGGAATCGGGCGTCGATCGCTCTTCCAGGCGGGGAGGACGGATGATTAATGAGCCCCCCCCGTCCTCCTCCTTGCTGTGGGGTTCGCCCCAGTTCCTCGGCCTGGGTTCCCAGGGGGCCTCTCCGGCCCCGCGCTCACCAGACTGGTTTAGCAGGGGCTGGGCAGGAGGGGCGGCTGCTGCGCTTTGAAGGGCTCCCGAGAAGGGTCTGATGGCCGCCAGCCTCCCAGCAGGGAAAAGGAAGAGGCAGAAGAGGTGGTTTTGGGTTTCGGCGGGGGAGCGGGCTGCCCCGGCAGCTCTGCAGGGCTTTGTCTGCTGGTGGTGGTAAAAGGGATCCCTGGGGGTCATGTCCCCCCTGCTGCACCCGAGGGGAGGAAAACTGGGGCCGTGCAGTGAGAGGCGGGTGCTCCCAGGACAGGGCAGCACCCTGTGGGGGTGTCCGGCACTGGAGGGGGGACCCCAACTTCGGTTCTCGATCTGAGCTTTTCCTGCCCCTCGCTCTGGTCTGACTCAGGGATGCTCAGCACGGGTTTGGGTACAGCGGGCGCTGGCATCGCCCGGTTTCAGGCACCTGTGGGTGCACCCAGAAGCCCCCTGTGGCCGGGGGAGCAGGGACAGGAGCCCCCCGTACCCGACCGGGGGACGGGGCCGCCCTCCCCCCCGGGCCTTAGGGCAGGAGCAGCCCCAGGCCCCCTGCACAGCGTCCTGGGGATGGGCCCGCAGGAGGGATGCCTTTTTGGTTTCTGGTCAGGAAAAAAAGGCGATTTTTATTCCCACGGTGCTCTGGCTTTCCATACTCTTTTTTTTTTTTTTCTTTTGCCCCTCTTTAGAAAGTTAAAAAACAAAATAAATCCAAAACTACAAAACACCAGGCTTAATCAAAAAAAAAGAAAAAGTATAATTTGAAAAAAGCCAGGCATGCATATATGCAAAAACAAACACACAAACAAAACAACAACAACAACAAAGAAAAAAATAAAACAAGCAAAAACCACCAGGCATAATAGCAAAAGAAAAAAATCTCCAACAACAACAAGAAACAACCAACAACCCAAACCTCAGGCATAATTGAAAAAAAAAAGAAAAGAAAAGCAAACACACAGGCATAACTGTAAAAGGAAAAAAAAAGAAAGAGCGTAATTGCACAAAACCCCGGCCATAATTGCCTCGCGTGTCCATCAGAGCCGAGCAGGAAAGCCCGGCGCCCTCACACCTGCCCTTCCAAACTTTTTCCCCTAATTTTCCCCCAGTTTCCCCCAAACCCCAGGCTCCCCCCCCGCTCGGGGTGGCGGCCCCGTCCCCTCGCTGCCCCCATCCCCGGGGCTCCCCGCTCCGGGCCGGGCCGGGCCGGGCCGGGCCGGGCCGGGCCCCGGGGCCGCTTTTATCCGCCCGTGTCCCGGCGGGGCCGGCGGTCCTGGTCCTCCTCCTCCTCCTCCTCCTCCTCCTCCTCTTCCTCCTCCTCCTCCTCCTCCTTCTCCTCCTCCTCCACCGCCCAGGTAAAGCCGTCCCCTGCCGGCACCTGGCTCCGCAGCCGCCCCGGGGCCGCGCCGCGTCCTCCTCCTCCTCCTTCCCCTCCCCTTCCTTTTCTCAACTTTTATACCCCCCCCGTTTTTTTTTTTTTTTTTTTTGCTTTGGCATTATTTCCCCCTTTTCACAAAAACTTTTATATTTTTTTCCCTTTTATATTTTTTCCCTTTTATATTTTTATTGTTTTCCCTTTTACTTTTAGTTTTCCCTTTTATACTATTTTTTCCTTCCTTTTTCCCCCCTTTATATGTTTTTCCTTTGATTTCCCCCCTTTTATAGATTTTCCCTTCAAATTTTATCCCCTTTTACATATTTCCCCTTCGATTTTTCCCACATTTTATAGATTTACCTTCAAATTTTCCCCTTTTATAGATTTTACTTTCAAATGTTCCCCCTTTTATAGATTTCCCCTTCAATTTTTCCCCCTTTTATTGTTTTTCCCTTCAATTTTTCCCCTTTTATAGATTTTCCCTTCAGTTATTCCCCCATTTAATAGATTTTCCCTTCAAAATTTTTCTCTTTTATATATTTTCCTTTCAATTTTTCCCTCTTTCATATATTTTCCCTTCATATTTCTCCCTTTTATACATTTCCTCTTCAAATTTTCCCCCCTTGTAAAGATTCCCCTTAAAATTTCCCCCCTTATATATATTTCCCCTTCATATTTCCCCCTTATATAAATTTCCCCTTGAATTTTCCCCCCTTTTATATATTCCCCCCCACCCCCCCTTCCTACCTTTCCCCTCCTCTCCCCCCCCCAGCTCCGTCCCCCCCGCAGCGGGTGCGCGGAGGGATGAGCAGCGGGCTGGTGCTGCGCGCCCCGCTCCCCGAGGACGCCTCGGCGTTCACCCCGCTCAAGCCCGTCACCATGTCGGGGGAGCCCGGCGAGGACGCCTCCGTCTTCGAGGACATCAAGCCGCCCGCCCGGGCCCTGGACAACCCTCCCGACCTGGCGCAGGTAAGGCGGAGGCCGGCGGAGCTTTCGCCCGCTCAGGTGCTGGAGCCTCCAGCTCAAGGCCGATCACTGCGTGCCTTTGGGTTGAATTCTCCTTCACTATTTATTATTATTATTTTTTTTCACGATGATAGTTGCCTGCCTTTGGTTGAATTGTGCTTTTTCACCCACTTTTCGGCACTTTGTCCGCTCGTCCTTTCTCCTCCGCGGCTCTTGCTCCAGGGCGCGCTTGGTTTCATATTTTTCTTTTTCCCTTCCCTGCGCTGCCGTTTCGGAGCTTCGGAGCAGGGGAAGCAGCTGGGGAGGGGGCACCAGGGTCCCCATGCCACCCACTGGGGACCCCACGGGCACCAGGATCGCCCCCACGCATGGCAGAAAAGGGGGGACGTTTCCTTTTTTTCTGATTATTATTTATATTTCCACCGCACGAGATTTCTGCTTCGAGATTCCCCAGCCCGTGGCCTCCCCCTGCACCGGCTGGGGATAACACCCCAGATTTTGGGTGCCCACCATGAGGCCACTCTTCTTGGTGGCCATCAGCCGGGACATTGCTGCCTCAGCCGCTTTCCCCCCCCAGGAGAAACGGGGCAAGCGGGGCTGTGGCTGGTGCTCAGCCCCACTTGCCCAGCACCGCTGTGACCGGGGCCCCGCGAGGTGGCAGAAGGGCGGCTCCTGGCCCCGTGGCCACCCCATGGGGACACCTCCTGTCCCCCCCTGCCCTCCACCTGTGTCTGGCTGGGCTGGGGGGATCGCTGTGTCCTGGGGCGGGGAGACCCCCGAGGTGGGGTGGAGGTGCCCAGTGCCCCCTCGAGCCCACCCGGCTGTGGTCCCCCTGGTCTCCGGTGCAGGCTCACCTCCTTATCTCGCTCCTCAGAGCTGCACAGATCGCTGCTAGATCAAGGCTGTGAGGGTTTGATGACTATGTGCTGTTGAAAATTTTATTAATTTGGGTGGATGTAGGGCCTTTGTGGAGTTTGTGCCTGTTTTTTTTTTTTTCCCCTTTACTCTGCCTTTCCAGTGGCTCTGCCCCAAATTTACAAAAAAAAAAAAAAAAAGGAAACAAGGAGAAGAAAGAGTTTGGCAGAGAAAAGAGTTTTTTCCTTTCCGATTTGAGCCAGATTGACCAAAAATAGCATTTTCCCCTTTAAATCCCGAGAGGCTGATGCCAGAAGGAAGACGGAGAAGAAAATTAAACGAAACCGAACCTAAGGTGCGTCCAGGGAGGCACTGCAGGGGAGAAAGAGATGTTCCCCCTGCAGCACCCCCGGGGGGCCGGTTGCTGTCAGGGGGGCGACGGTGTCCCTCTGAGCTGGCCTCGACCTCCGGGTGGGTGAGGTGTCCTGCTGCCGTGTCCCCAGGGCCACCCCGTTGTCACCTGTGCTCAGCGGATCTGGGGTGGGCTGTGGGCCCAGGTGGGTCCCAGTGGGGACAGTAACGCGTGCATTTGGGCAGCCTGAGGTCGTGGGGTGTAAAATTCCCTTTCCAAGGGTACTGGCAGAAAAAGAATCGGCAGTAGAGGGATGTTGAGTTACAGGCTGGGCAAGGAGGAGTGGGATCACTTGATCCCTCCCAGCACGAGTGGAGACTGGGAGCTGAGCCCGGGTCTCTGGCTGGGGGCTGGATCCCACCAGGGCTGGGTCTCTTGCTTTGGGATCAGCTGGAGCCTGGTGCTGCCAGGACCAGCCTGCAGATTTGCAAGTCCGATTGGGTCTCAGCCGGGCAGGTGTCTGTGGGGCCGCAGGGAACTGCAGCTGGAGTAGGGCCTGTCCCTGTGCCCCTGCTCGGACCTGTCGGCGCGGTGGGCTCGGACCAGGCCAGACCCCGTTGAGGGAGCAGGCCCAAAGTGAGGCACTTCAGACAAAACCAGCGAGCCAGCGATGGGGAAATTTGTGTGGGGTCTGAGCCGGCGGCAGCGGTTTTTAGTTTTGCCTAATCCCCCAACCCCACAGACGTCCCGCGGCTGAGCGGGCAGGCAGGCGAGGCGCGGGATGGGGCGTCTGGGCCGAACTTTGAGCTCGCAGGAGCACAATGGCTTTGTCCACGTGGTACAAAGGGCGATTGTTCTGCAGGATGGCCGCAGGAGGGGACGCGGCGAGTGGGGGGCCGCAGGTGTGCTGCCCCCTTTCCTGTTCGTTCCCGGTTGCCCAACATGGAGAGGTTGTGGGTCAGCGAGGGGAGCGTGTTTGCTCGTCTCTGGCCGCTGGAAGGGCAGGTATGCAAGGGAGGAGGCGAGCGGGGGACTCCGGCTCCGTAATAAACGCAACGGATTTCCCTTTATCGCTCTTCCTGAATGGGCTGTGGGAAGCACACGTCGGCTGGAATTACTCACGAAGGTCTAGGGCAGTTCATTTTTGGCCGGTGCATCATCCACCGTGAAGTTTTCCTTCTCGAACCTGTTTGGTCAGCTACCTACGCTACTTTGTTCCCATTCCCTGGTCCAGTGAGCTCCTTTATCTAACCCATCCACTGCAAATAATCGCACTTACCACCGTCTTGTTAGCTGAGCCCCTTGATTAGAATATTTGCTTTTCTTGGGCTCCATTGGTGAATTACATGAGTCACAGGGTACCGCTGGTGTTTAGGGATTGGATAACCGCTGTTTACAATTCAGATGTTCTCAGAACTTGAGCTAGCATGAAAACTCTCAAAAAAAAAAACCCATGGGCTGTTTCCCACATCAAAGAGGTTCAGCCCCTTCCAGGCTCAGATTGAAACTCAAACAAAGAATCTTTCATTATGCTCAGAAATGCTTGGAGAATTCTTTGAAAATTATTTTTAATTTTTTTTAATGTGATGGGGGACCTTCAAGTTTCCACCAAGGACAGGATTTGCCAGTGTGAAAGTGTATTTAATGACCTTGCTCCTTGTGGCATTTCCAATACAAGGAGAAGGAAAAAAAGGGCGAGAAATCAGTCCCAGTAAAGTCAGGTCGGGTCCTTCAGCTTCCAGAAATGCAGGTACTTATCCCGTGCAGGAAGGAAGAGTGTTATCCATCTGTTATCACCTCTGCCACATCCAAAGCAACTGTTCCACACGTGTGAACCATCCCAGAGCAGGCAGGGAGATGTGGATACCTGCTCACCTGCCAGCCCAGCCCATCGCATCAACCTTACCCGTACAACATCATCCTCTTCCACTTTGCTAGCATAGGGAGTGGCAGCCAGCAGTGGTTGAATGTTTTCTGCTGGAAACCCTCGCAAGGAATGCGAGGTTTGGTGGTGTTCTCCGACAGGTGGGAATGACCCAAGTTTGTTAAACCAAAAGGAAAACTTCGGACATTGCTCCTTTCCAAGTGTTGAAACAGTTGGCACTGTAGAACAGAACTCTTTGTTGGGAGCAGTGTCCAGTGTTTGGTGTTTTGGAGGTTCTTTTGGGACTCTCCCTAATCAGTGTCCCTTAATTAGAGCAACTGGCTATTCATTCCTCTACAGAGAAGATGTGGAAGGAGAGGTTTTGTCCAAGGGAATGGGTCTGGAGGACAATCTTTGAGGCTTGCTTCTTGTGGAGTAGAGGAAGGACCCTCCTGGAAGCACAGATGCTAGGAAATCTATAGGGCAGGGTACTCGCTGGAAGGGGCAGCAGTACGTGTCCTCTCAGTCCACGGAGTGAGTCTGGCAGTATTTACTTGGCCCTGTACCATGCCGGGTGCCGTGCGAGCCCAGAAGAAAGAAGTTGGCCCAAAGACCTACTCACTCGAACGCAATGTTTTCACACGCCTTAGGGTTTGTTTTGTTTTGTTTCGCTAACTGGTTTGGCGAGGAAGTTGAGGGCTGCCGGGACGGTGGGATTTTTGTCCGTGCATGAAACCTGACCTTGCTTCTCCCAGACGTGCATGGGGTATTGGGTCTGCCTTGCTCATTGTACTGGGAAAAACAGGCTTTTTGGCCCGTCTTATCGTGTACTGACTGCCAGGAGGACTTCACAAGTCCCAGCAAGCAGCAGATGACTCACTCTGCCTTTGTCAGACCCTGCCTGGGAATGTGCGCCTTTTCTTCTGATTGGAAGAGGCTGGGTGATGAGTGTGAGCTTTCGGATGGTTTGAGTGAGGTGGAATGAATCCCACCCATAGTTCAGCTGGGGGAAGCTCCCTGCGAGCTCTAACAGCCTCTTCCATGTTACACTTGGTTCGGGAACCATGGGAGAGCTCAAGGAGAAGCCCAGTGCCCTGTGGCCATGCAATTGCTAGAAATCAGTGGATAAATTTGTCTGGGTCATCCTGGGGAGCAGTGACATTTGAGATCCTCCATCTTGTCAGATTTGGAGGGGAGGGAGTGCTGGCGTGAAGGCTGCAACAGGGGATGGCCGCTGGAAAGCCTATCCAAATTCAATTTTTGCTTGTGTGCATACGTAAACCTGGGGAGCATTTGAGCTCCTGCACATTTTAGCTGAGACTGAAATAGCTCCAAGCCTTCTGATCCTCCAGGAGTTGAAGTAGCACTGGATCATTTAGTCTTTCCAGAAAAAGCATCCATACCACAGCCCACCCAGTGCAGCCTCCTGCCTCCAGCTGTGGGTGCCCACCTCGGTTGATGGAGAACCTCCACTTGGCTTTGACGGGCTTGGCCCCAGCCTCTACTGAGCAACAGCGTTTTGGAAATAGAAAGCTGTGTACAAAGACATGACTGCCTTATGGGGGCGTACTCCCCTCCCATGCAGGCACACTTCCAGAGAGCTGTCCTCCTGCCAGGGCAGAACAGGGACGAGGAGAAGGCTGTCCCCATTTCCCACCCGTGGCCTTCGGGCTCCGTCCAGGCATTCATTCTGTGCTGAGGTTGCGCTTGGTAGGTCTGGGAAAGGAGAAACCAGCGTGGAGATACTCTAATACTGACATGGGACCTCCCAGCCCAGCCCAGGGCAGGTGGGCCCGATGGTCGTGGTGTTCAGCAGGGCCTGGAGATGGTGCAGCTGGGCCAGAGCTTCCTCCAAGTTCCATGCCTCCAAGGTCTGTCCTGGTTATTTTTCTGCTGCTAGCTCTCTTAAAGCCCCACCGGAACCTGGTTGCTCCTCTTCTGGGCACTTGACCTTGGAGATGGATGGGGTGCTTGTCCTGCTTTCTCTGGCCTTTGGGATTGCTGGCTGTAGTGGCATGGTTTCTGCGACAAACACCCGAGGTAGATGGCCTTTCAGTGGGTTGTTATCAGCTGTCGGAGGAAAGGAATAGTAAACAGTCGGGAAGCCTGCTGGAAGCATTGCTGCCTACTGGCTCAGCCAGAGGCCAGCTGCCCAAATCTTGCCTCAGTGGTGACTCTTGGGCTCAAGGAAATCCCTTGATTAGAAAAAGTGATAATTAACTCGGGTAGTTCAACCACGGCAGCGGAAAAGAGCTTGGGAATAACCCTCTAGAGCAGTGTGGCTCAGCTCCTGCACCATCCATGAGCTCCTGGAGGGAACCTGGAGAAAGGGTGTATCTCTGTGACTCGTCCTGCTCTAGGAGGTGCTCCTGCAAATGGGAAGACATGAAAACCTCGAGATGGGAAGCTGGTGGGGTAGGGCACCTCTGGCAGCCTTCTCCATGGGCTCCAGAGAGAGCTTGCACAGACTTCAGCTTAGATGTTTGCTTTCCAGGTGGCCCAAGCTAGTGAAGATGACTCTTGCCCCGTTGCACCTAATGCATCAGGAGCAGCACTAGCTTCTCGGAGTCACTCCTCACCTCTTTGAGATGGAGCAAGCAGAGGAGCCCACCTGTGGCACCCACCTACCTAAGCCCAGGGCTCACCGTGCTGCCTGCAGTCGTGCTCGGCTGTTCACAGCAGCCAGACATTTGGCCCCGTGTGCTTGAAAGGAAGAGTCCCGGGGCTTTCTTTCCTAATCCCATTTTGCAGAGAGTTCCAGAAGACTTGAGGAACAAACAGAAAATAACGTCGATCGAGGTCAATATCAAAACCAAATGATCAGAGAAACAAATATTTACTCAGGTCAATATTTAACTAGGGAGACAATAAATGCTGATATTGAACCAAATCTGTATATAAATACAGTCTATTTATAACGTGTCCCTTTAAAGGGGTACTGCCAGGTACTTGCCTGGCTTTTGATTGATGATTATCCTCCCCATTGTTTGCTGATTCCCTTGGAGGCTGGAGTTTCATGCAGGTGCAGGCAGGAAAAAGAGCCTGTGCTGCGTAATCCCACGGCCCAGACACCGCAGCCCTTGTCCCACGTGTGCCTGTGCTCCGGGAGGTCCCCCCCGAGCTGGGGAGGGGGCTTGGGGCTCAGTACCCCCACTTGGCAGAGCAGCAGGGGTCTGGGGCCAGGAGGGCTGGAGGCTGCCAAGAAATGAAGAAACTCCTTCTCCCTCCCCCCCCACTGCTCCCTCTGCCAACTTCACGAGCTCGTCGCCTGTTTAGCAAACATTGATTTCTCTCCCTGTTCCCCCGTGGTGACAACATTTGATGTTTCTATGGCGGTTTGTTATTTATCAACTTCAGATTAGAAAGCGTTTAATCATGGGAATGACACGGCCTGCCTCCTGCCTCGGCAGCCGGCTGTGCCTTGTGCTCCTCTAACGATGCTCGTGGTCAATCACTGCCAAAATGGCCCGGTTGGCTCAAGACCCGTTTTTGTGTGTCCTGCAGAAAGATGTTTGTCTGGGACTCTGTGTGTGTTGATCGATGCCCCGATAGCTCCTCAGCCTTCGTGAGATCTGGATGAGGGGTGATGAAGGCCTCCAAGGCAGGAGGCTCCTGCGGGGTGTTTGGAAGCTGGAGGCTGGCAGAGCAGGACTCGTGTCAGAGCCTGCTGGCCACGGGAGCATCTACTCGGGGGAGAGAAAAACAGTGGAGAATCCTTTCCTTTGCCAGATTGGGATTTTTTCTTTCCCTTTTTCCTCTGACAGGTTGAGAAGACCCTGCTATGCAGTCAGAAATAGATACTGTGACCTTGAGGGGAAAATACAGGAATTCAAGTCTTTTATTGCGCTGTAAGGTATTCTTATTGGCTTTCCCTTGCTGGTCAAAACAAAAATCCCAGCTTGGAGGAGATGCCTCTAAAGCACAGAGGTTTTGTTGACGTCTGCTTTGGCTGTGTTTCCCCTTGGCTCACTTTTTGCCCCAGCCAGTGACCCACGACTCCTTTACGGTTCCTGGCACCGCTGTCAATGCAGTTGGTGGAGCCTGGGGCATGCCCGTCTCATCCTCGTCTGTAGGGATTGCAGTGATGGCACTGCTAATTAATGCCTATAGGGGAAACTGGGCCACTGAACCCACCAAAGAGCTGCTGGTCCTTCAGCTGCAAGGCCTCGGAGTCTTCCTCTGTGGAGCTGCGGCGGGGGTGGCTCTGGCAGTAATGAGAAGACCTGGGCGCTGAGGCTATGTGATTGGTTCAG